>NW_027397063.1:56655220-56697572 GCF_003265705.2 Callorhinus ursinus | reverse complement strand
TTTTATTTTATTTTATTTTATTTTATTTTATTTTATTTTATTTTATTTTATTTTATTTTTAAAAGCCACAGCAATTGGTGAAGCTGGAATGTTTAAGCTGCACCAAGCACTTGCATATTCTTTCTGTTGGAGACAGAAACCTCCTGAGCACAGCGGGACAGCCACCACTCAGAGTCTTCTGGGATAGGGTTTTTAAAAGTGCTATGGCCTTTTCTGCTTCCTCCTTCCCTCCTCTTCCTCCTCCTCCTTACTCTTTCTTTTGCTCCTTCACCTTTTCTCAGCCCATCTCTTGATCAAAGTCCCGAAAAAGAAAATTCAAATCCCAGCTCTTCCACTTCTTGCTACCATCACCTAAGACAAGCCATTTCTCAGCTTTGAGCCATAGTTTCCTCCACTACAAAAATGGGGAGTATGGCCTCCCCATGAGGACATAGCCACAGTGAGTGATGGCCCCTAAGAAGATGAATATTCCTAGAACTCTCCTGCTTCTGCCTTTGGATGTAGCAAATTTAGCTCCATAACGATAAGGGCAATGTGAGGCTTACGTGCCCAATTCCATTTTATAGAATGAAACGTGGAGCTCAGAGAAGTTAAGAGCCTTGCACCGAGTCTCACTTGCTTCTACGTGGTGGGGCCAGAGCCAGAACCTGAGGTGTGAGCCTGCTGTCCTCACCGTGTTAGCACACATAACTTCTTATTCAAAGATTCTGCCTACCTACATCTTTTCTCTTGACATCGAATTAGATATGTTTTATTATCCACTTCACTTATTCTTTCTTGTCCCCCTCCTCATCTCCTACAGGCATTTATGTTTGAGTCCTCTCTAAGTATGGCCGTCACCAAGTGGGGGCTCAAGACCTCTAATTGTTTGGATGAGAACTACTATAAGTGCTGGGAACCTCTCAAGAGCCACTTCACCCCCAATTCCAGGAAACCAGCAGGACCTAACTGAGACTGGAGCATTGCTGCCATAATTGAAAATGGATTTGTGTGGTTTTGTTTAGAATCCTGCCCTCTGGTAGTGTGACGGAGGGGTTGGTTAAAGTGAGAACTCATTTTTTTCACAGGCAAGTAACTCAGACATTTGTAGAAATGTATTTGAAAAGTTCTATGTCAGCTTAATTACTCAATAAACACTTGACTGGTGTTCTGTAGAAGTAGCAATTGGTCATAATCAGGTCTTGATGAAGAATACCTATAGTGGCCAGGACTGGGGGTCCATGAAATTAGCTCAAGATCAAGAGCCCTTCACATGACTTTAGCCTGCATGCTTTTATTCTAGGAGTGCGAATCCAGGGTGTTTACCACAGACCACAAGACCAAGCCACAAGGAAGGACCATGAACTGAGGTTGAAGCCAAGGCCAAGGTCCTAGGCATAGGGAATCACAACGGTTCAGCAGAGCTCCAAACATCCAGCATCATCCTAAAATAGATGGGCAGCCAGGCCAGCAGGCCGTCTG
Organism: Callorhinus ursinus; assembly: GCF_003265705.2. Taxonomy (NCBI): domain Eukaryota; kingdom Metazoa; phylum Chordata; class Mammalia; order Carnivora; family Otariidae; genus Callorhinus; species Callorhinus ursinus. Next base: position 56,696,111 of record NW_027397063.1, on the reverse strand, counting down.
ATCGTGATAGTCATGTAGCAGCCAATATAGATGATTATGGACAAGAAGTCCAGCCACTAAGAGTGAGCATCATTCACTGAGGGGACCAACTGCCCTGATTTCCCTACTGAAAGCCCCACATCTCAGGAAACCCTCAGGCCTGGTCAAACCAGAGTAGTTAGCCCCCCTACTCTTCACTCATTTATCAGTCCGTTCGGCAAACATTCAGTGAGTCCTTGCTATGTGCTGTCTACAGAGTGAGACGCTGGGGGTGAATGATTGAGAAGGAAGAAGTCATCTCTCCCCTCCCTTATCAAGCTCACAGTCTGGGGAGATCAGGGCCAAAGAAGATTAATGTCCCAGCACAGCATAGAGCCAAGCAAAACTGAGGCAGCACACGGTGCATAAACGCTGTTCCTAACAGCTCCCCTCCCGTGGCCGGCATCCCTCCCAGCCGACTGGGCTGTCCAAGATTTCGGGGGTCAGCTGATTAGGTTCTCTTGGAGAGAGTAGACAGGCAAATCGGAACAGAAAAGAATGGCAAGTGTGTTTTTCACTACTCTAGTTCTGTAGATTTAGCACACACACCCCCACTTTGTTGCCTTAGGAGCAATTTTGATATGTCGCTATCAAGTTTTTATTTAACAACATGTAATGAGAGTCAACTATGTATCAGGGCCTAGGAACTAGGGTCGCCAAATAAAACACAAGATGCCCAGGTAAATTTGAATTTCAGATAAACCCTGAATAATTTAGTACAAGTACGGACACAGAAGCCTGTAGTTTTATTCGCTAAATCTGGCAACCCTGTGTGGGGTATGGTGGTCCAGGAGATAGATACAGTTCTCACCCTTATGCAGGTTACATTCTGAAGAGGAAGACTGATGAAATAAACAAACAAAATAATCACAAATTGTGAAACATGCCAACACAAAACAAACAGGGACTGAGACGGGAATAGCATATGAGAAGGGGAGATCATTCTTTAGAGAAGAAGATCTTCAATGAAGAAGTGATGGCCAGACCTAAAAGACAAGAAGAAGCACGTCATCGGAAGGGTAGGGTTGGGCTGGGATATAGTGCAAAGGAGGAGTATTACAACAAAACAAAACAGCTTTGTAGGTTCAAGGAACTGGAAGAAAACCGAGTGTGTGGAGCCCAGGAGCCAGGAACAGGCCATTGCCATAGTCCTGGCAAAAGCCTGCATTGCCCTGGACTAATGAGGTGGCAGCAGAGACAGAAGTGGGTAAATTCCTGACAGTTTTGGAGTAGACCTGAAAGCCCTTGTTAGTGATCCGTATGCAAGGGGTGAGGGGAGGAGGAGTTGAGGACAGGGCCAAGATGACTGGTAGGCTTCTGGTGGTGGTATTTCATGGTCTCGAACAGGTGGTGACAGAGGCTGGTGTGCCTTCCTAATGTTCCTTAATATAAAGAAATCTTTATTAAAAATGGAACATTGTTAACTAGCAAAGCAGTCAACACCTTTAAACAAATGTTGAAACTGGCCAGTATAACAGGAAATTGCTAGTGGCCCGCCCATCTCCCACCAGCAAGCACCATCCGGTGCTGACCAGCCAAATCCAGTTGCCTGCACCACACCCGCAAGCCTGCCCAAGGCCCAAACCAGAAGCCAGCGAAAGTACTGGGATTGAATAGCCCTGGACATAGCCCTCAGCCAGTGACTCACGGGAATTCCTGGATAAACACGCCAGCCCTCTGGCCCCACACCTCTGGGGCTTGTGTTTGGCCCTGGCCCCCTGCAACTTCCAGAAGGATGAAGCTCCACAGCCCCTGGTGGCGATGTCCAATAATGCACTTATGATTAACTTCCCTCCCTTCCCCACTCTCCTGTAGTGCTTTCTGGGCTCTTCTCTCAGATGACCCAAACTAAGACGACCACTCAAATAGTTTATTGCCAAACTCCAACCTTTCCAGAACAACCTCCTCTAACTCTGCTCTTACCCACGTACCTAGATTCTCATCCATTTCTGTTCACTCCATCATCAGTTTGGTGACCAAGCCTTCCCGGAGCTGAGGAAACATTCAGCATTTACATCCATTCACTCCCAGTCCTTGCTTTATTTCCTCCACTTTATCTTGTTGGCAGCAGCTCCTCAGCAAGAGACAATATTTCATCCAGCCAGGCTGTTCACGCTAATTAAAAAAAGATTTAGTTTCCTTCCATTGTGCTTCAGATCAGCAAGAAAGATCTGTACCCTTTCCTTAATTCCCTATTCTCGAAGATACCTTCCTCTACCATGCTCCTGAAGAGATATACCATCTCTTTCCTGAGAAATAAAAATTCTTTAAGAAAAAAAAAAGAAAGAAAGAAAGGCACCCTGATTAGGTTTCCTCCAATGACAAGAGGGTTTTCTAGCAGATCCCCTTGGCATCATTACATATTTTCCTGTCTGAGAGGGTGCAATAGAAGCCACCCTTCTCCTTTTTCTCTTTGAGAGACTTCTCTCACAGCTTGGACAGTAGCAATGGCTCTAGAGCAATGGTTCTCAATAGGGGCGATTTTGTGCCTCCCCCGAGACATCTGATCAAGTCTAGAGACATTTTTGGTTGTCACAGCTGGGGAAGTTGCTACTGGCATCTAGCAGATAAAGGTCAGGGACCCTCTTAAGCATTCTATAGCACACAGGGCAGTCTCCCACAGCAAAGAATTAGCCAACACTGGATGTCAATAGAGCCAAGGTTGAGAAATGCTGCTGCAACCACAGTGGTTCTCAACTTCAGCCGTACCTTCCATCTCCTGGCTTCCGAAACTCCAAGTGTCTGGGGTATGCCTCAGATCAACTGAATTAGAAATGCTGGGAATAGAGCCCAAATGAATTTTAAGTTCTTTTTTTTTTTAAGTTTTTTATTTTAATTCCGATATAGTTAACATACAGTGTTGTCTTAGTTTCAGGTGCACAATAAAGTGATTCAGCAATTCTGTGCATTACTCCAGGGCTCATCATGATAAGTGTACTCTTTAATCCCCTTCACCTGTTTCACCCATCCCCCATCCACCTTCCCTCAGGTAACCCTCTGATGTTCTCTGTATTTAAGAGTCTGTTTTTTGGTTTGTGCCTTTTTTTCCCCCATTTGTTCACTTGTTATGTTTCTTGAATTCCACAAAGGTGTGAAATCACATGGCATTTGTCTTTCTCTGACTGATTTATTTCACTTAGCATTATACGCTCTAGCTCCCGCCACATCGTCACAAATGGCCAGACTTTGTTCTTTCTTAAGGCTAAGTAATTTCCCTCTTCTTTATCCATTCATCTATGAATGGACACTTGGGTTGCTCCCATATCTTGGCTGTTGTAAATAATGCTGCTGTAAACCTAGGGGTGCATGTATCCTTTCAAATTAGTGTTTTCATATTCTTTGGGTAAATACCCAGTAGTGCGATTACTAGATCATAGTGTTGTTCTATTTTTTTTTTTAAGATTTTATTTATTTATTTGACAGAGAGAGAGAGAGGCATCAAGAGAGGGGACACAAGCAGGGGGAATGAGAGAGGGAGAAGCAGGCTTCCCGCTGAGCAGGAAGCCCGATTCAGGGCTTGATCCCAGGACTCTGGGATCTTGACCTGAGCCAAAGGCAGACGCTTAACAACTGTGCCACCCAGGCACCTCATAGGGTAGTTCTATTTTTAACTTTTTGAGGAACCTCCGTACTGCTTTCCACAGTTGTTTCACCAGCTTACATTCCCACCAGCTGTGCATAAGGTTTCCTTTTTCTCCACATCCTCACCAACACCTGTTGTTTCTTGTGTTTTTGATTTTCTCCATTCTGACAGGTGTGAGGTAATACCTCATTGTAGTTTCCCTGCTGATGAGTGATGCTGAGCATCTTTTCATGTGTCTGTTAGCCGTCTGGACATCTTCTTTGAAAAATGTCTGTTTCATGTCTTCTGCCCATTTCTTAACTAGATTAATTTTTTCAGTGTTGAGTTTGGTAAATTCTTTATATACTTTGGATACTAACCCTTTATCTGATATGGTATTTGCAGATATCTTCTCCCATTCTGTAGCTTGCTTTTAATTTTGTTGATTGTTTCCTTTGTTGTGCAGAAACTTTTTATCTTGATGAAGTCCCAATAGTTCATTGTAGCTTTTGTTTCCGTTGCCTCTGGGGACGTGTCTAGCAAGAAGTTGCTACGGTTGAGGTCAAAGAGGTTTCTGCCTGTGTTCTCCCTTAGGATTTTGATGTTTCCTGTCTCACATTTAGGTCCTTCATCCCTTCTGAATTTATTTTTGTGTATGGTGTAAGAAAGTGGTACAGTTTCATTCTCTGCGTGTAGCTGTCCATTTTTCCCAACACCATTTGTTGAAGAGACTTGTCTTTTTCCAATTGCATATTCTTGCCCCAAATGAGAGGGGTTTTGTTTTGTTTTGTTTGTTTTTGTTTTTTAAACTCCTCAAGTTATTCCAGTGCACAGGCAAGGCTGAGAACCACTGTTTTGGAAACTACCTTAGAAACAATAGAGGGAGATTCGGTGCCCAGGGGGGGCAGAGGGAGAGTGTGGGAAAGAGGAGAGGAGTTAGGAAACCTAAGGCCTAAATGTAAATTCTTCATAAGTTAGAAGTGAATGTGCAGTTTCTGTATTATGATTTTCCAGAGTGGTGAACGAGTTATCACCATGGATTTGAAGTAAGTTCTATCTTGGAAAGATATCTTACTACTAAAATCATAATTAAAAAAAGGCTTGAGAGCTGACATTTAAACTTCTTCATTACATTTAGTGGTCAACTAGCCTTCAATTTCATATAGTCAACTTTATGTAATTGTATCACAAATCTGAGGTATGCCCAAAGTTTATCCTTTTGTGAATCAGTGTAGTGCATAGTTAAGAGAACAGACTGCCTGGGTTCAAATCCAGGTACTACCACTTATTAGCTGTGTGACCCTGAGCAAGTTAACTTAACTTCCCTGAGCCTCTGTTTCCTCAGCTGTAAAATGTAGATATTTCATAAGGAATCCAAGGCTCTGGAATTGAGACTGTGCTTTCATAGCTGAATAAGTTTGAGCAAGTGACTTAACCTCTCTACGGCCCACCTTCCACATTTGAAAGAGGGAAATGATTTATTTCACAGGGATTTGGTGGGGGTGAAATAAAACCAGGCATTGAAGGCACCCACGCTGGTTTTGGTACATAGTGAGCTGAGGGAAATATTAGCTATTATTATTGTTATTGTTTATTGCTGCTATTGCGACTCAGTGAATACTTATTCATTCCTGCCTCAGTGAGGCTATTGTGCCACTTCCTGCAGGTGACACTGGAATGAATAAGCCAAGGTCCTTGTTGCTAAATAAACAAGCATTTAGCTGGTGATTCTCATGCAATAAGTAACAGAAGCCCAACGTGTAGAAAATTTAGAAGGATTCTTTTTCATCATCTTTTAGGTCTTAAAACAAGAAAATGATATTAAAGCTCAATTTAAGATCTCAACAGTGCATAATAGCTCAATTAATGTGAAAATTAAGACAGACTCTATAGTTTGATATAAGTAGTTTGCATATGACTAGCTACAGAGCTTTTCCTGGAGGAATCTTGCCTCATCATGTGGGCCTTTGGGGTTCTAATTAGCCTACTCTCAGTTTTTTAAATCTAAAATTATGGGGTGCCTGGCTGGCTCGGTTGGAAAAGCATGGGACTCTTGATCTCTGGTAGGGAGATCGAGCCCTGGTCCTGTGTAAGGCTCTGTGCTCAGCGGGGAGTCTGCTTCTCTCCCTCTTTCTCCGTCTCTGCCCCTCCCCCTGCTTGCGCAGTCTTTCTCTAAAATAAATAAATCGTTTAAAAAAAACAAATAAACAGATTTAATAAATAAATAAACCTAATATTATATCAGAAGCTTCGACACAACTCACCACAGCACTATTAACAGTGATACCTCGTAAAAACCAAGTGTATGCAGTGCTATACATTCCCTGGAAGAGAAATTTAACAAATAGAGCAGTTTTGCTCACTCACGAGTATTTATTGTCTTTGTTTTTTTTTTTTAAGATTTTATTTATTTATTTGAGAGAGAGAGAGCACATGAGAGGGGGAGGGTCAGAGGGAGAAGCAGATTCCCTGGCGAGCAGGGAGCCCGATGCGGGACTCGATCCTGGGACTCCAGGATCATGACCTGAGCCGAAGGCAGTCGCTTAACCAACTGAAGCACCCAGGCGCCCTATTGCCTTTATTTTGGATCCTATGAATAAAATTAAAATCTGAAGGACAGGTATATTTTATGATATGACTTCTCTTAATAAAAAGACATGGTATCAAATTATAAAACTGAAAATCTAACATTAGCTTAACAACTACGACTTTATCTCATAAAAGAAGTCTGAGATTGGCAGGTCAGGACACGAAATGATCCTGGATCCAAGTTCATTCTGGTGTTCTGCTCCATAATTTTTGGTAAATTGTTTTATCTTGATTTCATTTCCAGGCCTTATAGCCATGTTCTTAGAAGAAGAGAAGAAAGCAAAAGCAAGAAGGGACAGAAAGAATTTCTCCTCGGGGAATATCTTTTTATTCAGGAAGGGAAGCTCTCCTTGCCAGATTCTCTTGATGTCTTATGCTCAGAACTGGGTCCCATGCCCATCCTTAGACCAATCCCAGATTCGTTCCTTCGGACTGGGGTCATGCCTACCCTGCCTAGGATAAAGGGCCTTCCACCAACCTCCTGAACAAATTGGGGTTCTATCAGAAGTAAAGGAGGGGTAGTGGGTGCTGGTGGGCAAGCTGGTGCCCGCCAGGGATATGTTCCTGTGGGAATCCAGCAAGAATAGTATGGCAGGTGTTGGGTTTGAATCTAACATCTTCACTCTCACAGCCCCAAGAGACAAATCCGTGAATTCTTGCTTTACACAGGAAATGCTCCAAACATCTGCCTGATTTCTCCAAATACATCCTTATTAAAATGGCTTTTTGAGTCTTCTGTATATATGAGGTAAGGAGGTTGGTGAGCAGTTGTCTCAATTATCCCAAGTCTCATTTTTAATCACAAACAGGTGACATGGACAATCAGAGCCATTGTTCTTAATCAAAACCTAGACTCCTAATCCGCAAATTAGCAGGACTTCTTGAAGAATAGGACAAGTCATTTCTCCTCCCCAAACCTTTCCCATAGAATTAGGCTGTGAGACTGGCAGATCTTCAAAGATTTTTCTGGCTCTGACATCCTGTATACCCAGGAACATGCTAGAAAATCTAAAAGTGAAAGTGGCCGGCCCTACTCTAGAAAGTACCACCTCTTAAACCCTCCAGACCCTCCCATTCTTTCTCGGTACCCAACTCGACACAGCATCAGTCTTCATCCCATTGAAAGAATGGTTAAAGATGTGTCCTCTGGAGTCAGCCTGCCCAGATTTAAGTTCCGACTCAGCTGCTATTAGCTGAGGACTCAAGCAAATTATTTAACCTCCCTAAATTTCCTTTGCATAATGGGGCTTTTTATGGTCTGTTGTAAGATGTGTAAAGCCCTTACTTTAGTTTAGTGCCTAGAATACAAGTAAAAGTTTAATTAAGTGCTGGCTGCTATAATTGTTTTTCTCCAATGTGCGTTCCTCCAAGAAGGAGCTGTATCTTTTTCATAGAAGCATCCTCAGTGCTTAGTACATGGCCGGGGCTCAGTAAGTGTTTGATCAGTGCAGGAGACCTGACAGCCAGCGTCCTAGAATTCAATTTCCGGTACCTGCAGACCAACAGCAGCTCACTCCCCTTGCAGACTGCATTGGTGTTTCCTCCCAAATACCCTGATAGGACCAAACACTTCTGCAGAGCATGATTTTGGAGGAGAAGCTGTCTATCCAGCCTCTAATAGATGGCTTCAGGGTAATTGACCACCCTTATCTCCATCTACCCTCACCCAAGCCACTTCATATAAAAAGTAGTAACTCTTTGATGCTGTCTCCATCCTACATAAAGCATAAATAAAACCCTCTCTAGCAAACTTCATGTTTTTAATTATGAAGCATAATGTAAGTAGAAAAAAATGTGCTTAACCATGCAAATGCAGTTTCAAGAGTCTACACCTTGTCCTCCTACTCACAACAATTTCATATCAGATTGCAACCCCTGAGTCCTTCCTATATTGATTTCTGGAGCAGCCTCAGCCAGTTCCCTCCTTTCCCCACTCCCACCCCCAATATTTTTGTTTATTTTTTTTAAAGATTTTTAATTATTTATTCATGAGAGACAGAGAGAGAGAGAGAGAGGCAGAGGGAGAAGCAGGATCCCAAGGAGCAGGGAGCCCGACTCAGGACTCGATCCCAGGACCTGGGATCATGACCTGAACCGAAGGCAGACGCTTAACCATCTGAGCCACCCAGGCGCCCTACCCCCAGTATTTTTAGAGCCTAATTATTAAATAAGAAAGGAATGAATTAAATGCAATTGGTGATAGAAGTAAAGAATTGACTCAAAACTGATCAGGTGATACTCCTTGTGATTATGGAGGAAAAGAACTTGAATTCTAATTGTAAGTTTGCTGCAGAAATCTCAGAAGTTTCACCAGCAACGTTCAGAGATCAGATGTCAGACTTTCAGCTTGACTTTAAACTTTTAAATCCTGAAGTTTGGCAATGAGATCGATGCACACTGCACTTTCTTGGGATGTTGAAGGGTCTCCAGGTGGATGACTTAGTTCAGTATCCCTCCAGGTCACAGTATCAAGAGAAGGGGTCTCTATCTCAGCTAGGGAAATGGCAGTAAACAAGGCAGCCAGCGAGGAAACAAGTGGAAGCATTACAGTCAGAGGTACACATGGATCCTCTCCTAGAAACATGATAAAATTCTGTGTGTTCACAAAATGGTAGAAAGTAGCAGCAGAAGCTTTGAAATTCAGTCTTTGAATATATTTAGAGTTAATTTTAAGGTGCTGTCCATATTTTTAAATCACGCATATTTGATAACGATAGTTTCTCATACAGATTTCTCATCTTTTCAAATACTCCATTAAAGATCCTGAAGAATGGAGAAATAACCAGTACTCTGCATCTCCCCCGAAGTTATGAGAAGACTGTGTCAAGTGCTATCAAGAATGAGAAAAAATAAAATGGAAAATAAGTCAGGGAATGAACCCAGTGGGATTTTGATCAGAGCATGAATGTCATCTTTTTCTCCAGGCAGGATCCATAATAAAGGGTGAAAAGACATAGTACTTAAACAAACCAGTCTGTTACAGAAGCAATATTGTCCCAGAGAGCGGAAGGGATGTCATACATGGATAAGGAATTATTAAGAAGACTGGCTTCTCATGCATGTGCATAAAAGGGGAACTAATAGAGATAATATATTTAGACTTTCATAAAGCTTTCGACACGTTCACATCCAAATGAGTCATCCTAGGATTAGCAGGGACTGCTTTGTTCTGCATAGAGGGCTGTCTCAAAATTGAAAATCATTTCTTGCCTGAAGTCTTACAACAGCCTGATTACTGGTCATCCTCTAGCCTTTCCTGCCCTGAGCTCCTCCTCCAGGATCCAGAATGATCTTCCAGGAATGCAAATCCCATCCGGTTACTCCTGCCTAATACCTTCAGTGGCTCCCATTGCCATCAAGATGAAGTCTAAACTCCTTAATTGTGATAAGGGCCTTAAGATCTGATTCTGGTTCCTTGTCATTTTTGGATGCTCAACATTTGAACCACTTTCTTATGTTTGGGAATTCTTTATCTGCCTCATACTTTAGAGCTGAACATGCCATATGCTTGCTTTTTCAGCCTTCCTTGCAGATAGAAGTCAGGCACAGCCAATCATATGCTCCTGAACTCAGGAGCAAGTGATGGGAAGATATGGGGACCTCAAGGAACTCTCTCTGTGGTTTGGTTGTTATAAGCTTGAGCTTTTGGGCCAACAGAGACAGCAATACCAATGTAGGCTCCTGTGCCCAGTGCTCAGGGCCAGGAGTAACAGTCAGACACATGGTAACATCAAGCACTCAGATGACATGGTAATTGGTATTCTCACCAGACCACTTCTGGGTGTGATTTGGGGCATTGTTTGTGGTAATAAAAAAATCTTTAGAAATTGATTAAACTCTTAAGAACCTATTGCTCAATAAATTCTCAATGTTAACAAAAATGTTTTACAGTCAACAAAACTAAAAGGCAACCTATGGAATGGGAGAAGATATTTACAAATGACATATCCAATAAAGGGTTAGTATCCAACGTATATAAAGAACTTATACAACTCAACCCCAAAAACCAAATAACCCAATTAAAACATGGGCAGAAGACATGAACAGACATATCCAAAGAACTCAGACATCCAGATGGCCAAAAGACACATGAAAAGATGCTCAACATCACTCATCATCAGGGAAATGCATATCAAAAGTACAATGAGATATCACCTCACACCTGTCCGAATGGAGAAACTCCACAAGAAACAACAGGTATTGGTGAGGATGTGGAGAAAAAGGAACTCTTGTGCACTGTTGGTAGGAAGGCAAACTGGTACAACCACTTGTGGAAAACAGTATGAAGATTCCTCAAAAAGTCAAGGATAACAATAAATAACAATAAATAAATAACCATCTAGTAACAATGTATTACTAGTATATGTATTTTAAAGATAAGAAAACTGAGTCACAGAGAACTTAAATACATTCCAGGTTACTTCACCAGTAAGTAGTGGGAGAACAGGGATACAAATGCAAGGTCAGGGAGTGGGACTAACAGTTCCAACCTCTAATCACAGTTGGCTCTCTTGGCAACCAGCCCCAGCTTAAGTGTGGTCCAAAACTTAGCTCAGTAATATAACAAAAGACACCTCTATCTTATCACTTAGGAAATCCTGAGGGTTTTAAGAGCTCTGTGCCAGAAACAAGGACAAAGACTAAATATATATTTCTTACTATAAATCACAATGTCAGAGGATTTCACTTTAATCTGAAGCTGTGATTACCTCCTGGTCATTTTGGGCTTCTTATGCCTGGGAAACAGTAGACCAAAAAAAAAAAAAAAAAAAAAAGTTTCCATATTAGCAGCAGTAAATGACCTTCATTACAAGGACCTAAGGTTGCTACTACAGAATGGGGGCCTAAAGGGATATATCTGGAGCCCAGGGGAGTCACTGTTGCTTCTTGGTGCTTCCATGTCCGGTGATGAATGTAAATAGGCAATTGCTGCAACAAAGACCTAACGATACAAGAGTAACTAGGGTTCCGGCCTTGAAGATAAAGGTCCTGGTGATTCCATCAGGCAAACATTCTAGACCTTCTAAAGTGATGGCCAAGGAAGGAAAACTTAGAAAGTGTGGTGGGGCGAAATGATCAATCTCAGTTACAGCTTCAGACTAGTTTTAACAGTGTGGGACTGAAGCTTGTTCCACTAACCCTCCTATACTGAGATTGTACCTAGTCACCTCCCCGAATGACGTCGCAGATTAACGTGTGCACAGATCCAAGCAGAACATGGAGCAGATGAGGAAATCGTCTACCTCTTGAGCCTGTATCGCTTCCTCTTGGCCCCAATCTTTTTACTCCAATTGCCTTGCTGCAGCTCTGAGCTCCTGCAGGTGTGACCTGACAATATGCCACCTCAGCTGTACAGCACATCACTTACTTTCTGCCCTCAGCTTCCTTCCCCTTCCACGTGAGAAGCCCATAAGAACCCTCAGCCATTCTGAGGCTCGCCCATACCTGGAAGTGAAAGAGTTAACTGCATTGGACAACTCATGACCAACTGGGGGAGGAGCTAGTTGATACTTGCTTTTTCTTGTCTGCAGGGAATATTGTGTACATTCCACAGGGCTCCTCAGATGGTCCCTAGTGGAATTGAGCCCGCTGCTCTGAGGCAACAGGCCAATAGCACACACTTGATGGGCGGTCCCTCTAGCCCTGTTTCACTCTTACCAGTCTGCCACTTGTTCTTTCAGATCACTCCCTAATATAAACTACCTGCACACAAGCTTGTCTCTCAGGCTCTGAGTTTCAGGGTATACCAGACTCATACAAGAACAAGAGAAAACTTTGAGTATGTTCTGAAAGTTAAAACCAACATAATAATGTAAATCAGCCCTGAAGAGCATGTTCTCCCTATAGCACCTTACTCTGCCTACTGTTTCGAGACTGAACCATAAAGCACGTAGCTTTATTTTATTGAGCAATACTGTTATCTCATTTTCATCTTCATGACCTTATAAGGAAGTAGGCAGAGATGGGGAAACAGGAGGCCTTGTATTCCAACTGCTAAGCTTGAGCTAGGATTCTGATCCCAATTTAACCTCCAAAGCCCATGTGCTAAACCATTTTACTTCCGTTCAATGTGGCCTCCTGTCTTCTCACCCCAGTGGCCCGTATCGCACCATACCCAACACGCCCTGCCTTCTCATGCTTCCATTTTGCCTGTTAGCCCTGTGATCTTCAGGGCCTAGATCAATGCCATCTCCCTAGACAGAACTGCTTCTCCATCACTTTCCTGAATCCCTATTCTTTTTTTTACCACACTGTTGTTACTGTTCTGTTGCATTTTCCACTGGGGCTGGAGCCAGACAAAAGTTTAGGTATTAAGTAGTACTAGATATGAGCTCACAAATAACAATCACTGAATAAACTGTTGTCAGAGTGTGTACTCCTTAAGTACAGGGCCTAAGTTTGTTTTATTGACTGCTGTATTCTGGGCACAGAGCACAGTACCTGGCTCATAGTAGATGCTCATTTGTTGAATGACTAAATGAATGAACATGAATCTGTTTCTTCATGAAACTGTGAACTCTTACATATTATCCAGCAAATGTTTGTTGAATCAAGGTAATATTAAGAAAGAGAAAGTATTTAATGATTAATAGAAGCTTTATTTAAACAATAATATAGAGATCTGGAGCCCAGGGGAGTCACTGTTGCTTCTTGGTGCCAGACTTAATATGAAATGTTCAATGTTCGATCCAATTTTCCTTCCCGGATAAGTTTTTCTTTCCTATCCTGCAGACAGAAGAAACAAAAAACAAAAAAACAAAACAAAACAAAAAGCAAAAAAAAAAAGCTTCATTAGAAACAACACATTTCTGACCCATGTTCATTGCAACATTATTTACAATAGCCAAGATACAGAAAAACCTGTGTCCCTCTATGGATGAGTGGATAAAGACAGGGTATATGTATACAATGGAACACTATTCAGCCATTAAAAAAAAAAAAAAAAGGAATGAAATTGTGCCATTTCTTAAGTACAATCTTCTAGATAACAGAGAACAGACTGGTAGCTGACACAGGCAGGGGGTGGGCGGTGGGCAAAATGGGTGAAGGGGGTCAAAAGGTACAAATTTCCAATTACAAAATAATAAGTCATGGGGATGTAATGTAAACATGGTGACTATAGTTAGTAACACCGTATGGAATATTTGAATGTTGCTAAGAGAATTAGTCTTAAGTTCTCATTACAAGAAAAAAGATTGTCTTTTGTAACGATGTTAACAGATGTTAACTAAGATTTACTGTGGTGACCATTTTGCAAAATATACAAACAAAAAAGGTACTGGAAAACACAATGTATTTTGTCATAACCCATGGTACAATCTGAAAAACAGGACTGAAATACTCCAAACCCAATTCCAATCCCCCATTGTCTAAAGCCTACAGAGTACGTGTGAGGAAGTAGCAGTCTGAAGAAATAAGGGACAATGAGAAAACACTCCTATTTAAAAACATCTTATGCACATGTTGGAAGAATTATATTACCCCACTAAAAAGTTATGTCAAAAGCAAAATGCAAACACTTTCTGGATTAAGTGTGGCCTATCTTTTTGTTAAGCAGGTAATTTATCAGACAATCAAAATACAGAAGCTCTAACAGGAGAGTGGATTGGCCAGTTTAAAGCAGAGCTAGATGAGTGGGCTCCAGACTAGATGGCAACACAAGGCCTGCTGAGGGTCTAGTACCAGGGTGGCCTAGTGTCAAAGATAAATGGGGTTTCTCTGTGACCATATGGCCTCTGATGGCAGATTCCCACCACAGGCTGCTTTTGCTTTCCTACTGTTAGCATATTACAAAGTTTTAACATTAACCCACAAAATGTGACCAACATAACTAGAATTCATATAAACAGGGAACACACTAAATGATTTATGTATTCTGCTAATACTAACCCAAATAAACATCTTTTTAAAAAAAATGAACTAAGAAAGCTAAATATAAAGGTTTGCAAAGATAATATTTAAAGGTAAATCAAAATAGGAAAGTTTAACTTCTGTATTAATTTTTTTAAGAGAATGCACATGCATGCGGGGGAGAGGCAGAGGAAGAGGGGGAGAATCTTAAGGAGGCTCCGGCCCAGCGTGGAGCCAGATGTAGGACTCAATCTCACAACCCTGTGCTCATGACCTGAGCCGAAACCCAGAGTCTGACACCCAACCGACTGAGCCACCCAGGAGCCCTTAGTGTTAACTTTTTAAAGTTACTTCTGTAGTCTCTTGCTTAATACTCACAGCACAATTCCTTTACATCACCTAAAACACACCGGGAAAACTCTTTCAGTCTAAGTTCAAGCCTTAGAACTTTAAACTGACCAACTTATTATTTTAAATTCTAGTGGCCATTAAATTAAATTTGAAAGACTCAGAAACTATTGTGATTTTTAGCAAAGTATATTTCAATATGAGTTGAAACGATAAAGCAATAAAACCAAACATGTAATTGAAACTTTCTGTTTTAATTCCTGCTGGAAAGGAATAAAGATAAAAGGAGAGAGAAACTGAAGGAAGAGTAGAGGACCAAGGTGGGATGAGCACTGGTAACAAATGCCAAGAGAAAGACCTGCATCCAGCACAGGGGAACCTATCACATAGAAACTACACATCAGGTACTTACTCTGTCAGTTTTGAAAACATAAAACCAGAAGAAGAGGGGCCCAATTCCAAACAGAGCTCCTAAGAGCGAGGTCTTGGGAGTGGGTCTGAAATTGGGATAGATGTTTGCTGATCTTGCATAGGTCCAACGAATCAAGGCAGGATCTTCCTAAAATTCAGGAAAACAAAAAGTTATAGGAACTTAACCACACTGAAACAATCTCATCAAAACTTTTGTGGGGGAGCAGAAGAGATGCCTTTTGTGCTCCACCATAGTTAAGGGTACACCCTGAATATTGCTTCAGGGAAGATCTTTCATTTCTAGTATTTGTTGAGTAACTCTCTGATGATCCTATCCTGTTCAAGTCCTTCAGAATTTAAAAGATTCTTGTATCACCCCTCAGCTTTCCATTTACTTAAGATTTAAGAAACCTAATCTTTTTAATCCACCAGAGAAGCCACTTTTTCTCTTTGATAATTTTTTTTCTTTTCTGGATTGTTTTGTAGCTTCATTGTCTTTCTTGAATTGTGACCAACTAAACCACAGTATTCCCAATGAGGACAGATTTCATATGCTCTATCATGCTTTGTACTTTGTTTCCAGGACCCTTTCTAATGCTACCCCCTGACCCTGCCCTGTCTTTCCAGGCTTCAAATAAATTGCAGGAAGGTGAAGACTAAAGTAAGCCAACTCTGAACTTTAAGATTTTTAAGCTGACTTGGCTGATATTTTATAAGCAAAATTATTACATTTTACACTATTAAAATAATTTGTAGTGAGGACAAGGTTGTTAAAGAAAAATAATCAGACTGTCTTGGTTAAGAAAAAATATTGTCCATTTTAATATACTTATACTAGCACAACTATGTAAGACAGCAAATCTGCCCCAAACACATAATTAAATTTAATTAGCTAAATCCCCAAATGATTTTATAAAATTATTTGCTCTAATTAACTGATACGCAGATTAAAAATAAGCAGATGAAATCAGCTTTAAAACTTTAATACCAAAGGAGAACATTCAAGGTCCTACACACCACCAAGAAGTCATGATGGATAGGATTAAAATAATTAAACTGGATCTTCCACAGATCCATTTTAAACCGACCTGTTTGCAGAAAATAGTAAAGGTGAAGACACAAGATATAATAGGTTTATGGGGATGTATGAATTCAATACCTGAAAGGATAAATACATCTATTCTTTATCTATCCCTTCTGCTATTAACATATTTGAATTCTCCCAGGACAGAATTCTCAATCTACCAGTCACCTCTTTACGTATTTATCTGCCAGATCGGTCTTCCAGAAACAGTCATTTCAGTTGATAAAGATATCAACAGTCCCATGGCCATAGTTCATTGAACCTGTACTGCTGTTAAGAGAGGTTCCAAAACACACTCCATGGGAGACAGTTCTCCTTCTTGGACACCACTCCATGTCCAAAGAACCATCAGCAGCATCTGCCATGGTGAACACTCCTTGAAATTGTTTCTTCTTTTGGCTTTCAGGGCACACACCTGCCTGGTTTTCTTCCTAACTCTATGGCCATTCCCTCTTGGTCTCTTTTGCTCTCTTCTTCCTTATCTCTCCAATCTCTTAATATTGGAGCTTAGACTTCAATGGTCTTCTCTATCTATATTCATTCTCTTGATGATCTTATCTCCTCCAGTCACATACTTTTAAATATCCCATCTATAGGCCAATGACTCCCAAAATTATACATTCCCAGACCTCTAGCCTGAACTCCAGACATAATGTCCAACTACCTGCTCAACACTGTCATGTTGTCTAACAAGAATGTCAAATGTGATGTATCTCAAACTGATTTCCCAATATTCCACTCCCTGGAATGGAATACATTCTTCTCCATCTTGGTAAAAAGCAACTTCATTCTTCTGATCACTTAGGTCAAAAAACCTTGGAATCATCCTTGACCCTTCTCTCTCTTACACCTCACATCCAATCTGCTAGCAAATCTGGTTGGTTTTACTTTCAATATATACTCAGAACTCACCACTTCTTACCATCTCCACTGTCAAAATCCTAATAGATTACCTCAAAAGCCTCCTAAATAGTCTCCTTGCTCTCCTTCATAATGTATTTTCAACTAAGCAACCAGAGATATGTTAAAATGTAAGGGCAGATTACGTACTCAGTAAAAGTCCTTACAACGACCTACAAAGCTTGGTCTGATCTAATTCCAGGTACTTTTCTGACCTCATCTCTTCCCACTTTGCTCTAAATTTCTCCACTCAGTCACAATGGTCTCTTCAGTATTTCTGCAACTAACCAGACACACTTCTGTAGGGGTCCTTAGACCCCTACATCTGCTGTTCCCTCTACCTAAAATGCTACTTTCCCAGAGAGTTGTGTGGCTAGCTCCCTCACCTTACTTCCTTCATGTCACCTTCCAAGGAAGGCCTTCCCTAGGGCTATCTAAAATTTCAGCTCCTACTACATAACACACATCCCTTATCCCTTCCTTGCTTTATTTTTCTTATCCCTTGCCACTAACATGCTAAACAATTTAGTTTTTTAACCTGTGTATTACTTGTCTGCCCCACTGGAAAGAAAGCTCTGCAAGAACAGGAATCTACAGTCACCTCAGCATCTAAAACAGGGCCTGGCCTATAAAAGCAATTACTTACTCACTGAATCAATCATTGGTAAAGATTAGGCAAAGAATTTCCATGTATTGATCATTAAATGATTAAGTGCCAAGCACTCATTTAATTAACAGAACCACCAATGAGGCAGGTATTACTGTCTCTTGCATGACAAAATTGAAACTGTCCCAGGGCACAGAACTAGAAAACAGAAAATCCGGAGTTTAAACTTCCGCCATCTGGCACATCAAACCCTGTGTATGTAAATAACAAATGTCTCCCTCCACACTTTCTTCTCAGGTTCTGACATCAAGCCAACTGGTTAGGCAGATGTTTTGGGTTACACAGTTCAAGGTTTAAAATTCTGCTCCATCACTTGCTAAGGGTGTATCACTCTATGACCTATTTGTCTTTCCCATATCGTCTTCTCATGTGTAAAATGGGGTAACAACAGGGCCTCTTTGACTACTTGTGACATTTGAATAATATTCAGAAAGGGTTTAGATAGTGCCTGCACAATGTAAACTTCCTTCAATTGTCTTAACTTCCAAAAAGTCCTACAGAACACCAATGCAACTGCTCGGGAAAGTTTTGGTTGCTTTGTTTTTATTATCATATTTGATACCATATTTAAACAGCTTTTGTACAGAGAATTATTGAAAAGCCCACTCGCTAAATAATAATAGCTATGAATCTACTGGTTATGTATTAAGTGCCTGCAATGTTATACAAACTATCTCATTTAACCTTACAATGATTCTATAAAGAATGGACTACCTTTCCCATTTAAAAGGATCAGAAAACTAACGTTTAGAGGGGTTAGGCAAACTAAGGTCATCTAGTTTGCCATTATGTTCTGCCTTGGCTTCTGACTTCAAAGACCACAAAGTTTCAACTAGCTGCAGAGTTCTGGGGTCTTCAAAAGATATAAACAAAATATATTCCCATCAGGAGAGAGCAGTATTGCTATGAATTGTGAACTGAAAGGTGAAAAACTGCTTTTTTAAAAAATGACACACACGTTATTTGAACACTCATTACAGCCCAGGCACTGTGTTGGCCAGTCATGTGCCTTATCTCATTTAATTCTAACATGTATTATCCCCGTTTTTCAAACAGGAAAATCGGGGCTAACCAGCAGAGTTGAGTCATTTTCCCAAGATTACCCAGGCGGGAAGTGATCAAGCCGGGACTCAAACCCAGCCCGGTGCGAATTCAGGACCGTCCTCTTAACCACCAAGCTCTCCGCCCAAGGTCAAAGGGCTAGTGGGTGGGCCTGCTCTCTCGGCCTGGAAGAGGGCCAAAGTCTAAAACACTGATCCGGAACGGTGGCCGCCCCTCTGCGTGGCCTCCCTTGGCCGGTCTGGGCTGCCCGGCCGGGGATGGGGGACCGCCCGGACTCAGGCCCTCGATTCCCGCCCGGCCGGCCCACGACTCACGATGAGCCCTTGGCGGCTGGGGTCGTTGTACTGAAGCAGATACTCCCGTTTAAGCCGGGATCTTATGGCCAACCGCTCGGCTTGCGCCTTCCGGGCTTCGGGAGATACGTTGTATTCGGCTGGGTCGAGGGTAGAGGGTAGGGTAGCCAGGCGCGACGGCTCGTACTTGGGGAACGACATCTTGGCAATCCGGGACACAACTGCGCCTGCGCGACTCCGAGGCCCGTCCCCTTTCTTCTGACCCTCATCCTGAGGAAGTGCGCTTGCGCGTTAGCGGAAGGTAGGCGATAAGACTTTGCCCAGGAGCTCCGCTTCTTTCCTCAACCTTCCTCCGGGTCCTGGGCCCCGAATAGCGATCTGCGCATGCACAGTGTGCTTTCCTTGCCCTTTCGCCAGCACCGCCTCCCCCCGCCCCCCGCTTCCAGCTTTTAGCTACCTACAGTCTATTGCTTGTTGCTACTTCCTAGCAGCCTTACATATCATCTTTAGGGACATAGCAGAGCTTTATTTTGTGAAGTTGAGCCGTGTGAGAGTGGCAGACACAGGAAATGGGACTGGCTGTAGCTAGAATCCTGTTTCAGTGTGAGTCCCTCCAAGGTGTGTGACTAGACAAGTCACTTAATGTCTCTGAGTTTCCTCTTGCTCATTCTGGATAATGGCCCCTATTCTGTCCACCTACCAAACCTTTTGTGAAGATTAAGTAAGATAATAAATACGTGCCAAAGTGCTTTGCAAAACACAGTGCCCGAACCAAGAAAAAGCATAAGCTTTTCTGTACGTTACCACATTAGATTGGTACAGCATTAAGTAGCGGCGTGTTTTTCATAGGCACGAAATAATGTTTAATAGGAGAATGATGTTATTTTTTAAAAGATTTTATTTATTTATTTGACAGAGAGAGACAGCGAGAGAGGGAACACAAGCAGGGGGAGTGGGAGAGGGAGAAGCAGGCTTCCCGCTGAGCAGGCAGCCCGACACCGGGCTGGATCCCAGGAACCTGGGATCATGATCCCAGCGGAAGGCAGACGCTTAAAGACTGAGCCACCCAGGTGCCCCGGAAAATGATGTTATAAGAGAAATGTTGCCTACCTGACTGTAGTAAGTCATTAACAAATGAAGTACTGAATAAAGCTCCCGCAGAAACAGTATTTAATTAAATACTAAAACCTCTTACCTAAAATCCTTAGCACTCTTGGGTCCTAAGAAGGAAAATCATCCTTAGTTGATTCCCTTATGCATAGGGGCATTGTATCTTAATGTGAAAGATGATTTGGGGGAAAAAAGGGGGTGCTACCGGAAAGGAAACCTTCATGCCTACGTCCTTCTCTCCCACTATCAGGAAGGGGGAAAAAGCAACTTCAAGTTGAACGGCAGAGTCTGTGGGTACCAGTATGACACTCCTCAGGAGAAAACATGTAAACAATATTTCCGCAACTCAGGCAAGGAAAGCTGGATCAAAAGAGAGCTTCAGCTTGGATGCAATGTCTGGGGACATAGAGGTATGTTGGGGAATGGTTGCTAGGCAGAGAAGGGACCTAGAAAGTGCTGGCATTTGAAGTGATGAGCAGCACTGCTGTCAAATTTATTCAACAATGTAATACTGTTTTAAAATATTTATTAAGCACCCACTGGGTGAAGCATGTTGCACGCTAGTCAATCTTAGTCCATCTCCTAGGCTCAGTGGGGGAAATGCAGAAGAAATAAAAGCCGTGGTGTTTGTCTTTGAGGAGCTGACAGTATAGGCAGGCAGTACAGAAAGAACAGACAAGATATGGTAATATTCACAAAGCAGTTTAATGTCCAAATGAATATAGAGCAAAATGGGCTCATGAGAATGCAGGCTGAGGGAATGTAGAAAAAAGAAATTTGAAACAAATCACTTACACTCACTTTTAAAGGAGAAAAGAAAGTTCTGTTTTTTTTCAAAGGTGTTTTAAAATACCATAAAACAAAACAAAATGCAGGAGCAGGTTGTAAATTCTAAAGACAATCTTGATAAAGTTTGAAAAACCTTTTGTTTACAGATTAGACACTGATCTGGGAAGAAGGGCATGCAAAAAGGATAAAAGAAAGAAGAAAGGAGTGCAATGACTCCAGGTGACAAAGTTTTAAAAAGACTTTGTAAAGTGAAGAGAGTGGGAGAGAAAGAGAGAGAATGACAGAGAGAATAAACTACATCATTTCCCTTTGGATTAGTTAAGGTGTTTGTTCCCACATTTGCTTGATTATCATAAGGATCTCTTAAGATGATTGTCAAAAAGATGGGAGTCCTAAGTTCTGTTCTGCTCTTGAAGATTCAGAACTGATCTGGCAGGGGCACCCAAGAGGCTGTAATTTTTACAGTTTCCTGAAGGGATTCTTCTACTATTGTGTGTTTGGGAAACAGAGATGACTACAAGAGGTCTTCCTTTCCCTCCTCCTTTTTCCAGGAAAGGTCCTCCCGGAGTGAATCTATTTAAGAGGGAGACCTAGACTCCATAATGAAAGAAAAAGACTTGATTGAAACTTTATCTTGAAATAATGCAATCAAAAAATTATGAAAGTGAATTTATCTTATATTTAACGTTTAAGGTTACTGTTACAATGTTGTGCTAATTCTGATAAATCAAGTGTTAATTTGTGGACATGGTTATTTTCATACAGCTCATTATCCTTCACTTTGCATTTGACTTCTGCAGCAGGGTCATATTTGCAGAAATGTTGGAGGGCTTTACCCAGTTTTTCCAAGGTCCTTTCTTAATCCTTTGAAACTAAATTATTTCCTTTTGAAGCATTGATGTCATCATCATTCTTATTGGTTGTCTTTTTTTCATTTGTTATCTGGTCCAACTCTGAGCTTTCCTTTATTAGTCACTTTGCATGTGGATCCAGCAGTTCACCAACATCACTTTCATCAATTTTATGGAAGTCCACATCTTTTTCAAGATTTGCGATAAATTTCTATTGTTTTTGAGGACTAGATATTTCCAAATGGATGACTAAGACTTTGATAGGAGTGGATGTAGGCATTAGGGTTAGCAGATGAAACAATTTAAGTGGGAAACAATTTCACAAGTGGTGATTTCACCAAAGAACGTTTCATGTTTTGAAGACGTCTACTTTTCTTTTTTTTAACTTTAAAAATATATATTTAATACTTATAATATTATTCACGGAGTTCTTGGCAGAGTTAAGTATTTTGAGGTTTCTATTGTTGAGAAATTTGAGGTTCATGTTGTCTCTCTTTCAGTCCCAAAAGCTCCGTTTTGAGTTCTCCAGGCTTTGGTGGAATTTCAGGTATTGTCAGGTCCGGCCGGTAGTACCTGTGCCCCGCTTCGGCCCCCGGCGCACATGGTCAGGAGGCTGGCAGCGAACCTTTTCAGATACGTGGCCCAGGAGACGCCCGCGGGCATGGTTGGGGGTCGCAGAACGCACCGGCCGTTCGTTCGGCCGCGGGTCAGAGGGCGAGCGGAAGTGCGCGCCGGGGTCGCATCGGACAGCCAGCCGGCGGAACCGAAAGTCAGACTTTTCCTTTTCTTAATAGAATTTGTCAGAATTTATTGGGACATGGATTACAAGGGCTAAGTATATGTATTTGACTGTATTTGTATTTAACCTGTATTTGACTGGAAGAGGGAGGATAAAGTGGTAAAGTGGAGAAGGAGAGAAATGCAAATATGCAGGGGTAGTCAGGTTGTAAGAATGGGACAGGATTTCAGGGAACAGAAGATGGACAGGTGAATACAGAAACTGTAAGAGGCAAGTAAGTTCCTGCTTATGAAGAGCATTCCTTCTCTTAATTGGGTAGGATCATAGGTAAATTTGTGAGTAAACCCAATGCCCAGAGATTTAACTAATCAGTGATTAACAGCAGCTGACATTTAGTGAGCATTTTCCTTTATTCTTGTTTTTAAAAATATTGTCCTAACATTGAATATCAGCAAAGGATATGCTGTCAAACTAATGCAGGGTCCCCTCCTTACATGAGCCCTCTCCAGAACCCTGGGAAGGGCCCTAGAAATGTGCTTACATGGCCATTCTGTTTTTGTAAAATTAGAAAAAGTAAGATATTTAAATCGCAGTTGCCCAAGACTGTTGTGTCTCTCCTCTCTGACTTCCTTCCCTTCTATCACATTTTCCCTCCTGTTAGGTGGATCACAGTGGCCTGCATTTGGGGGATGCAGCAAATGAAAATTTGAATTTAGTGGGATATATTTATTTGATTCACATCAATTTCAAGTGGAATTAAATTACTGCTAGCCATCCAGGTGCAGGATTGGCTTCCAGGGTTATTGTCAACTCCCAGTGTGCCATGAAGGTTCAGGATCAGAGTTTGTGTTTTGATATGAACTTGTCCTGTGAATCCTGGCCCTGGAAATACACAGGTAAAGGAGGAGAGATAAGGCTTAAAATATACAGAACCAGAAGCTAATCTGTGGGAGATTCTTCCAGTCATCATTGGCATTTTTTCTTAAAGCACCTCCTTCCCACCCCCACCCCCAGCTCACCCCACGCCCCAAATTATGTAGGCTTCAAGTCCCATCAAACCCTGATCTTCCTGTTTATCAATCTTGTTAAGACTGCAAGGAAGAGACACAAAGTGCTATGTGAATTAATTTAATTGCAAGGAGATCTAAAAACACGGGGTAGATAGGAAAGTCATCTCTCATTTGGTTATGTAGCCACCCTGGGGATTTATCTTCCAAAATTGAAATAAACAGCAGTTCCAAGGGAGAATAAGAACAATATTTTAGAGCTTCAGTGTCCCACCTAAGTTCAAGTAAACCACTTTCTCTTTGTTTACCTAGCATTTACTATTCCTCCAAAAGAGGATATTATTGAGTCAGTTTGACAGTATTCAATCTAGATTGCCTCAAAGCACCACATGGGAGATTGGCTTTCACTGTATCCAACTTATCTGCAGCTTTGTTGATCTGGACACTGTCCAGATCAGTTATGAATAAGATTACATGACTGTTTTTATCTAATAGGTGCACTTAAGTCACAGAAGCTTATCATATTTAGAGAAGACTCACATAGAACTACTTGCTTCCGGAAGTGGTATATCCAGCAGGCACATTAAGACTACACAGCCTGGGGGCGCCTGGGTGGCTCAGTCGTTAAGCGTCTGCCTTCGGCTCAGGTCCATTCCAGGTTCCTGGGATCAAGCCCCGCATCGGGCTCCCTCCTCGGCAGGAGGCCTGCTTCTCCCTCTCCCGCTCCCCCTGCTTGTGTTCTCTCTCGCTCGCTGTGTCTCTCTGTCAAATAAACAAAATCTTAAAAAAAAAAAAAAAAAAGACTACACACAGCCTGTCCATTACAAACATACATCACTTTCTATCTGTTTCTACTAGAGCTTTATAATAAGTCTTGGTATTTCAAGGGGGCAAATGTCTCCATCTTATTATAGTTCAAAATTGTCTTAGCTACTTTTGTTCCTCTTCTTTTTCAGATGAATTTAGTATTAAGCTGTTAAGTTCCATGAAAAAAAAATCTATTGGGATTTTGATTGGAACTGCACTAAATGTATAGCTTGATTTGAGGAGAACAGATATTTTTAAAATATTGCATCTTCCCATCTGTGATCTGTTAGTCAGGTCCTTTGTGCCCTTCGATCATGTTTTGATCATGTTTCGTCACTTTCTCCAGAAGGAATTCTCACCTCTTCTATTGGGTTAATTCTGCTACATTATAGATTCCATTGCTATTGTTAATTGTTTCTTTTCCTATTACGTTTTCTAAGTGGTTATTACTGGTATGTAGTAATATGACTGATTTTTATATACTGATCTTGGAACCAGTATCCTTGTTGAACTTTTTATTAGTTCTGTTGGCTTTTCCATTCATTACTTTGGATTGTTCTATGGAATTGGTCAGACCTTGTGAAAATAGCAATCTTGCCTTTTCTTTTCCAAATCTTGTACTTGTTTCTCTCTCTTAATGCTTAGCTAGGACCTACAGTACAATGTTTTATAAGAGTAGAAATAGAGTCTCCTATCTCGTTCCCAGCTTTAACAGGAAATCTGTTCACCACTGAAGGTTTGCTGTAGAATTTGGTAGAAGCCCTTTATCAGGTTAAGAAAATTCTCTTATATTCCTTGCCGAAAGTGGTTTTTTAATCATGGATGAGTGATAATTGATCAAATACTAATTCTACATTTTTGTTATACAGTCATATGGTTTTTCTGTTGATCTATTTAAAACACGGAAAACCATAGTAGGTTGTTCTCATGTGGAATATTTTACATTCTGAAATTGACTCTTTCATGGCATGATATGTTTTTTAATATACTGATTAAATAACTAAGTTGAATTCATTAGCATTTTATTTAGAATTTTACCATTTAAGTTCATAGATGAATTGGCTCTATAATTGTCTTTTTCTTATTTTGTTCTTGTGTCATTTTGGTAGTATATTTACATGAAATGAATTGAATAGATTTCTTTTTTTTTTTTTTTTTAATTCTCCAAAATGGTTTGTTCAAGACAGGGACTATATATCCCTGAAGACTCTGTAAAGTATCTTTTAAAACTGTCTGGGTCTTCCTTTTTATTTTCAGGGGAGACTTTTGGCTATCAATTCAATTTCTGTAATGGTTTTGGGTTTTTTCAGGTTTTCTATCTCCTCTGGAATGCATTTCGGTAATTTAAATTTTCTTAAGTATCTTGTTTGAAGCTTATTGCTATAGAGTTTCTAATCTCATCTTATGATTTTTTTTTCAGTCTCCACTGTCTTTATAATTATGATCCTCTTTTTGTTTCTGATATTGTTTGTTTTCATGCCCTCCTTAATCCCCATCCCCTATTTCCCCTACCCCCCACCCACCTCCCCTCTGGTAACCATCAGTTTGCTCTCTATAGTTAAGAATCTGCTTCTTGGTTTGTCTCTCTCTCTCTTATTTTTTTCCTTTGCTCGTTTTGTTTCTTAAGTTCTACATATGACTGAGATCATATGGTGTTTGTCTTCCTCTGGCTGACTTATTTCACTCAGCATTATACTCTTTAGCTCTGTCCATGTTGCTGCAAATGTCAAGATTTCATTCTTTCTTATGGCTGAGTAATTTCCATCTTCTTTATCCATTCATCTATCAAAGCACACTTGGGCTGCTTCCATAGTTTGGCTATTGTAGATAATGTAGATAATGTTGCTATAAACATAGGGGTGCATGTATCCCTTTGAATTAGTCTTTTTGTATTTTGGGGGGTAAATGCCCAGTAGTACAATTCCTGGATTGTAGGTATAAAAAAATTTTTTTTAAATTTTTTGAGGAAACCCCATACAGTTTTAATTTTTTGAGGAAACCCCATACCGTTTTCCACAATGGCTGCACCAATTGTTTATTTATTGCTTCTTTTTTCTTCATCCATCCTGCTAGAGGTTTGTCTACCTTGTCTTTTCAGAGAGCCTGCTTTTTATTTTGTTTATCATCTCTAATCAAGTTTTCCTTTTATACTTCTTTTATTTTTCTTGAGATTACTTTAATGTTCTTTTTCCAGTTTCTTAAGCAGGATACTTACCTCATTCACTTTCATTTTTATGTTTTATAATTTTATGCATATAATTATGTACATTTCATTTTAGCTACATATCCATAGGTTTTTATTAGTATTTTCATTGTCATGTAGTTCCTAGTATTTCGTAATTTCTATTATTTTTTTCTTAATTCATAAGTTATTTAGAAATGCATTTTTCACTTTCCAAATATTGTTTTGTTTTGTCTATTTTTTATTGTTAATTTCTAATGTAATTGCATTATTGTGTAATATTAGTCCTTGGAAATTTGCTGAGACTTTTTTTTAAGATTTTATTTATTTATTTGACAGAGAGAGAGAGAGCACAAGCAGGGGGAGTAGTAGGCAGAGCGGGAGGGGAAAAGTAGGCTCCCCTCCCCACTGAGCAAGGAGCCAGATGTGGGGCTCGATCCCTGGGATCATGACCTGAGCCAAAGGCAGACCACACACCTAACTGACTAAGTCACCCACGCGCCCCTTGCTGAGACTTTCTTTGGGACTTAATATATGGTCAGTTTTTGTTTTTTTGTTTCTTAACAAACCATTTTTTTGAAATTTAGCATACATATAGAAAGAAAAATGCACAAATCATACATATGCTGTTCAATAAGTTATTACAAAGTGAACAAAGCCTTGTAATCATACATAGTCATTTTTATAACAGTTCCATGTGAGTTTAAAAAGAATGGATACTCTATAATCATTGAGTGCAAGGTTAGATCCAGTTTGTTAATTATGTGGTTTAGGTCTCTTATATCTTTATTCACCGGTGTGCCCTTGATCTATTTCCAATATAGAAGTGCATATAATTTCCCAGTGCCATTGTGGTTTGTTCATTTCTCCTTGAGCAAGATTAGAATACACAGGGTGAATTGAAGGTGATATGGAAACATCTTAATGTGCATGCATCTCTGAGTTGTTTTTACCAAAAGACAAAGCAACTCATACATAATGGTTTGCTCATTCCATCCATTTAGTGTGCTGTATACAAACCAACCAGGAAGAAGAGATTTCTGCTTAAAATATACAGTACACTTAGAAACACATCTGTCATGTAGACATATCCAAAAGCTTATGAATATTACATTTTGCATTTCTCTCCTTCAGAGACAGTCTTTTCATCCTAGTCTTGGCATATATCTGTTCTTATTACTAAAGTCACTTACGTAAGAACATATTTGTGCTTGAAAGGAACAATAAGTTTCCTACAGAGTGTAAGGTGACATTTTCTTGCAGGTTGTCAATTTAACATAAAAGAGGGTTGATCCTCTAGCTGAGGCTATGTCATGCTTTTTTCTGTGGTATAAAATGCTGCCCTATCATTATCTTTTGCTTGGGGAGAGCGATAGCCTCCTGGTTGGTTTTCTTACCTACATCCACCTTTACCATACTCCCATTTCTTTACCATACAGCAGCTAAAGTGAACTTTTATTTTTTTTTTAAGATTTATTTATTTATTTTAGAGAAAGAGTGAGAGTGTGCACACGTGTGCAGGAGTAGGGGAAGAGCAGAGGAAGAGAATCTTCATGCAGACTCCCCACCGACCCCTGAGTCCCGACATGGGCCTCTAGACAGGGCTCCATCTCATGACCCATGAGATCACGACCTGAGCTGAAACCAGGAGTCCAACACTTAACCAGCTGAGCCATCCAGGAGCCCCTAGAGTGATCTTTTAAAATATACATTATCCTAGCACCCCCATTTAAACCCATACATGACTTCAAGACCCACTAAGGTCCGCTTCCTGCCTTTTCAGCTGCGCTTGGCTTCATGCTCCCCATCACTGTCTGTGCTCCAGCCACACTGGCCTCTCCTCACTTCCTTCCTTCCACAGGGCCTTTGCACTTACTCTTCGTTCTGCCTTAAATATTACACACTATACTCCTATTCATCCTTCAGAACTCATGCAATTCTATAGCCCCTTCACTAACCCACAAGGTCAAATCCCTCTATAAGCTTTTGTAGCATTGTAGACCTCTCTAATTACACTAATTACAATACTAATTTTACATTTTTTGTTATATAGTTAATCTCTGCACCCCCCCGCCCCCAAGAATGCAGTCTTTTTGAAGGCCAGGCCACAGCAAGCTGGACTCACCCTGCATCCCAACATGGGCACAGTGCCTGGCACATCACAGCAGTGGTGACAGGCTAAATGATGAGTTGCCTTTCTTCACTTTAAAGTGAATCTATTGGGGCGCCTGGGTGGCTCAGTCGTTAAGGGTCCTGAGATTGAGCCCCACTTTGGGCTCCCTGCTTGGTGGGAAGCCTGCTTCTCCCTCTCCCACTCCCCCTGCTTGTGTTCCCTCTCTCGCTGTGTCTCCTTCTGTCATATAAATAAATAAATCTAAAAAAAATAAATAAAGTGAGTATATTAACCAAATATACCTTTATCCCTCTTGCTGCCTCTGGTTTCATACCCTGCTTACTTCCAGCCATACTCCATACTCACCCCTCCTCCACTTTTCAGTCCCCTCCACCTGTGAATTAAAAACTCAAGTCCAAAAGCATTGTCAGTAATGTAGCTTTGTACTGAAGATTTTGTGTGGTTCCAGAGGAGGGAGTACATTACAAAGTAAAAGGCCCTAACAATGCCCTTTTAACATCTCTGCTTCCCCCCAGCCTTGTCCCTCCAGCAGCTGGAACTGTCCTACGCCTCTTCCTTTGCTCCCCTGGCAAGTGTGCTCAGGGAACCCCTCCAGCCAAGCTGCCTCCTCCTCCACCTGCTTCCAAGTCTATACTCAGCAGAACGAAGTGCAGCCATAGGCCAACCCATGACTTCTGGGTCCTTAGTTCATAGGGCCACTTGCATTTATAAAAATTTGGAACAGAAAGTGTTGACCTTTTATTCATCTTTTCCTTTGCTTGCTGATAGTCTTCCCTCCATCAGTGCCATCCGTGCCCGCCCGCCCTGCTGTCTGTGGCTGACTGACATCATATCTGTCAAGGTCCATTTCAATTGCCCTACCTTCTGGAAACCTTTCCAGAAGACCCTTAAGTCGAGGCGATTTTTCTTCTCCCTAAATATGCACACTACTTCTTTTATTCTTCTTGGTATTACAGGCAATCCTAGGATTATTTTTTTTCTCCCTCTCCTTTAAGAGCAAGTTCTATTTCTTACTCTACATGTCTCCTGAAGAGTCTGGCTGAGGACTCTGCATTGCAGGCTCCAGTGTTGGTTGAATTATAATAAAACATTTTGTATTTCTTTTCTTAGGTTTTGGTAAAAGGCTCTTTGAGAAAGTTACTGATATCTAATATTTCAATTTCAGAGCCAGTGAGCAGAAACTAGCGCCCCCCCCGGAAGAAACTCTGTACAAATTGTAGATGAAAGTGGGATAAATTTTGGTTTAACAGGTTTGGAGAGAAGGTCTCTATCCAGGTAAAAGATACTATTGACATTTTTGCCTGGGTTGACTCTGGCTTTCTAAAATGAAGCAACATTCTGGCCCCTGAAAGACTATCAGGGCCCCTGAGAGAGTCTAACTCATATGACTTTTTAAAAATGCCGAGGAAATGACTAAGTAAAAATGTCGGCATATTGGATGCCTGGGTGGCTCAGTCAGTTAAGCACCTCCCTTCAGCTCAGGTCACGATCCCAGAGTCCTGGGATCGAGTCCCGTATCAGGCTCCCTGCTTGGTGGGGAGCCTGCTTCTCCCTCTCCCACTCCCCCTGCTTGTGTTCTCTTTCTCCCTCTCAAATAAATAAAATATTTTTTTTAATGTTAGCATATGAATTTAAGCTCCTAAGGTGTAGGGAGAGACCTGTGGCTAGCAGTCTGTGTTCTCTTAGCATCAGTGTGATCTTCAGGTGAGCAGATCTCTCAGTGATTCACAGTCACCTTGATCAAACAGAGGATGGAGGCCCAGTGAGGAGATTGGCTGCATGTGTATACGGCTGACTGAGGGCAGCTAAGATGCAACTCACCATCACTTGCTCAGATTTTCTACCAAATTATGTTTCTCTTCTCAACAGGAAGCCATAAATATCTCTCACTTCTTTCATTCCTATAAGCATCTTCATTACCCTGGTTTAAACAGGATAAAAAATAAAATGTACTTCTTTGGTTTACTTCTTAACCATTTTTTTTTTACACTCCAAAAGTAATACATTTCATTATAAGAAAATAAAGCATATAAATTATAGAAGAAAAATTAAAATACAAAAAATCCATATTTCTACAACCAAATCCACAAGCTTTTTGACTTTTTTTTCTTCCAATCCTTTCCATCTATGTCAAGGATGGTTTTAGAAAATTGTAATCATGCCATAGATATACTCTATTCTGCTTTTTCACTTAAGTTTTTAAATAAATATTTTTCTGTAGTTTTTATTAGGGATAATAATTTCCATACTATTATGGATATATAATACTCCAACAAGAAGAATTATTGTAATCTAATTATCTCTTTTACTTGACCTTAAAGTTGGTTTAACAAAAAAGAAGTATAAATAAGTGCTTAAACACTTGTTTTTTAAACATCTTACATTTACTCATGGAGTTATTTGCTGTTTTACAGTTCAGTTTATCTTCGCTTCTTGCCCCTATTGGCTGTTCCACCTGCTGTGCCCACCTCTGACTTTTCTGGCAACCCATCCTTCCTTGACACCCCTCACTTCATCTGTGAGCTTTTTATCACCCCGTCCTCTCTGCCCAGGAGGACATGTTCTTAATTTCTCTTGGTTTCAGCTCCACCTAGACAGAAGCAGGCTGATCCCAGAGAATCAATTCAGTGGGAGCCAGTTTGTGAGTGACCACGTCTCTGAATTGTGAGCTGACCTAGGACCAACCACAGTGAGTGAGTCTGAAGGCTGTGGAACGTGGCAAACTTTGAAGCCAGATGCAATGGCACTTCAGACCCAGGACCCTCTCCTAATGCCCCTGCAATTTATCACCCTGTGATCTTTAGGCCAAAGAGTTGATCTCTTTAGCCTCAGTTTCTTAAAATGAGATCATTCATTCAAAGCACCTGATGTAGAACCATTGTGGCAGGGTATGACAGAAAATTGTTAGATGCCTTCTTCTTCTCGAGTGGTGGTAAAGACCAAACAGTTGGCAAAAGGTATGATATCCTACATCTGAATCCTAGTTTCTTTTCTCTTTAAAATCCAGCTCTTAACAAGTCTATTTCTTAAAAGGACCAGCCCTCTTTTCCTTCTAAATATTCCAAAAATATAAAATCCAACCAAAGTTTTAATACACATCTTTGTGGTTGTTTTTCACAAGTGATAAAAAACAGTTGGATATGATATCGTCCCACTTTTAAAATATTGGGGTAACATTTCTTTTATTATGGAAATTTTCAAATGTACACAAAAGTAGAAGAAATGATATAATAAACGCCTTATACTCATCCTGAGCCTTTTACAATTTTAAATGTTTTGCCAATGTCATTTTATCTATCCTTCTATATATACATTTCACTTTTCTTTTTGCTGGATTATTTTAAAGCAATCCCTGACTGTTTCATTCTACCCATAAATACTTTAGCCTGTATTTCTAACAGTTAAGGAGGTTTTTTTCCTACATAACCACAATGCTATTATCACACGTAACAAAAAATTATCAATAATCTCAGGAGCATTTTAAAAATAGGATTCTGGAAAAAGCAAGCCAAAGGAATGAGTAATTTAGAATTTCAAGCACTATGGTAAGCAGTTTGGGAAGATGCTTTTAGCAAAGGGGGTACTTTCACTCTTGCAAATGACATCACAGAGCCAGATGCCACTTTCTCCTACATATCCGTAATTGGATTTACTTTCTTACCCCCAGATATATTCCTTAGTTCAGTTCAAGGCATCACCAAGCACCCAGGAGCTCAAGCCCAGACCCACAGTCCTTACAGAGTCTCCCCTATCCGCCCCCCCCTTTGGCACTCCATTTAACCAGTTTTGAAGTCCTAAATCTCAGGGTGAATATTGCTCATATCCAACCCCTTCTCTTTATTCCCACTTCCGGTCCTTTTGTCTGGGCCCCTGTTTTCTATCTCTACACTGAGGTTATTGAAAGATTTTCATTTGGGCTCCGCCCAGAAACAAGCCTGAGACAAGGAATTGAGTATAAATAATTTACTCAAGAGGTGATCCCAGGAGACCTGGAGCTGAGCTGGGGGATGAGACAGGGAAGTGAAAGAAGCCAATACAGGCTGTGTTATCAAGCATTGAAGGACACTGGAGCTCTATCCCGCTAGAAAAGTCTGAGAGACAGTGCAGAATATGCCTCAGCATTATCCCAACCAACAGGCAAGGGAGCTGGGCTACTATTTATCCATCAACTCTTGACCCATCATTGCTTTGTGGCTGCTCTCAGGGGCAAGAAGTCCCTAGCACTTCTGGCCTGCACTGAGCATGGGCTGAGCATGCTGCCAGCCAGAACCCAGAGGGTCATGGGCCTTCAGTGTATAATGGTGAATACCAAAGGAACATGGGCAGGGCTCCAACAGCACTGCATTACATCCCACTCTGTCCCGCACAGAGACCAGGGACAGCTTCCTAAAGAGCATATCTGATTCTGGTACTTCTCTATTCAATAAAAAGGGTATATGGATAATGCTAAAGACCAATCTTGCCTATTTCCTCTGATGGAGGTGACTGTCTTGAGTGGTACTGAACCATATGATCCTGAGCACCTTTAGTATACCTATTGCAGGTGACCAAAGTTTGGGTTGGACTTAGAGTAACTACTCCTGAGTTCAATGGATAGATAGCCTTATTCATATGTTTGTAATTAAAGCCTTGTTTATTTACAGAACAGGTTGGGAGGAGAAGGGACAAATGATTGCCTCCGGTCTGGCTTTCCCTGGGGCAGACCTTTACCTCTCAACAGTTTGCTATAACCTTTCCCAGACAGTGGGGTGCCTCTCTCCACTGGTGCACCGAAGCTGTCGTGGCAATACTTTTTCCTTTTTTATGCGGGCACATTGGGAATCTCAATGTGATTTACAAGCTTACATAACTTCACAAATGAGTCAGCATGCTCATCAAGCAGGCAGCATGGTGCCATGGAAAGAACATGGCATTTGGTGCCAGAGAGAAAGTTCAGTACCTGCATCTGTCACTTCCTAAGTGTGTGCTAGACAAGTCCTTCTACCTCTCCAAGCCTCAGTTTCTTCCTACGACAAATAGGGATCGGAATACCTACCTCGGAGGGTTATTATAAGGATTAAATGCGGTGAAGAACACGGTGTGATACGTAACCGGCCATGAGTCACTCACTGTTCGCCTTCCGCATCCTATATCCTGGTTTTACCCATCTGGCAGCAAGTTCTTGAACCTCACTGACCTGCAGTGAGCAGAAAATGCTGATTTATCTTTATCTCCTTTTAGCACTCGTGGATTTTAGATGAAAATCCAAATCAGTTCTTTGTACAGGAAAAGTGCTCTTGTTCCACTCTGGGCAAAGCAGCCACCTCGTGTGTGAAATAAATCCGGACCAGAAAGGGCTAGGGTGCTCGAGGAAGGGCTGGGCTGGCACAGCCTGGCTCAGCGCCCACTGCGGTGGCAGCCAAAGATCGCTGGAGGGGACTGAGTGAGCGCAGGGCAAGACAGACAGCCGGAAAAACGAAATGGGCGGTGGAGGACGTGAGAGCCCATCCGCATAGCGGCTCAGCACGGTGGGGAGCAGTGAGGAATGGCGTTGCAGAACGTCGTTCGGGAGACGAAGCCGCGGCATGCAAATGAGGGCACTGCTGTGCGGGCCAGGGCTGGGGACGATTCTGGAACTGGTTTTCCAAGGTGGTTGGAACAAATGCCTGCAAGTTAAAATAATAATACTAAATAAAGTCCCTGGTCAGCAAATGAACACTGCTGCAAATGTTCTTCCCTGCCGGTCGCAGCGCTATTAAGGCAGCATTATCAGACAGGCTGATTTCCAGGATCTTTAGAGGCAGCATAATACATAGTTAGCAGTCAGCTAGGGTCAGCAGAGAAAGTGTTTATAATTAAGGGGTGATTGGTGAGTGTGTCCATAGCAGCAAAGAAACCTCTAAAAAGAGAAACCAAGAGCAGCTCTTTGAACTTAGAAACTAGAGAATGTTAGAACAAGAAAGATTTTTTCAGAGCATTGAGCTGTGCTGGTGATTTTTAAATGCTAAAGAAACAGCAGAATCTTTCTTTCAAATAAAATCTACATCAAAAACTAATGATGTAATGTATGGTGATTCACATAACATAATAAAATTTAAAAAAATAATAATAAAAAGAAGAAATCTATTAAAAAGAAATCTTAGGCAGACTCTCCCCCTGGAAGGCAAACAAAAGGGATGCTGCCCTGAGGAGGGGAGGGGAGAAGGAGAAGACAGTGTGGCCCTGGAGCCCCAGCCTCCCCCAACCCCAGCCTCCTTGTTAGATCTGCCAGGGAGGCCCAGAAGAGGTCCTGGAAATCCTTAGGCCCCACTGACCACAGTGTGAAAACCCCCAGGCCAGTCCAGCCCGTGCATTGTACAAATATAGAGTTTAGGCTCAAAGAGAGCAAGTGATTAGTCTAAGGTCACCCAGCAGAACTGGGACTAGAGTCCAAATCTCTTGAGTTTAAGTTCCTTGCTCTGTCCTAAAAACCATCTCCCCTTAAAAAAAAAAAAGAAAGAAAGAAAAGAAAAGAAAAAGTATCTTTTAAAAATAAAGTTATCTCATGAAATAGTTTGTTAAAGTAAATGAGAAAGCAAGAGACATCAAGTGTAAATACTGGCTTTGGAAAGAATCCAATTCTATCTTCTTGACTGCTGGACCCAAGTGCAGCTTCTTTACATTTATTTTTAGGATTGTTAGCATGGCAGTCACAAAATCCAAGTAGATTTGCTAAATGAATGGTCTCTTAAACCAGGGTAAGTCTAACCAGTCTGTGCCTTCTAGAAAACACCAACCTAAAACAATTACAACAGCTTAGTATCTGAAAAAAAAAAAAAAACTATTTTTTAAAAAAA
The DNA here is from genome assembly GCF_003265705.2 of Callorhinus ursinus. Taxonomy (NCBI): domain Eukaryota; kingdom Metazoa; phylum Chordata; class Mammalia; order Carnivora; family Otariidae; genus Callorhinus; species Callorhinus ursinus. Next base: position 56,660,892 of record NW_027397063.1, on the reverse strand, counting down.
GATTTTGTTTATTTATTTGAGAGAGAGGGAGAAGAAATAAGCAAGGCAAGGCGCACAGGGAGAGGGAGAAGCAGACTCCCCGCTGAGCAGGGAGCCCGACACAGGACTTGATCCCAGGACCCCGAGACCATGACCTGAGCCGAAGGCAGAGGCTCAACCGACTGAGCCACCCAGGCACCCCTGAAAAAAATTATTTCTAATATACTGGCACAGTAAGAACGGAATCTGAAACGCACAGCTGATGGAGATGGCCAGACCCAAGCTCCCACAGCAGAGCACAAGGCACTTCAGATTCCTGGCTCTACGTCACCTCTCCCCTCCTCAATCTTCTTTCAAAAATCTATGAAATGATTAAATCATTAGAGTCATTAAAAGCCAATATTCAACAGAACCCTGAACTCAGCCAGCATGGTGCCTGTTTCGTGCATAGCAGGGGCCTCTGTGTCTAAGTCAGAGGGCCCAGGAGCATAATTAGTGCAGATGAGCGAGGAGAAGCTGCCGCAGGAGAGTCTGCTGCGGGATGAAAGGAAAGAGGGAGGAGGGAAGCCGAGGCAGAGAAAAGCAAAGGTGCTCCTTTCATGCGTCAGAGGACCGGATTTTGGTTGGCATCCATCCTGTACATTTATGTGACACCTGTTACTCTGAAGTCCTCGGAATGTTTCCTAATGGACTCGCTTTGGGGTTTCCATTCAAGACCTTGACCCATTTGGTCTCACCTTGAACTAGGAATGTTCAATTAAAGACAGTAGCATGTGGTAGTAGCTGATGAAATGATACCAAGTGTTTACAAGGGGGAGAAAAGCAACACTTTTTAAAATGCAATAGCCTATGCATTTTGTTTATGTAATTCAGTTTAATCCTTACTATAACTTTCAAATTAGGTATCATTTCTCCCCCCATTTTACAGATCTAGATGCAGAGAGGTTTAGCAACTCCTTTAAGATAATGGGTATTTTATGTAGCTGTGGGGTATGTAAGCTCCCTCAGGACAGAGACTTTCTCGTTCATGCTGCTATACTCAATGCCGAGCACAGTGCCTGGTACATAGTAGGTGAGCGATGCACATTTACTAAAGGGATAACCGAAGGAAAAGGCCAAGCTTTAAATCCAGATCTGCTCAACTCCCAAATCTAATTCTTACTACCGCTGAACTCATGTAATTTATTTAAAACGATTGGCATTTCACCAGTTGTTCTTAACCCTTTATTTACCGTGTAATCGGAAGTGTTGTGAGCTCTGGTTTCTATGCCTATTGGAAGCTCTAGCTACATAATTAGTTACTGAGTTCCCATCTCTTGGCTGAATCTGTAATTAAGCGGGTTTTTAAAGATATAGTTAGACATAGTCCCAGGTTCCCTAAAATGCGTAGCATTCACCCAGAGGACCAGACTTGAAGAAAAACACAGGACTGGAAAATATTTTATCATACTCCAGTATCACTGCTCTCCCTGGTCACCTCAAGCAATTACAGAACAAAAAGGTGCTTTTTTTTTTAAATCAGTAAACACAAATTTAAAAACACACACTTTCATGGAGTTTCTTCTCAGTGTATTTTAGAAATGAAGCAAATTCTGACTTGCTAGCACACAATGATATTATTGAATAACAGTTTCTGTCTAAGAAAGGAAAGACTTGTCAAGCAAGTTGTACTAGAAGGGCGCACTCAGGTGTGCCTGGGATCTTGCTCTGCTTAATGCTTCAGGTCTCAAAAAGGCAGGCCCAGTGATTATGAATGGGTGGTTCTGATAGAGTGAGCAAAGTCATGTCTCCTTGTCCTTCCCCCTCTGGGACCCTTCCTTTCTGGTGTGTTGGCCAAGGCTGTAGCTGCCATGGCTCTGGTCATCCCAGGGTACTTCACTAGGCCTTTTCAGTTGTGTGGTTGCTATTTCTTCCTTCTTCCACTTTTCCCAAGTATTTACCAAGGGCTTTCATGGTCTTAGCCTCGGCAAGGTGCTGTGGGAGCTACAGAAAGAACAGGGAATGAGCTTCTAGATTCTCGTGGGCATTACTCAGTGCATACCGGGAACTCAGATGTGACCACGAGGCCCTGGCAGCTGAGCTGGTGACTTCATTACTATCACCTTCCTGCCTCATCAGCCCCTGAGATCTTGGAAAGTCTGTCTTGTTATTGTAGCCTGAGGAGTGTGATTCTCCCTTATTTCCTTCTGCGCAGGGAGGCACCATGACATCAACACAGATGTGGAAGCTCTCGCCTTGAGTGAAATAGCACCCATGTTACCATGCCTGTGCCCTCCCAGTGGTGTCAGCCCTTCCCAAGTCAGTCACTTGGAGAAGATACAGGGTCAGTTCAGCTTTGTGGGAAATTCTCCTTGCTTTCTATACTGGCTTTGGCTACCTCTATTTCCAGCCTGTGCTAAACTACTAAGTATATATATATAAATATATAGACTACTAAATATATATATATATATTTTCTTGGTGGTAGGACTGGGTCTCTCAGAAGTCAAATATTCTCTTTATATTCTCCTTATTTCCTGCTCTGAGTTTTCCTCTAGAACATCTGCTCTGGTCAAAATCTTTTTTTTTTTAATTACAGTTTTATAGTGTACAGTTCAGTGCTTTTTAGTATATTTGCAGAGTTGTACATCACCACTATCTAATTTCAGAACATTTTCACCACCCCCAAAAGAAATCCCATACTCATTAACAATCACTTCCCATCTCCCCCCTTCCCCTGGCAACCACTAATCTATTTTTTGTTTCTATGAATTTGTCTCTTCTGGACATTTCATATAAATGGAATCATACGATATGTGGCCCCCTGTGACTGGCTTCTCTCAATTAGCATGCAGGTTTCAAGGTTAATCCATGTTATAACATGTATTCGTACATGTATTAGTACTTCACCCCTTTCTTTGACTAAATAATATTCACTTGTATGGATACACTGCATTGTGTTTATCCATGCATCAGTCAGTGGACACCTGGGTTGTTTCCATTTTTCAGCTATGATGAAGAATGCTGTTATATACTGGTTTTTGTGTGGATATATGTTTTCACTTCTCTTGGGCACATATCTAGAAGTGGAATTGCTAGGCTGGCTGAAATCTTAAGGAAACTTTTCTAATGGTCTTCATTCCTGTTCCCAGGGAATACAGTTTCTCTATCTTCATCAAACAAAAGGGAATGACCAACAGCAAGAACTTCTTCCCATGTCCTGGTCACGGCTCCTGCTTTTCCAAGTCAGTTACAAAGCCCGAACGTCTCCACTCTAAACAATATGTGGCTTTGAGTGACTGTGGCAGGTCCAGGACGGGGACAAGTCACTACTGCAGCGATTCACACTGAAGAGCAGCTTGCAGCACCCAGAGAGGGTATGCCGCACCAGCCTTGAATCATAAAAAAGGAACATTTATAGTCATGTCATTCCCTGCTTAGAACTGATTCCTTGAAACCTAGTCTCTCGTATCCTGTCCATAATCTTGGACTCTGATCTCCAGGGTTATGCAGAGCGTGGAATAAGCAATTTGCAACCTTGGAATCCTAAATCGCCCTTTCCCCACCATCGGCTCTGCAGGTTTCTGTTTATAACTGAAGTGTGCCCTCTGCTGGTCATAGGCAGCCCAGACCCACAACATGGAGCGGCTAAGCAGGTTTCTTCTAAAATCATTTCTTCTCCAGAAGCATTTAGGAAATTGCTGCAATTTATTCAGCTAATAGCAATACAGAGAAACAACATCTTCTGCAGAGTGTTCCTCTTTTATTTTTTGCTTTTTGATGTTTGTGAATTTTTTCCCCTTTTATTCCACAGAAGCAGAACTGGGCCAGTTTCAGTTACTTAGGAGCTGCTTTCGTTTGTGATAAATAACCATTATTTGTATTTATGCACTGCCTGCCGAGGCCTTTCTGCTCCTTTTGACTCGTGAATCACTACAATGCTCTTTTATGGCAGAAGTGGGCAAGGGCTGTTCAAGAAGGGGGATAATATGAGTGGTGAGCTGTCAACTGTCTATCTAGTAGTTTTTCAGAGGTGGTTAGTAGACTGCCTCGAGTAAAGGAAGACCCAGAGACCGATTCTCCTCCAGTTCTGTGAGATATCTGCTTGCCCTGTAGGAAAGCTGCAGGGCATCAGACATTTGGGGATCCCAAGCAGACATGGCATCCCTTTCTCTCCCTTCCTTCCAAATGAGCACTCTGGCCAGGGAAGCAGATCCAGGAGGGACACGAAAGGTGAGTGGGGAAAGAAGCCAGAGCCTGGGGAGACCAGGAGACAGTGTGAGCAAAAGGCTGAACCAGTGACCAGAGGAAAGGAGGGAGCTGGAGGAGAGGAGGTGCATCCACAAGGACAGAACAGGGGACTAAAGGAGTGACTGCTTCCCTGAGGGCCACTACTGCTTTCTGCAATGCAGCTAACTGTGAAAATCTGTTTAGTTTTTAGTTAACAAAGGAAAGGGAGTCCTTTCTGATGTTTTCATCCAGAGTCCTTGAGAATAACCCTATGCCTCTGACCTAATGTTTTAGGAGCTTTTTTACTTTCTGCCCTGAAAGAAATGCAACACTTTTATGAAAGAAAACGTAATTTTTGGAAAGATTGTTTGGGCTTTTAACCTCTGAGTAGCTGGGAGGCAGGGGACTCACAAGGATTCCTTATGGTGAGCATATATCCTAGCCAGATGTCTAGAAATCTGTCCCCCTTCCCCAAAGTACAGCCAAACTGGGGACTCCATTGCCAAGAGCCCCAGCGGTTTCCACTGCTCACCCCAGGGCCACCCCCCACAGTCCCACTACCCCTCTCAGTCTCCTGGGACTGCAGAAGCCTGGGCTCAGGGTGTAACAGAAATTCCTGTGTCCTGTTCTTTCTCTTCCTCTCCATTTCCCTCTTGCCTCCTCCTTCACCTCCTTCCCTGGTTCTCCGGATTCAGTTTTCTCCTCCCACATTGCCCCGCTCCAGCCTCTGTGACTCCAAACGAAATCACTTTGGGAAAGACGGGGCTTACTGTGTTCCCGTGGCTGAGTGCTGCCCCTTTAAAATCAACCTTCAGTTGGAAGGGGAGTTGAAGGGGAGAAGAGAGAACCAGGTCTTCTGCCTTTCCTCCCAGAGATAAAAGCTATTCTTAGCGGTAAAATCAGCTTGGCATTTGGGGAGACTTGTGTTTCTCTCCTTTCCGCCCCAGGGGTTTTGCCATTGCAATTCCTCTTCTTCATGCAGAGAAGATGAAGGGGAGAAAGAGAAGGGGAAAAAAGGGAGGGGCACCATCACTGCTACCCTGATAGGCTTCCTTATTTTGGAAGGCTGGTCCAGTTGGAGTGCCCTCACCTCAACCCCAGAAGACCAGTTTAATTCTAGCAGTCATTTTTCAGGCAAGGAGACTAAAAGCCAAATGAGCTCCCTTTAGGCCTTTCCACAGCACTTTGTATGTGGCGTGTGTTCATTAAGTATGTTTGCTCAGCCAGCCTCCTGCCTGCACCCTCATTAGGGTGGGTCTCTCAGGGCTGCCCTCACTGGGCATTTAGGGCCCTGGTAATCAGTCAGGGCATTTAAAACCCAGCGTTAGAGAGCAGGCTTCAGAGAAACCAGGAACTTGGTAAATTAAAAAAAAGAAGAAGAGAGAAAGAAAAAGAAAGAAAGAAAGTAAGAAAAAGAGAAAGAAAGAAAGAAGAAAGAGAAGAGAAGGGAGGGAGGGAGGGAGGGAGGGAGGGAGGAAGGAAGG
>NW_027397063.1:56641829-56655120 GCF_003265705.2 Callorhinus ursinus | reverse complement strand
AGGAAGGAAGGAAGGAAGGAAGGAAGGAAGGAAGGAAGGAAGGAAGGAAGGAAGGAAGGAAGGAAGGAAGGAAGGAAGGAAGGAAGGAAGGAAGGAAGGAAGGAAGAAAAAGGAAAAAACGGGTGGGCAACGCTCAGGAAGACTTACGTAATCTGATTCCACTTTGGACACAGATGATGACATTCTGCAAAGCGGCCAGCAGGGGGAGCTCAGGCAGTGTGTCAGAACGCCAGCGCCCAGGTTGCCTGGAGCCAAAACTGCGGACAAAAAAACAATGAACCTTTGTGGTTTCTCTTGGATTCTTAATCCAGGGAGGCTCAGTGCAGGAGGGCGGGATCCTCATCCTAGGGAACTCAGCTAGCATCTCACAGGACACTGACTTAATAGGTCTCTTTTTGTCTCCCCCGCCCCACTCTCCCCCAAATTGTTTTCTTGGTGTTAGAGTCTACCTCTAATCTCTTTTCTCAAGCTCTCTCAGTATCTCTCTGTATGTCTTTTTGTAATTCTGCTTTTCTCTGAATCTGTTTCTGTCTGTGCTTCTTTCTTGTTATTTCTCTGTGTCATCCTAGGCCCACTTCGTATAAATGAAAAATAAATGGAAATGAACCTATCCATAGACTGAGCTCTGAAGGATTTCAAGATCTTGCCAAAACTAATACTTCGAATAAAATGTATGCTGTGCAGCAGAAGTGGCTAATTCTGCCACCACTTAGCTGTGCAGTCACGTCTTTCATGTCTATTCTCCTGTCTCTGTCCTCCAGGCCTGCTGCCCATGCCACACTAGTCTCCCCACTGCCAATTGGTTGCTGCCAAGCTGCTGCCCACCTCCCCCAAGCCATTGACCTCCAGTAGTTGTCTCCCTCCCTGACCAGCAGGACAAGATCCTGTCCAGGTCCTTTAGAGAAGATGCCCACACCAGAATAGTTGTACCTCTCATGACACAGTATTTTGTTTCTTAAGTAAGGCCCAGTCCCCTCATTTCCAGAATGCACCGGAACTCTCGTGGGATCAGGGGTTGAGGGGCTCCAGGGGAGAAATGGAGGCACTCAGCCTTGCACTCCACCTGAAACCTCTTATTATCCAACGTTCAGGTGCTTAGCTGGATCTGGTCCCCTCGGCCAGAGTATCTTCGTTCTTGGTGACTTTCTCTCGGGGATCTTCCTTATGGCCTTCCTTCCAGACTGACCCGTGGGGACCTCTAGTTTATCACATAATCGGTATATACCTGAACTTATGGGAGATTAAATTCTCTTTTCTGGGCTTTTGAGCCCTGGAGAATTAAGAAATGCAACTGAGCATGTGTTCTGAGGTTCTAGAACATCCCATGACAGTCAAGAAGCAGCCCAGGCATTTGATGGAAGGCAGCTTTGCCTGTGGCCCACAGAGGCATACAGATCGCTGCTGGGCAGTGGTGCTCAGCAGAAGCTGTTTCAGTTCCAGCCGCAAATACTGTGACGATGGTAGTGGTGGTGATGCATCCTCCTCATTCCTACATTTTATGGTCCCTACCTCTAAATCTATTCTGTTCTATCCAAGCTCTCATTATTTTTCAGATCCTAATCATATGTGTCCCTGAGAGGCAGGTTCTAATATTCGATCTGCTAGGACATGATACTCTTCAGTCTTGGCACTTTAACTTTCTTTAAGCCTCCTGGATTCAAGGAAGGTAGTGGTACTATGATCTGATCACAGTTGTCCCTGCCCTGCTCAATACTTAGCAACTATCATTATTTCCTAGTTCCAGAACCTGTTTGGATGAAGTTGAAGACCAAAGTAGGGGGTGAGGGGAAAGACAGGCAATGCAATGCAATCCATCATTTAAAGACATTTACCACTTGCTTGCCCTTGCTTGGCCCTGGCCATACAGTGTCTGAACAAGACACAGGGCCTGTCCTCAGGGAGCAAGTGCTTCTATTGGAGGAACCTGCTGTGTCTCCGAACCAGAATGAAAATGGAACTGCTGCGGAAAAACCCAGCACTGCAAAGTGCTAACATCATCAGGCAGGTTGCCTCTGCAGTGCAATCTATAATCTCCGTGACTTTCAGAACCAAAAGAATTGCTATATGGCTTTCTAAATTAAGCTTTGCATTACTTTGGAAATTAACAAAGCATTCCTTCCCACAGACACTGTTCCCAAATTAAACACTTTGTGCTTGTACAGCTGTTCGAATGTCGGTGAATTGAAGATGAAAAGGTTCTTAGCAAGGGAAGAGAGGTGGGTGCCTAGGAAGGAGAGAAGAGCATGCGGGGGAGTTCTTGGAGGGCAAGCTGGGGGTCAGGTAGCAGAGATTCTAGAACTGTTGGAGAAGTTTATGATCCAGTTAATGAGTACATAAAATGTTTTTTAAATTATCAGGTCTAGATAAGTGTAGATTAAGGGGGCCCATTATGATCAAGTATTTAAAGGCATACTCTTAAGTGGAACACTTGAAGTTTTCCACTAATCAGTCGGAGCCAGAGGAAACAGAGGAAATAAACATAAACGGCCAAGGTGGTATTTTAAGGTCCCTGTGAGGCCCACTTTTCAAGATTTGACAGCAGTCAAATACTAGAATGTGTCACAGAGGATGGCCGGGCACTCTCCTCTGGGGCTATTTATTGAAAGAATAGAGCCCTTGGGGTCTGCAGTGTTGCAGGTGATAGCCAGTGTGGAGACAGAGGCATGTCCTGGATGAGCTGGCTCCCCAGGTTCTCTTCTAGACTGGCAAAGAGGAGAACTCATCTAGGATTAGAGGCCTTTCACAGCAGCTGGAGAGAAATGGACAGATGAGAAGGCCCACAGTCCCCACTGGCCCACCTCCCACCTCCTTGCCAGAGCCCCTTCCGTTAAGCTGCCACTATGTCATTTGTTTCATGAACTTGTCCTAGATCTTCACTTGCAAAGATGTGAGCCATCTTGGCAAACAGTTTTTTAGAAAGCCCTTGCTCACAAAAATTCTGTCTGCAGTATTTGGATTGGCTACCAGGCCTCTCATTTTCCACACAAGTTGTTCCCAACTTATCTCTGGGTTTCTTCCAGAAGGGAATGAATTATTTGCTGGTGATGTAACTTGAAACCCAGATTCCCTTTGGAAACCATTTTCATAGAGGTTTTGAAGTGGGGACTGAAGCAGAAGAGAATGAAGAGGTTAAAAAAAAAAAAAAAAAAAAAAAAAAGACAATCCAGACTTAGCCAGATAGGATTTTCCATGCAACTGAGGGAGCAAGAGGCCCTGTCTTCAGCAGACGAGGCCAGAGGGCTCGCAGAGGCGGAGAGCTGTGCTGGGCGCTGGCTGCCTGGCTCCCCTGCGGCTCCAGGGCAGAGTCTTGGCTGTGCCTTGGACCAGCTATTTATCCCTGGGCCACTTACCCTGTCTGGGTCCCAATCGCATTGTCTGCAAGAGGAGAATATCCATGCAAACATCTCCAAGTTTCCATAAACTATGTTCTGTCATTTTGTATGGCCTTGTGGGTTGGTTTTAAAGATTTATGGTTTAGAAAGCACTTTCAGACACTTGTCTTATTTGATCCTCACAATTATGCTCTGAGGGAGGTAGGACAGAAACCATTTTCCTCATTTTAGAGATGAAGAAACTGAGGATCAGGGCGGTTAGGATCAGGGCGATCTGTGTGATTGCACAGAAATCAGGTGGAAAGGCAGATTCCAGCTTAGGTCTTCCAACTTGAGCTCAGTTATTCATCCTTATGAGGGGTCTAGTGTGCCTTTAAAATCAGATAACTATGAATCCTCTCTCCAGAAAGATGGACTTGGGATTTTTAGATGTTTAAGCTCAACATAGATACCAGGTAAAATTCCCCTACTTTAGGCCACCCTTACGAATTCTTGCAAATGTATGTATGCCTTGCTTCTCTGACCAGATTGCAAGCTCCCTGGAGGTTCAGGCCATGTGTTTTCTCCTCTCTTCCACTCCCTCCAGCAACTGTCACAGAGCCAAGCACCTAGCCGGGGTTGTTGCATTGCCAGGAAGAGGTAAGGCAAAGTAAAGAGTGCAAAATAAGTAAGTGGGACAGATGTCCATTTCCACATTTGACCACTTGTCCTACAAGAACTGATATCCTTGTACATGTTCTGCCCTAGGCAGTCCTCTGCCTGCCACACTATTCCCCAAATCCTAGAACACAGCACAGTTTCCCAAGGTGGCAGCAGCAATATCGTCCTCCTTGACATGATTTTCCAGGCACAAGATGGGCTCAGAGGCATGAAGAGACATGACCACAGTGATCTCACACCCCAGGAGCCTGATGTAAGTAAAGAAGGCAGACTGGCTACCTTAGCTGGAGAGGTAGAGGTGAATCTGTGGGAGGGGCTATCATGAGCTTAAGTTGAGAGGGAGGGGTGGTACTGAAGCAGGAACAGCCAGGAGCATCTGAGGAAAGCTGCTGAGGACATCTGGGTGACTGGAAGGAGAGAGCGCCATCTTGCAGTGGGAGGGGTGCATCAGTAAGGGAAATGCATCAGTAAGGCTGAGCCAAGGCCAGTGTAGGTTCTCTGACCACTTGTGCACATGTGTCACCAAGCCTCAGTGCAGTCTTGCTTCATCTCCCTAGAACTTTACCCTCATTAGCTACCGTGACTCCAGTCCTTTCACCAGAACTACAAGGAGGAAACAATGATAATCCAAAGGCAAGGACAATTGACCAGATAAACAGAGATGGCTCCAATTTAACACCTTTGCCCCATTATTACCCTGCCATCTCTTTGTTATCCTGTATCTCAAGTCCTTATTTTCCCAGATTTGGTGGAGAAGGAAAAGGATCCCAAGACTGTTGTAAGCAGGGCCACTCCCAATAAATGAGACCATCCCGTACCCTAGGGACTGACTCAGTTGAGCTTCACTGGTCAGAAGAATCTGAATTTCTGACAAAGGAAGTCTCTGTACATAACAAGAACTAGTAGATAACAACAACTCTACTATAAGAAGAATTCTAGGGTGATAGAATATTAGAGAGAACTGGGACCCTAGAGCTTACATATTGATCCAACACCTTCATTGACAGATGAGGGGACTTAAGAGTGTGGCAATGACATCGGTGTCCAGGCCACCCAGAAAGTTGGTGAAAGAATCTGCACTAGAACCCAGAAGTCTTGATCTAATACCACCCTAGCCCTTCTCCTATCTTACCTACCCCAGCCTTTTTAAATGCCAAAGGTTTTCAGCCAGGGGCAACTCTGAGTAACCAAGGAAGGAAGGAAGGAAGGTCTGAATTTGTGAAACTTCTTTGTGGGAACTACTGTTCTTTAGGAGACCTTTTTATGTTGCAGCCAGCCCTGGAGACTCTGTTCCTGCCTCCCTGCATCCTGCAGAGAGAGAAAGAACAGAAGTTTCTGTTCTAAAAGCCCTTCTGGCTGCCAAGCCTGCCCCCTCTGGCCAAATACAGTACCTGATCTCATCCCAGTGGATCTCCACCCAACAGACAGTTCTGCTACCGCCTCCTGGAGTGGAGGGGGTGATGCCCTGTCAGGTACAAGGTGCACGTGGAGCATCTTGCACAGACACTTCATAAATGTTCAACAAGTAAATAACTAAGGTTCCAACTCTTCTATACTCCCTCCAGTTCACCACTTCCAAAAGCATCCAACAAACTTGCCTTCAACCTCTGGATCAAATCAAGTCAAATAAACAGACATTAATTGAGGTATTCCTTGGAAAAGCAATGTACAGGTGCTGAGCTCTGTACAAAGACATGTCCGAGTCCCTGCCTTCAAAGGACTCACAGGCTAACAGGGGGAGACATGGTGATATTACATTTTAAGTTAATATCACAGGGTAACAATACAAGAAGTGCCATGAAGCAACAAATGACCATTTGCAAAATTACTAGAGTAGATAATCTGTGCATTGGTACACAGAAAAAAAGGACGCTGGGAACTGAACAGTCCAGGGAAGTTTGTGGAAAAGGAAAGATCTCATCAGGACTTTGAAGGATGGGTAGAATTTAGAGGAGTGGAGAGAAGGAAAGAGCATTCCAGAAATTGGTAACTGTGAAAAGATACAAAAAAATAGAAAAATGCAAGTGTGCTGAGGGTAGTGAGTAATGCTAATTGCAATAGTAGATGATGCTTATCATGTATCAGATGCTATTCTCAGCAGCTAACATTTATTAGTTCTCTTGATTCTCATGCAGTTCAAATTATTACTACTATTATCACATTTTTACAGTCGAGGAGACTGTGTCATAGAGAGGTTTTAAGTAACTTATCTGAGGCCACAGCTGGTAAGTGACTGAGCTGGAATCTGAGCCCAGAGGCTACACATTCAGCCACTGCTTCTCTCACTGTGGCTGGAAGAGTTGATTTTTTGGAAAGGTGTGTTGGGGGCAGATCACAGAGGATCTGGAATACTATATTACAAACTTGGACTTGGTTTTATGGGCAGTGGGAAATCATCAAAAGTTTCTGAGCGGGGAAGTGGATCTGCATTCAGGGTTTTAAACTGAGACATACACAGGAGGGAAATACTAAGGATGCCTTCATATTTTTAAAAAGCACAAAGAAGTATATTAGCACGTAGATAAAGATGTCCTTCCTTTTCATAGAGAGCCCTGTCCGGAGTTACTTCCAGTGGGCTCCTACACCTTAAACTACTAGGGGATCAAATCCCTGGTTGGTGGTACTGAGGAAACAAGCAAAATGTAAACAGCCCTGAAAGCTATCCAGGCACATCCTCACCAGCTAAGGGCCGAGACAGCCTTAGAGGATCGTATTTACAGGGAGATAGGAGACATCAGATCAAGAGAGAGTGGAGAAGAGTGGAGGGAAGAAGATATCAGACAGCAAGTGAGAGGTCAGCAAAATGAGTTGGGACCTTTGGTGTGCAATTCAGCAATATCTTAAGCATGATAGAATCAAAGCTTCTGGAAGAGGAAAACTTATTGTCAGCTATCTCACTTATTATTTCATAATAGCAGATCATTTCTTTAGTCCCTTCCCTCTTTACAGGTTAAAATGGAAAATCTTTTTTCATTCACAGAATGCTTTTATTTCTCTCTCTCTCTTTCAGGACTCAATTTTGCTAATTCATTCTATCAAGCACTGTAATGTTCTCATGACTATCCACTCTAATGAATGTGGGACAGATCGAGTAATAAGAACTTTGAAAGGGTGGTGATTGAAGTAAAAGCATCTTTTTATATTTTCCAGGAACTGTATGTACAAAGAAGCCTGCTCAGGCCAATAGAGTAAAAACATTAGATAATTTGATTTCTGAGCACAGATTAGATAATTGTCTTGGATGGGACTTTGGGAATGGTCATAGGAGATGAGGCATCATCCTGTTGGGAGGGTCTTCAGGGAATATTGGGTTTATGTGAGTGTCGTTTGGCTTCTGAGTCACAAAGCATGGGTTGTAGGGCTGGCCTTAGTCCAGGCTCCAGGCAAAATTATGTACTTATCCTTGTAAATTATGGTATACAGTATAACCATCACCTTGACTTATGGCCACACCTTCATGACCCCACTTTTGGAAATGGACTCCAAATCTGAGTTCCAGGCAGCCATTTTATGTCTGACCACAGGAAGCTGACAAATAAATGATGTGGGGGTGGGTGAAATGGTTTGTGAATGCCCCAGTCTTGTTCTCATGAACAGGTATTTTTGTTTAAAGAATGAACTGATTAGTTTGTGTTTAAGTGAGGGCAAAAAGCACTCTAATGTAAGAAAATCAAATGCTGTATAGACATCCCCTCTCCAATCATACGTGAGGTGTTGATAATCTGTGACTGCTGGTCTTTCCTTCTTTTGCCATCTTCTCAGCTGCTATTATTTGAGAAGACTGAAGCCCATGCCTGATGCTGAGTCACTTCTGGTTGGTGCTGTGTGTAAAGGGTTTGGAAATAAGTCACGATTCCCAGACCCAAGTCCTAGGAACCAAGTTATTACTTCCAGGTTCCTATATTGACCCCAAATCCTTCCCTTTCAGCCAGGCCTGGGATAACTGCTCCCCAGAACTAACCTGGGTACTGGTGTGGCTCCAGAGCCAAAGTTCTTTCTCTGTTGGCCCTTCCCTATATGTTAGCCCAAATCCCAGAGGTGAACTGTTACTCTGGTTTCCTCTCCTAAGTTCTTAATTCTTGTCCTCCCTAGAATTCTGCATCTCCTTCTAGAACTAGATACTCTACCCACCTTTCATCCATCCTTGTCCCTTCTCCCCACTAGCTCGGGGTTTCTGTGATGCCCGGTCATGGAATGATTGTGCCTTGGGACAGGGCACGTTTGTCTTATTGGAGCCTCATGATTGATTTCTGTTGACTTAATTCAGTGTGTCTCAACATGAGTGGAACCACCTCTGGGGCATGTATTGGAAACTCAAGGGGGCATTTTTTTGATTGCCACAGTTTTTGGGAGGGGCGCTAGTGGCATTTAGTGACAGGGAAGTCAGGATGCTATTCTCTCTATGCACCACAGGCACCTTAATCAAGAAATGTTGTGTGTCCTGGGTAACCTTCAAAACTCACACTGGATGTTTGTGTGGGAAAACCCGTTTATAATTATCTGGGTGTAGAACTCAATCCCATTTTACTTGGAAATACAATTACTTTTGCATAGTTTTAATATACATGGAATTTTCCATAAATGCTCTCTGAGCATTTTTAAGGGAAGTAAAGATTGTGCTGTGTTTGGTTCAGAACTTTACCAGCAGTAGTCACGACCTCAGAAAAGCACCTCACTGTCAGTGACATCGTTCTTGGTATTTGAGTTGCCAGTACACCTGTCTCTGTCTACATTTGTCTCTGTCACATCCACTCTGATCTCAAAGCAATGGACTACTTCATTCTATCTTCTAGTTAGTCATCCCCAAGCATTCATATACTCCAATACATAGTATTTTATCACAAATTATTCCTCTTCCACCAGTATTTTTCTTTATTTTTATAGTTAGGACATTATATTAAAAATACGTGTATAGTGGTTTATTATCTATGAATTTCTTTTCAGAATAGTAAATGGAACTTAACAAAACATTCATTTAAAATTAGGTCATTGGCTTTCCATGCTACCCAGGGAGGGGTCCATACAGCATTGTTCTGTGTTCCCGTGGCAACTTAAAGAGAAACTTATGCAATGTCTGCAGACCTTGATGTCCTGCAAATGAAGGAGGATGTCATCAAATTCCTTGCAACAGGAACAAACTTAGGTGGCACCAACTTTGACATCCAAATGGAACAGTACATCTACAAAAGGAAAAGTGATGACGTCTACATCAAAAATCTGAAGAGAACCTGGGAGAAACTTCTGCTGGCAGCTCATGCCATTGTTGCCATTGAAAACCCTGCTGATGTCAATGTCATATCATCTGGGAATACTAACCAGTGAGCTGTGCTGAAGTTTGCTGCTGCTACTGGAGCCACTCCTATTGCTGGCTGCTTCACTCCTGGAACCTTTGCTAACCAGATTCAGGCAGCCTTCCAGGAGACTTCTGGTGGTTACTGATCCCAGGGCTGACCACCAGCCTCTCGCAGAGGTTCTTATGTTAACCTGCCTACTATCACTCTGTGTAACACAGACTCTCTACTGCGCTATGTGCACATTGCCATCCCTTGCAACAACAAGGGAACTCATTCAGTGGGTCTGATGTGGATGCTGGCCCGGGAAGTTCTGTGCATGTGTGGCACCATTTTGAGGTCGTGCCTGATTTCTACTTCTACAGAGATCCTGAAGAAATTGAAAAGGAAGAGCAGGCTATTGCTGAAAAGGCTGTGATGAAGGAGGAATTTCAGGGTGAATGGACTACTCCAGCTCCCGAGTTCACCGCTACTCAACCTGAGGTCGCAGACTGGTCTGCAAGTGTGCAGGTGCCCTTTGTGCGTATTCAGCAGTTCCCTACTGAAAACTGGAGTGCCCAGCTGACCCCCGAAGACTGGTCTGCAGCTCCCACTGCTCAGACCGCTGAATGGGTAGGAACAACCACTTACGTGGTCTTAAGCTGCCCCTCCACAAAGGCAAACAAAATGGAAATAAAGTTGAAGGAAAATAAACAGTTTCTTAAAAATAAATCAGGTCATTGGGTCTAATCAGATTAAGAATCCTTCGCCTATCTGGATATTGTAGTACTATCTGTTGAAGGCAAGAAAGGACTGAGGATGAGGTCAGTGCCTTCCCAGGAGAAGGCTGTTGCTGCCTATTAAGAGGTCTCATGTAGTATCCCTTTGAGAAACTGATCACTTTCCAAATTTTATTGTTTATCCTCATCAGGAACTCAGAAGTTTTCAGAATTCAAGATCGCTTGAATCAGGCAAATCCATAAGGTTACTCATAGTCAACCTACAAATTTACATTGGAAGACATTTCTTCCCAGGGACTGAAAAGCTTATGTCCACTGTCTAGGGCAGCCAGTCCTAGGAACAAAATGAGCATGAATGCTGAGCAAAGAGCACAGAGGGTACTGAAGAGAGATCAGAAGAAGCACTCCAGTCCCACAGCAGAGCACACTTCTCGGGCAGCCGCAAGAGGCAGGGTCTCTCTTCTGCACAGTGCTTGGGTTTTCACTTTCTGTAGCCCAGTTGATTACTTCTTCTTCTGTCCACACCTCCACCCACCTTCAAACAGTCTTCCTGTAGGAAATGTACAATACAATTGATTAAATATCTTCTACGAAATGTCACTCACATTCTGGACCTGCTTTCCTCTGATTACACCAAATCGCCCACCTTGATTGGTTTTGTGAGGTCTATGCATTTCACAGTCTCTTGTTTTATTCCCACAGATGACTAATCATATCCATTGTCTGTGAATTTCACTAGTTCAACTCAGAAGGTGACCTTATGTCCATGATCTCCAAATTTATGGAGAGGAAGACTTTCTACTGTTGCATCCATATCCTAATGTAAGAAATGAGGGCTAAGGCCCTCTCAAACTCTTTTCCTGCTCTGCACTAGTCCCTATAGCTGGGACAGTTTTTCTGATTCTTATCTCGACTTGATATAGAATAGTCCTACCTCCTTTCAGCTTCCCATTGACCCCTTTCTGCCCCCAGCCAACCTGGGTGGCAAACTTCTAGCATAGAACAAGCTGAGACCACCCAAATTATGACAGTAACTGACTATGGGTCAGAAGAAATAATACAAGCGTAAGGGTATTTGTTTTGGGGGGGGGGGCTTGGTTTCCAGTTTGGTGCTTTTGAATAGAGTGATTTCTACTTACGTAAACTGGTCAGATGAACTGAGGAGCTGATTAAATGAACACTTTAGTTAATTAGAGATAGTATATATAAAATAGATGAACAATGATTTTCACAGAATTATTAATGAAATATAGTTAAATCAAAACCTACATGAAATATAGTTTAGTTATTTTCTCATGATTCATAAGAGAAGAGTTCAGAGGAGTGTTCTCACGCCTCTGCACCCTATTATATTATGGACCGAAATAATGTTTCCTCAAGCTTTTCATTTCTTTTTTTTTTTTTTAAGATTTTATTTATTTGACAGAGAGAGAGGGAACACAAGCAGAGGGAGTGGGAGAGGGAGAAGCAGGCTTCCCACCGAGCAGGGAGCCTGATGAGGGGCTCGATTCCAGGACCCTGGGATCCTGACCTGAGCCGAAGGCAGACGCTTAATGACTGAGCCAACCAGGCATCCCCAAGCTTTTCATTTCAATCACCCAAACCCTCTCAGTCCTTATTAGTGTTCTCTGTGCTCTTTGACTTTGCAGAGCTGAAATTTTCACTATTATATTTGCATCAGTAAGAACCTTACTTTAACTTTAAAAGTTTTGAGCCCATTCTTTCATTAAGTTTGTTGAGTATGAAGAAGCTTCCCTCACCAAATCAAGAATTTATGTTAGTGTATTTCCGTAAGGCTTTAATTTAATGCCTTCCATTCTTCTCCATTAGAAGATGACAGTAAATATAACACAAGTTCATCATTTTCTCTAAGAGTTTTTAAATATTGAATGAACATTAAACTGAAATTTAAGTGTAAGAAATATCTGAAATTGTACCGCATTTATTCATTCAATTATTCATTACATGAACATTTATTAAGCATCCATCATGTGGCAGACACTGTAGTAGGCATTGGAGATAGTAAGAGAGCAATTCATGGTTCCAATTCTCAAGGAACTCACAGTTTAAAAAAGGAGAGAGAGAGATGTAAAAATAAAATTTCAATTCACTATAATGGGTACTACTAAAAGAGTTTGATGAAAGTTCAGTGGTAGCACAAAAAAAACTAAATGATCAACTCTACCTAAGGAGAAAAGCTATGGAAAGTTCACAGAAGATACTTATACCGAGTTTTGAAGGAGAGGTAGAAATTTTCCCACTAGACCCAGGAAAGAGGGATATTTCAGAGAGATGGAAGAGCATGTGCTAATGTACACAGGCAAGTAGCAATAACGCAGCTTCTGGGAACTGGAAGAAGTTTGATGGGTCTGGTGCCTAAGACAAGACCTCATAAAGATAAGGCTGGAAGGGCTAGTTCCTAAATGGCCTTGAATGGCCTGACAAAGGGTTTGGATGTCATTCATTTGGCAGTGGGCAATAATTGATGAGTGCTAAAAGGGGAAGTGACATAATCATATCTGTGTTAGGTAGGATCACAATGGATTCCATGTGGATGGATATGTGGTAAGACCAGAGGTAAAAAGTATAACTGAAATAGCTGGCTCTCTACTGGTGATACATGATCCCCTTGTACAGTACAGATTGGGTGCTGGGAAACATTTCCTTTACAAGGGTCGACATTTCCCAGTTCTCTCCAAGTGGAACCATGTGACTAGTTCTGGCAAAAGGAATGTGAGTTAAGGTGTGTAAGTTATTCTGAGCCAAAAGGGTTAAGTGAATCTACCCTATGCAGTTTTCACTTCCACAGCAAACCTGAAGGCCTCATGTTGAAAATGGTTATATCACAAGATGGAAAAAATCCTGGATCCCTGAGTCAGAAAAGAGGTGCCCAGGAGAGCCACTCAGCCAATTACACTTATGTTGAACTTCACATGAGTAAACAATTTTTTTGTGTACTAAGCCTCAGAGATCTCAATATTATTTTTAAAAAACTGTTGGATTACCTTGACTAAAACAGGAGGAGTATTAGGAGATGGTTGCACTACTTGAGATAAAAATGGAGACTTCCCGTGTTATATGCTGAAGTATAGGAGCCCTTAAAGAAGATAAGTGGAAAATGGAAGAAAGAGGGATAATAATTTATAGATAATATTAAGAAGACAAAAGGAGATGGGATCCAGAGCATAGGAAGCAATAGCTCCTTCAATAGGAGAAGGAAAGGAGTGAGGTCTCTTTATTTAAAACAAACTGAGGGTTGCTGGAGTGGTGGGGGTGGGAGGGATGGGGT
>NW_027397063.1:56600332-56641429 GCF_003265705.2 Callorhinus ursinus | reverse complement strand
ATGTTAAAAAAAAAAAAAGATAGTAGGAAGGGTAAAATGAAGGGGGGAGATCGGAGGGGGGGAGACGAACCATGAGAAACAAACTGAGGGTTCTAGAGGGGAGGGGTGGGGGATGGGTTAGCCTGGTGATGGGCACTAAAGAGGGCACATTCTGCATGGAGCACTGGGTGTTATATGCAAACAATGAATCTTGGAACACTACATCAAAAACTAATGATAATTAACATATGGTATGTTGATTAACATAGCATAATAAAATTTTTTAAAAAGCTCCTTAATAAAAGTTACAAAAGCAGAATTTAGGTCACATCTTTATGGTAAATCTCAAAATAAAAAAAAAACTATGAAAAAAATAAATAAAACAGGAGAAAAACACAGCTATACGTGAGCAGTAAGAAGCTGTCTAGTAGCTACATTTTCTCTGAGAAGTAGCAGGTGAAGACATTTGCTGAGAAAGTGAGAATAAAGGTTTTGAGGAGCAAGAAAAACATTAATAGTAGTTTCTGTGAAGAACAGGAGAGAGCTGTGCAGGGATATTTGACAAGGGAAAGACCACCAGCCCACACAATTGAATGAATTTTCTCCAGCCCAGCTCATCATTCTTGGTGTAGGGGTCAGAAAGGTGGATTTTAGGATTAATCCAAGATTGAAAGATTGCAGAACAGATGCAAGTGGAAAACAAAGGAATGATGGAAATGACCCGATAAGTGGGTAGGTTTCAGGGCTGTAACCAAGAACCCAACAATAATTCAGTGGTTCAAACAAGATAGACTATTCACATTCTGGGTAAATAATGGTGTAAACATATTCCAGACTGAATGCAGGTAAAAACCTGAACAGAAGGTATATAGCAGCTTTTTAAGGACTCTGAAAATTAAATAGCAGCTGGTGATTGGGGAAGAGGACTAGAATTTGAAGTACTATCAAATTGGTGGTGAGTTTATTATCTTTTTCCTCCAATATATCAGGTTCAACTGTAAGGAACACAAAACCTGAATGTGGGCATCTGCACAGACAGAGGGAGCTCCAGGAGAAGTTGTCTAGTTCTGGCTCAAAGAGCAGGTAAGAGTCTCCTAATGCTCAGAGTAGGGGAAAACTCCCCCCCCCTTTATCTTTTCTTCATTCTTTCATACCCCAGCCTCTAAGAAATCCCATTATGTCAGTGGCAGCAACTGGTGACAACTGGCTTACAGGATTCTGAGGGGAGGAGAAACTTCCTCCCTGATCAGAGGCGCTATGATTCTCAGAGGGTGAGACAAACCTCCATTGCTTTTTGTCTTCTCTGTGTCCTCCTACTGGTAAGCCCTGGACATCATTGTAGTTGCAAAAAGTGTGCAACAGAGTGGATAAATATTGCCCCAATTCTGGTTGGAGAACTCCAGGTAACCAGAAAGTCCTGAAGAGATTACTATAGGGAGGAGATTGGATAAGCAGCCCCATAAAGTTGGTTATGAACTTCTGGGCTCATTTCCAAGTGTATACTCATGGATTTTTTTTTAAATGTTTTATTTATTCATGTGACAGAGAGACATAGCAAGAGCAGGAACACAAGTAGGGGGAGAGGGAGAGGGAGAAGCAGGTTTCCTGCCGAGCAGGGAGCCGAACGCGGGGCTCCATCCCAGCACCCCAGGATCATGACCCGAGCCGAAGACAGATGCCCAACGACTGAGCCACCCAGTGCCCCTACTCATGGATTTGACCCTACACAGCATGCCATCAATTATAAGAACTGATCTATGGAATAAACCACTGCCAGTGTCCCAAACTAGCCACTGGGTGGTTCACATGCAAGGCAGATCTGAAGAGCACTGAAAAAGTTTTACAATTAGACATTACATTGAAACCATAGAAAGCTGATTGGAACTTGCACCTGAACCAAACTGGGTTGGTTGTCAGTTAAAACAAAACAAATACTCAGGATCCCATAACATAATATTCAAAATTCCAAGATACACTCCAATAGTAATCAACATATAAAGAACCAGGAAAATCTCAACCCTGTGTGGTAAAAGATAATCAATATATGCCAATGCCAAGATGACACACATATAGGAATTATCTGATAAAAACTTCCAAGCCATTATTATAAAAATACTCCAGAAAGTAAAGGCAAACCCTCTTAAATATAAAAAGCTAGAAAGTCTCAGCAAAGAAATTAAAGATATAAAGAAGCAGCAAAGGGCAATTTTAGAACTAAAAAAATACAAAACTGAAAAGAAAAAAAAAAAAAACCTTACTAAATGGACCCAACAGCAGAATAGAGATGGCAGAGAAAAGTGTAAGTGAACTTGAAGACAGATCAATAGCATTTACCCAAAGTGAACGAGAGATCATTTTTTTTTAAAGAATAGAGCTTCAGACACCTGTGAAATACCAAAAGATCTAGCACGGATGTCATCAGAGTCCCACAAGAAATGATACAAGTAATGTAGAAAAATTATCTGAAGAAATGATGGCTAGAAATTTCCCACATTTTGTCAAAGGCATAAATCTACAGACTCAAGAAGCTCAGCAAACCTCAACAGAATAAATCCAAAGAAATCTGTGCCCAGACACATTTTAAGCAAACTTATAAACTAACCACAAAGAAAAACACTTGAAGGTGACCAGAAGAAATGGACATATTATTTATAGGCAAACAACAATTCAAATGACTGTGGAATTCTTATCAGAAACTATGGAGGACAGAAGGAAGTGGAACAATATTCATAAAGTGCTAAAAGAAAAAAACACTGTCAAACCAGAATTCTATATCCAGTAAAATATAGACAGGAAGGTGAAATAAAGACATTCTCAATGAAGGAAAACTAAGAGCCAGTAGACCTGTCCAAAAACATTTGCTGAAGAAAGTCCTTCAGATAGAAGGAAAATGTTACCAGAGGAAACTTGGGACATCAGAAATGAAGACAGAGCAACAAAAATAGCAAATATATAGGTAAATATAAGAGAATATTCTCCTCTTGAGTTCTTTAAAATAGTTTTCTAAAGTAAAAATTAGAAAATACATAAAACTGAACAAAAATGAAAATATAACATATCATAATATGTGGATACAATTAAAGCATTGCCTAGAGAGATACTTATAGCATTAAATGCTTATATTGGCAAAGATGAAGGTTCTCAAATAAATATTCTACACTCCACTTTGAGAAACTTAAAAAATATGAGTAAAATAAAACTGAAATAAGCAGGATGGAAAAAATAAATATAAGAGCGAAAAAAATCAATGAAATTGAAAACAAAACCAGTAGAAAAAATCAATGAGATCAAAAGCTCAATAAAACTGATAAATCTTTAGCAAGAGAGAGAAATTGCCATTATCATAGCTATTAAAGAGATTGAATTCATAGTATAAAATCTTCAAAAAAAGAAAGCTTTTTCAAAATGTTTAAAGGAGCAATAACATTATTTCTGCACAATTTCTTCCAAAAAACAGAAGAGGAATGAACACTTCCCAACTTACTTTATGAGATCAGCATTATCCTGATACAAAAAACAAAGATAGTACAAAGAAAAGAAAACTACAGATGAACATACTCCATAATCAGAAACACAAAAATCCCAAAGATATTAGCAAATTGAATCCAGTAATATGTAAAAAGAATAATACACCACAATCAAAGGAATTTATCCTGGTAATGTGATATTAGTTCAATATCTCAAAATCATTCAATGTAATCTATCATATTAATATCAAAAAAGATGAAGAGGCAAACAGAAGAAAATATTTGCAAAACAAAACATGTATCTGACAAGGGACTTATATTCAGAATATATTAAAAAAAAACCTTCTCAAGATATGACAGGGACAAACTGGACAAAAGATTTGAGGAAATATTTTACCAAAAAAGGTATATTGATCGCCACAAGCTCATAAAAGATGTCCCCAAATCATTAGCCATTAGGAAATTGCAAATTAAAACTAGAGTTTACTCAGAAGGTTGGCTGAAATTAAAAATATTGACAATATTAAGCCTTTTTGACTGTACAGCAACTAGGGTCCTCATACATTATAAGCAGGAATGCAAAATGGTAGAGCCATTTTGAAAATCAGCTTAGCAGTTTTTTTAAAAACTTAAACACATATACCTGCCATATGGTTCAGCAATTTCACTCCTAGATATCTACTCAAGAAAAATGAAAACATGTCCTCACAAAACTTGTATATGAATATTTATAGCATAAGCACTCATAAAAGCCACAAATGTAACAATACAAATGTCAAATATCTGTTGAATGGATAATCAAAATATAGCATATCCATGCAATGGATTATTACCCAGTAATTAAGAGGAATGAACTACTGATACACATAACAACATGGATAAAGCTCAAAAACACCATGCTGAATGGAAGAAACTAGTCGTAAAAACAACATACTGTATGATTCCATTTATATGAAATTCTAGAAAAGGCAGAACTACAATGACCTGAAGCAGATCAGTGGCTCCCTGGGGGCAAGGACGGACCACAAAAGGGCAGAAGGGAACTTTTTTGTGGGTGATAGAAGTATTCTAAAATCGGATTGTGGGGGGGCCGGAGGCATGACTGTATACACGTATCCAGGCAATTTTCCGAAGTTCATCAAACTCTACACCTAAAATGGGTGAATTTTATTTACGTAAATCATGCCACAATGCAAATGGACAAATAAAAATGAAGGTTAAGTAAAGAAGTTTTCACAAATAAAACCTGAGAGAATTCAGTGCCAGCAGCTGTGAACCAAAAGAAACACTAAGAAGTTCTTCAGGCTGAAAGAAAATGATCTCAGATGGTAGCGTGGAAGGGCACTGGAAAGGGTAGATACATGGTTAAATATAAAAGAATATCAACTGCTTACATCAAAACAATAATAAATGCATCCATAGAAGTGAGATGACAGCAATAGCACAAATGGTGGAAGGCGCTCCATACAGTTAAACTGTTGCCAAGGTCCTCGCCTTATTTAGGAGGTGATAAAATCAAAAGTACTCATTTAAAGTAGGCTGTATTACACCAAGGATGCCTATTGTAGTCTCTAGCTTAACAACTGAAAGAACTATGGAAGACGATAACTAAAAAATGAAAAAAGAGAAATGGAATAATAAAAGATGCCTTCATCATGCACAAGTAGGCAGGAAATGAGAAATAAAGGAACAAAGTACGAGAGGACAAAGAGCAAGATGTTAGACTCAAACTATATCATTGATTGTTAATTATTTTAAATGTCAGTGGTCTATACAACCCAATTAAAAGGCAGTTTGTCAGACCGAATTTTTAAAAAGGCAAAACCAAGCTATATGCTATTTATTTACTGGAGTCACACATTAAGTAAAAAGAGAAAATGTGAAAATAAAAGGATGAGAAAAGTTATCCTACACAAACACTAATCAAAGTAAACCTGATGTAGTTAAATCAATATCAGCAAAGTAGATATTGACATAAGAAATATTGCTAGAGATTAAAAGGGATATTTCATAATTATAGGAAGATATTTTAAAATACTAACCATTTCTATCTTCCTTCCTTGTGTTAAGTGCCATAATTATCTAATAATAGAATAACTAACTACCTTCAGGTAAGTTGATGATTTCTAAAATGCCTTGGCATTTCAAGTACAAAAATATGATGAAACTGATTTTTAGAAAAGTATTGCCCATCCATGCATGACATTAGACTTTTAAGAGTAACACCTTTGAAAATGTTAGGACTGTTGTGTTTGCTGATCACCAAGGGTTTTATTTGTGCCTATGGCATTAACATATGTAAAAATATTCACTGTGTCTGTCATGTTAAATAGTCTATTTCTATTTTCTCTTTATTCTTCTGAAGCCATGGGTAATAAATTCACTCAGAAAACAGGAGTTATAGCACTGCCAAAACAGACCAATTTCATTAGCTTAATGAAAATAGTTTGGGGCAAGACCTTCAACAGCTGTTATATGTCTTGATCAGAGTTCAGTCATTACCTGTCTTTAAAAAAATAACTTTACTGTAACTTCATGTTCAGCTATTTTTTTTCTGGGTCCACACATAGCTTCTAATATAACCTTAAATAGAAAGTAATGAATGCAAAGCTATAGAACTTTGTATAAATGTCAGGTTCTGTCATGTTTTTCACCAAACTCCGAATGTCATCATTCAGAACCACATATGGCTCAGTGAGGTGCTTTTGTTCATAAAAGCCCTTTAGTTTTTCTCAGTGAGCTGTAGCCAGAGGTAGAGACACTCTCTAAATGTTGAACCGGGACCTATTCAGATAGAACACTGTGTAGGATAAGAGACCGTGTCCATCATTCAACAAACAACTTCACTTGAATGAGGACAAACAACAGAACAACAACAACAAAATCTAAGCCTTGATGGGTTATAAGCTGGTCAAACTAAAATTAACTGCATGGCACACTGAGACTGGGAGATTTGGGAAGATGTGGCCAGGGTGCAGGGTCCTGGCCGGGGGGGAGCTAAGATTTCTGGGCCATTGGAGCAAGAGGGAGCTGGGGAGGAGAACATAAAAACCTTGGCCTTACTTTCCTCCCTCTTTTCACCTCTGGCCAGTACCCTCCATTGGTGAACACAACTGGAAACCAGAAGGCAAGTTGGGACAACCTCTCCAAGTGCAGAGTAAGATAGAGAAGAGTGGAGAGGGCATCTGGATGGGCACAGGGAAGCTATCTAGCACAGGAGGCTGCTGCAACTGTCTAAAGACCACCTGCCAAATTTCAGTCTCGGTTCTGCCATAAACTATGTGCTGTGTGACTTTGTGGAAGTCACTTACTTCCACAGTGATTTAACTGCTCTGAGCCACAGTGTCCTATTCTGTTCAAATGAGGGGAATATAGCTACCTCTCAGAGTTATTGTGAGGATAAGGTTAACACTTGTAACTTTTAGTGCAGTGCGTGGTTCACAGTAAGAGCTAGACAAACGATGTCACCTTCCCTTCTCCATTAAATATATTCTCTGCTTGCCCAGAGATCTACTTTCCTTTCAATGTTAGCGTGCTTTAGAAAAATCCTCTTATTCTTAAAGACCCTAGGGAAGTGTCAGGATCATTCCTATGTCCGACACATTACAGTAATAACTGTCTTGGTCAGGGTATTATTTAGGCAGAGAAACATTCTTTATTCTTGAGAAATGTTGCATATACTACAAGGGACTAATTTGGACCTTAGCAAATAACTCAATATAGATTCCCATTTATTTACCAGAAGCAGCAGTTTATTTCCTAGTACTGCTAGACACTGACATCAGCTGTACCCTATTTGTTTGTGTCAGGTAATGAGATGCTCTGCATGCAGAACACTTTCATTTGAGAAGGCTCAGAAGATTTGCTATAAGCCAATTGTTCATTCCAAGGATTAGAAGAGCATTTTTTTTATTGTAAATTGCACACCAATTTGCAATGCCATTTCCAAGTTCTGTTGGAAAGTCTATAATGTATTCCTATAATCATCTAATTTTTTTAAAGACTTATTTATTTATTTGAGAGAGAGAATGAGATAGAGAGAGAGAACATGAGAGGGCGGAGGGTCAAAGGGAGAAGCAGGCTCCTCGCTGAGCAGGGAGCCTGATGCAGGACTCGATTCCGAGACTCCAGGATCATGACCTGAGCCGAAGGCAGTCGCTCAACCAACTGAGCCACTCAGGCGCCCCATCTAATGTTTTTATCTATGATCCCTCAAGCTGGCATATTTTTGGCTCTTCCACTCACCCAGATTAATGCCAAAACAATGATGGTTGTCCTGCTGGCAAGGCCTCCAGAGGAGTCTGGACCATGCCCAGGCTGCAGGCTTCTCCTGTGGGGTGCTCTGATGACGAGGGGGGAAAAAAAAAGAGAGGGTATTTAGTGCAGTATTGAGAAAGGCTCACAAAATGATAAGGCTTACTTACATGTATCCATGTAAGTAATCCACATATCCACTTTCCACTTTACTAAGCAACTTCACATGTTGATTGATGTTTACCTCCTTGCTTTTTATAGATGAGAAAACTGACACTCTTGAGATGTGAAGTACCCTTCCAAGGCCTTCCACAATTTGGGTTGGCACGAGGATTAGAGTATAGGTCTTCTGATTCTAATGTACTTGTCCGGGGATGAAAAAGTAACCTTACATCCTAGGGTAACATGCTGACTGCCTGCTACCTGTAAAGGACTAAGACAAGACTACCAGAGCTTCACCCATGAAAAAGAAAGCAGACTTTGGAGTTTATTTAGTTGCCTGACAAGAGGACACTCATCAGTTTAAAAAAAAATTCATTGACTGGTTTGCTGAGGGGAAAAAGTCATAATTTTGTAAGTGCTTTAGAAAAGTGGAAGAGATTCAAGGTGTTTAGGTTAATTGAGCATTGAAAACTAATGTTCTAGATAGAATGGAGCCAGTCCAAATGTCTTACATGATTGGTTAAAACATCATTGGTCTGGAGAGCCTTCAGTTGGGCCCAGTAAGGGTCTGGATGGGGGATTCCCTAGAAGCTAATATTTCTTTTTCACTCCACCTGGTTATAATGGTTAAACACAGCATTCAGGTTGAAATCTCAAACTCCCAAACCTCTCAGACATTCATCAGAATCACACCGACGGCTGAAACAGACTGCTGGGCCCAACCCCAGTTTCTGATTCAGTAGGTTTGGCATACAGTCTTAGAATCTGTATTTCTAACAAGTTCCCAAATGAAGCTTTATAGGGTCCATGCTTTGAGAACCACTATCCTAGATACATAATGCTGAAAGGGGGGAGTTTTAATTTTAAACCTCTTTTACAGCAACCTCCTCTTTAAGATCTAACTACCAGATGACTCCCTCATACCCCAGACAGACAGAGGTCTCTTCTGATAATAACCTTCATATTCTACTTATGGAAGACCTGCCTCTTCTTCCAACAGTAGTTCTCAGAGGAGGGAACTATTTTTATGGGGCAGGAGGAATGAAGAAATTGTTCATGGAATCCCAAGTCAATACAACTTATACCACAACCTCATACCCATATCTTTTCATTTCCCTTCCTTGGGAGGAATCAACACTGAACACTGAATTATTTGACTTGCCTTTTTAAAAAACAGCATTACATGCATTGATTATCATGACATTTAGAGTCTGCTTTTTATTATCTTACTCTTCCTGATCAATAATCACTTTTTCCGTGCTCATAACTTTATCCTATCCAATTTTTGGTCAGTGTACAATCTGATTTATTTCTACTGTGACTCAGCCAGTTTTCCAAACTTACAGTTCTCCTTGTAAATATCCAACATTCTCCAGTTATACCTTCTTTGTTCCTTTTTTGGGCACATATCCTCCCTGCCGCATGGTAGTTATTTGTGTACTGGTTTGTGTCTACCATTGGACTGGTGTCTATGGAGAGAAGGAGCTTATTATAAAGCTTTGTTTTCCTCATACCACCAGCCCAGGCCCTGCTCATAATAGATGCTCAATAAATATAGGCTTGGATTCATTGGCAGTTTTAAGGCAGATATGCCTTAGCTGATTCTTTTTTATTCACATAAGTAAAATTTGTACTTTTTGGCATATTTCTGAATCATAGAGACATGTAACCACCACCACAATTAAAATACAGAAGAGTTCCATTACCCTAAATAAATTTCTTTATACGTGCTGCCCCTCTGTAGTCAAAAACTCCCCTTTCCCTTAGTCCCTGGCAAACAGTGGTCAGTTATTTGTCCCTATAGTTTTGCTTTTTCCTGAATGCCATATAAAGGTGATCCTGCAGGATGTAGCCTTTGGATCTGTCTTGTTCCACTTAGAAAAATGTATATGAAAGTCATCTATTTTGGTGCACGTATCAATAGTTTATTCTTTATTGCTGAGAAGGATTCCATTGTATGGCTGTCCAACTCTTTGTTTATTCATTCACCGGTTGAAAGATAATTTGGGTTGTTTCCAATCTTTGGCAATTATGAATAAAGCTGTTGTAAATATTTGCATATAGGGTTTTATGTGAACATAAATTTTCATTTCTTTTCAACGAATACCTAAGAGCAGGATTTTTGCATGTTATGATAAATGTATATATAATTTTATAAGAAACTTTTAAAGTTTCTTATAGAGGAGCTGTACCATTTCATAGGATTCTTATCAGCAATATATGAGTTTCAGTTACTCTGCATCATCATCAGCTCTTGGAGTTGTCAATTTGTTTTGTTTTAGACATTCTGATAGGAATTTAATGTTATTTCATTGCAGTATTAATTGGCATTTCCCTAATAAATAATGATATACTGAGCATCTTTCCATGTATTTATTTGCCATCTATGTACTATCTTCTATGACAAAATATGTGTTCAAATTTTTACCTACTTTTTAATTTTTAACTTTTAATTTTTATTATTATTTAAAGATTTTATCTGTCTATTTATTTATTTATTTGAGAAAGGGAGAGAAAGAGAACAAGCCGAGGGAGAAGCAGAGGGAGAGGGACAAGCCAACTCGATGCTGAGCACAGAGCCCATGGCAGGGCTTGATCCCATGACCCCAGAGTGAGCCACCCGGATGCCCCTACCTATTTTTTTAATTGAGTTATTGTCTTACTGTTGAGTTTTGAGGGTTTTATATGTTTTGGATAATAGTCCTTTGTCAGATATGTGATGTGCAAATATTTTCCCCCAGTCTGTAACTTATCTTTCATTCTCTTAACAATGTCTGTGCAAAGTAAAATTTTAAATTTTGATCAAGTCCCATTTATTAATTTTTCTTTTAGGGTTCATGCTTAAGCTGTTTTAAGAACTCTGCCTAACTCAAGCTCACAAAGATTTCTACCCATTGTTTCTTCTAAAAGTTTTATAGTTTTACATTTTATACTCAGTTCTGTGATCCATTTTGAGCTAATTTTTTGTAAGCCTTGGAGTATAGTTTGAGATTCACTTTTATGTTTACTGGCATCCAATTGTTCCCATACCTTTTGTTGAATTGCACTTGCACTTTTGTCAAAACCCAATTGACCATATTTGTGTGGGTCTATTTCTGGGTTCTCTATTCTGTTCTACCAATCTATGTTATCTATCTTTTCACCAATACCACACAGTTTTGATTACTGTACCTTTTTAGTAAGCCTTGAAGCCAAGTAGTATGACTCTTCCAACCTTGTTCTTTTCCAGAACTGTTTTGACCATTCTAATTCCTTTGCCTTTCCAGGTAAATTTTAGAATCAGATTGTGAATATCCACAAAAAGTTCTGCCCTCCATTGATTCTTAACCTAAACGCTTTACTTCGGCTGACCTGTGGCACTCAAACTTCAATGTGCTTAAGAATTATAAAAATGCATGTGCTAGGGCCTGACTTTGAATATTGTCATTCAGTAGTCCTGCCAAGAGCCTGGGTATTTGCATTTTTAACACTATCCATAAGACGATCTGATATACATGGTCATGGGCCATGATTTGAGAAACATGGTCCTGGCTTCCCAGAACCTAGGAATTTGTCCACAGGCTTTGAAGAACCTTATAAATATTACATCTACAAACTTGGTGGGTTCACAGTTAAATCTAACACCTGATAATATACATCAGAGAATATTATGGCCAATCAGTATTGTTGAGCCTGTGCCGAAACACAAACCAGAACCTCAAAGATGTCTAACTGTCCTTTAGGTGATGAGAACAATGATGTGGTTTTCCATGTCCCAGGAGTAGCTCTTCTGTGATATTTATCCCATGGACTAATTCCATGAACATTTTCTTATACTCAGGATAAAATTCTTAAACCATTTTCAAACAGGGAGAAACTAGATTGGAGAGATGTACAAGCTAAGTGAGTTACAAGGAAAAGACATTAATCAAATTAATAGACTCTCGAGAAAAATTAGATTAATGACCATAAATATTAACTTTGTTTTACATTGAAATATGGATTGACCAGCTTGCTCTGGAAATTGTACACTCTTGTTAATTTAATTTTTCTGGGTAATAAGAGATGGAAGGTTAACTGGAAGAAGCTTCCAATAGAAAATCTTTCTAAAATGAATTAGTGTACTTTCCATGTTAATTTTTTACTAAGCATTCATTGTCTTGCTTGTTTCCTAAGGGTAAGAAATAACAATATAGAGAAGACTAAAGTGAATTTGAGAGGCTTCTCACAGGCCCCTAGACCAAGAGGCTCACTGAATGAATAGTCTTGGCAAACAGGTGGGAAGAAATTAATAAATTATTCTAGAATGCCACCAGAGAAATAAGCTCCTTTCCAGGTGTTGATTGCTTGGCTGATAGGCCATGGCTACAAATAATGGGGAGTGAAGAGTAACAATTTAGAAGGAAACCAACCTTCAGACTGAAAAGAGCTGTCTCAGAAGCACTAGAATTAGCAGCCTTCATGAAGAGGCATGGCATATGGCAATATTGGCTCCCATTGGGAAAAACAAGAGAGTGATTCCCCCCCTGGCAAAGGACGCTTCTTTGGCTAAAGTTTTATCAAGTAGCCACCTATTCTTGAATCTTCCTGTAGGATTTCTTGAGGCACCACAGGGAGGCTTGATGAATCTTTTAATGGGCAGTGTAGTCTAGGAGTTCCTAGGTGGACTTGGAGCCAGGCTGCTTTGATCTACATCTGTTTTCATTGCCTGCTTCCGATATGACCTTGGAAAAGTCACTGCACTTCTCTATTTCTTAGCTTAACCATCTGCAAAATGGGGGGAACAACAGTAAATGGATTGAACTCACTAATCAAAAGGCACAAAGCATCTGGATGTATAAGAAACGAGACCCTACTGTATGCTGCTTGCAGGAGGCTCATTTCAGATCTAGAGACACACAGAAGCTTAAAGTGAAAGGATGGAAGACGACATTCCAAGCAAATAGAAACAAAAAGAAGGTGGCTGTAGCAATACTTACACCAGACAAAATAGACTTCAAGCCAAAAAGGGTAACAAAAGACAACGAAGGTCATCATATAATGATAAAGAGGTCCATACATCAAAAAGATATAACAATTGTAAATACATACACTCCTAACACCTGAGCACTGAAATATATGAAGCAATTAATAACAGATATCAAGGGAGCAATAGACAACAGAGCAAATCGTAGAGGACCTCAGTACTCAACTATCAACAATAGATAGGTCATCCAGACAGAAAATCAACAAAGAATTTATATGGAATTGAACCATACTTTAGAGTAAATGGACTTAATAGACATATACAGAACCTCGCATCTAACAGCAGCAGAATACACATTCTTTTCAAGTGCACATGGAACATTCTCCAGAATAGATCATATGATAGGCCACAAAACAAATCTTAGCAAATTTAAGATTGAGATCATACCAACCATCTTTTCTGACCATAATGGTATGAAACAAGAAATCAACAACAAAGGAAAGTGAGGTCTACAAATACATGGAAACTAAACAACATACTTCTAAACAACGATTGGGTCCAAGTAGAAATCAAAAAGGAAATAAAAAGTTATCTCAAAACAAATTAAAATGAAAACACAACATATCAAATATTGTGGGATGCAGCAAAAGCAGTTCCGAGAAGAAAGTCTATAGGGATAAATGCATATATTAAAAATTAGAAAGATCTCAGATAAACACCTAACTTTGCACCTTAAGGAACTAGGAAAAAGAAAAGAACAAAATAAGCCCAAAGCTAGCAGAAGGAAGGAAAAAATAAGGATTAGAGTAGAAATAACTTAATAGAGACCAAAAAAACAATAGAAAGTTTCAATGGAACTAAGAGTTAGATCTTTGAAAAGATAAATAAAATTGACAAACCTTTAGCTAAACTTAACTAAGAAAAAAGAGAGAAGACTCAAATAAATAAAATTAGAAATGAAAGAGGAGAGCTTACAACTGATACTACAGAAATATGTAGAATCATAAGAGACTACTATAAACAATTATAGGCCAACAAATTACATAACCTAGATGAAATGGATACATTTCTAGAAACACAATTTACCAAGACTAAGTCAGGAATAAAAAAATCTAAACAGATTGATAACAAGTAGAGAGATTGACTCAGTAATCAAAAAACTCCCAACACAGAAAACTCCAGGACCAGATGGCTTCACTGGAGAATTCTATCAACATTTAAAGAATTAACATCACTCCTCCTCAAACTCTTATAAAATATGGAGGAGAAGGGAATACATCCAAACTCATTCTATGAAGCCAGCATTACTTTGAAATCAAAACCAGATAAGAATATCACACACAAAAAAAATATAAAGACCAACATCCCTGATAAATACAGATGCAGGAATTCTCAACAATATATTAGTAAACCGAATTCAAGCATATATTAAAAGGATTATATACTTTTATAACCATGGATTTATCCATGGGATGTAAGGATGATCTGACATATGCAATTCAATAAATGTAACACATCATGTCAATAAAATGAAACATAAAAATCACATGATTATCTCAATAGATGCAGAAAAATTATTGACAAAACAACATCTTTTCATGATAAAAACCTTAACAGATAGGTATAGAAAGAACATACCTCAACATAACAAAGGCCATATAAGACAAACCCACTGCTAACATTATACTCAATGGAGAGAAATTGAAAGCATTTTCCCTAAGATCAGGAACAAGGCAAGGATGCCCACCCTCACTGCTCCTATTCATTATAGTACTGGAATTCCTAGCTAGGGCAATTAGGTGAGACAAAGAAATAAAAGGCATCCAGATTGGAAAGGAAGAAGTAAAATTGTCATTATTTGCTGATGATAAGATCCTGTACATAGAGAATCCCAAAGAATCAGTTGAAAAACTGTTAGAAATAATCAGTGACTTCAAGTAAAAAGGCAGGATACAAAATCAACATACAGAAATCAATTGCATGCTTTTATATTAGTAATGAAGCATCAGAAAAAGAAATAAAACCATCCCATTGACAATAGCATCAAAACAATAAAATATTTAAGAATAAACTTAACCAGGGATGTGAAAGATCTATACAGTGAAAACTATGAAGCTTTGCTGACAGAAATTGAAGAGACAAATAGAAAGACATCCTGTGTTCATAGATCAGTAGAATTAATATTGTAAAACTGGCCATACTACCCAAAGCCATCTGTAGATTTGACACAATCCCCGTCAAAATACCAAAGGCATGCTTCACAGTAAATAAGTTGTAGAGAGCTAATCCACAGTATTGTGAATATAGACAATAATATTGTACGATAATTATGTAATGTGATAAATATTGCTACATTAGCAATCATATTACAATATATAAATGTACGAAAGTAACATGCTGTACACCTTAAACTTATCTGATGTTAAATGTCAAATTTATCAATTTTTGAAGATTATTTATTTATTTGAGAGTGAGGACAAGCGGGGGGGGAGGGGCAGAGGGCAAGAGAGACAAGCAGACTCCCTGCTGAGCGCAGAACCCAACTCGTGGGCTCCGTCCCAGGACCCTGGGATCATGACCTGAGCCAAAGTCAGATGCTTAACTGACTGGGCCACGCAGGTGCTCCTCAACTTTTTTTAAAAAGCCAAAAAAAAAAAAAAAGCAACAGCAGTCCATCCCACTCCACTGAATACTGAGCAGCACATGTTCTCTTCACATCTTAGAAAGATAGCTTCCCCATAAGATTAAGTGCTTTATTTTACAGACAAGGGCTTCCTTCCCCCACCTCAAACTAGATTTTTAGGCCCCCTGAAGATGCATTACTCTGTAAAGCCATGGTCAGGCCAGGATGTGTGACCGTGCCATCAGAGGGGGTGAACACTGGTTCCCCAATGCCATGGAGCCGAAGTTAGCATGCTCCAGCAATGTGGGGGGCATAGAGACCTTCCGTTCAGATTCTTCCTTCAACAAAGAACTTGCCATTGCCTGCAGCTGCAGTGCCAAGGCCATGCTCATGCCAGGCAGCCCCAGTCAAGGGCTGAGCGCGGCAGAGCCAGGGCCTGGCCACTGCGACCATATGCAGGACTCCTCTAACAGACCATCTTTGATGCAGAGCTCCAACGGGCTGGCCAAGACTGTCAGATCCACACTGCAGTCTGATGTGCTTGCTTCCTAATTCTGCTTCCCTCCCTCTTTCATTTCGCAGATGTCAGATCTGCATCATGGTCTAAAGGCTTGCCCTACCTTGTCTTTCCTCCTTCCTTTGATCTTTCTCAGGCATTGTCCCCACCTCCCACCTCCCATCAATGTCTTGCACTTCCAGTCGTGTCTCGGCATCTGCTTCCCACAGGACCCAGCTGACCTGGGCAATGTAGACAATGGTTCAAGAAAGCAGATGATAAGATGAGGTGCTGTGCCTGGATCCTCACAGTCTCCCCGGCAATGAGAACCCCATTCTGAATGGTATTGTGTGCCGTGAGGCCTGTGGCTCTTGCACTAGCCTCCTTCATCCTCAGGAAGCAGGGCGCACTGAAATCCTGGAGGGACTGCTCCCTGAACATGTATAGAGAATGAGACCCTAATGACCCAGGGAGGACTATGGCAGCTATGCAGGTGCACCACTTGAATCTCTCTTCAAGAAAGAAGATGCCACTCAGCTGCAAGGAGTATGGGTCCCTGAGGGTCTCCAGCTGCAGCACCTTCAGGATCTGCCTCAAGTTTGAAGGCTGGGCCCTACGCTTCACAGGCAGCCCTCAGTCAATGACCGAGCACCCAGAATGCTTCTGCCCGTTGCAGGCTAACCCTAATAAGTAGGGTTTGCTCCAAATCTCCCCCAGTGGACAGGCTGAGACTCTGCTAGATCTGCAACACAGTCTGAGGCTCTGCCTGCACAACTCTGCATCTGCGCTACTTCCTTTTGACAGGTGCAGACCACCTGACTGCCTGAGATCTTTCCCTGCCCTAGCCACTTCCTCCCTTTTTAGCTTGACTCCTCACTCCGCCCCATCATGCTCCCCAGAGGACCCAAACTGACACATAGGGTTCATTGACCGCCAAGGACTCCTCCAAGGACGTGAGCCCACTGGCCCTCCTTTGAGAGGCAGTGCCTCACACTGAGTCCTCTCAGTGGAAGACTCTCAGACAGAGGCTCCCGAGCTGCTGGTGGGGGTGGGGGGAGTGGTGACAGGCAGAGGACTGACTGCACCAGCACTATCCTGGCTCTTCCAGCTGAAAGCTCTGCCTTTGGACGATTAAGAAGAAGGTGTTTCAGAAGATAGCGTCAATATTTTTCTTCTCAACTCTGATTCATAATACCAAAATAATAGACTCTTGGCAAAGCAAGAAATGCATGTTAAGAAGATTAGAAAAAAAAATGTTTTAGGGACAAAGGTTACTAGTCAAAGAGCTTCATGTAAAGTTTGAAGGGAAGGGAGAAAAAGGCTCAGAAGAAACTTCTAAATCACATAAATGGAAGTTAACATGAATGGCGTAGAAAGAAGATGCACAGTGGGAAAAAGAGAAGCCCAGTAATTCGAAGGAAATAACAGAGAACCAGACCAGGAATAATACTTAAGGCTCAATTACTCATGTTTGAACATACAAGGTAATACAACGTAACTGACCTTAAAACAAGCAGATTGTCCCAGGCTGGGTTTCTCAGGAAGCTGACCCTGAGATGGAGATTCACTTGCAGGAAGTTTATCCACGAGTGCTCTTGGTATGAACACCTGCGGATGGGAAGGAAGAAGTAGAACCGAGCAGAGGGAGGTGTTCTGATGCCTGCTGAGAGTTCTGAGGATGTGATAACCCTTCAAAGCCATCCTGAACTGGGGCAAGAGCGGCTGACCTTTTATCACCACATCAGTCAGTCACTGGACGCAGGCCACCCTGGAAGGGACATGGCCTTGGGAGATGAGGCAGCCCTCTTCAGCTGAGATGGTCCTGGCAGAGACAGACAGGCAAAGACCAACTTTGGTGGCATTCCCAGGAGCTGGAGTAAAAAATCCTCGATTATTTTTTTAAATAAACATTTTTATTTTAGAATAGAGATTTACAGAAAAGTTGCCAAGTTAACACAGAGTTCCTGTATATCCCACATCCAGTGGCCCCTGTGGTTAACATCTGTATCACTATCACACCTTGGTCACAACGGACAAAGCGATAGAATACATTATTACTAAGTGTCATGCCTTATTTGGATTTCATTAGTTTGCTTTTTTCTGTTCCAGGACCCTATCTAAGATATCACATTAAATCCCAGTCATATATCCTTAAGACCCTTCTGGCTGGGACAATTTCTCGGACTTTCCTTGTTTTTGATGACTTTGACATTTTTGAGGAATACTTGAGCAAACTATAGAATGTCTCTCAATTTGAGTTTGGTTGACTGGGGGATACTTCCTTTATTTCTGAAGGGGAATGGGCAACACATCATGTGTGGATGCACCAGACTTATAACTGTAATTTCCTAGATGTCCCTGAAATTTGGGGAAATAGAACTGGCTTAAGCAATGAAATGGTATATGTTTTTCAATATAAACAGATCTGATAAAAATGGGTATATAGTACCACCATGTGTCAAAACTGCAAATATATGGAATCCACAAGTACAGCATACAGCATATGGAGAAGATTAAACATGAGTGAGAGATTACTGCTATTTGTAGGAGCGTGCTAGGAATGCCTAGCTGAATAGAAGAGCTGGAGAATGCTTTCTTAAATCAAATGATAAAAATGACACAGAGGCAAGTTGTCATACTGATGTATTGCTTCAAGTACTTAGATATCTGTTCAAAATCTCTACAACAATCTTAGAATTTAATACATTCTTGACTTGCCTTCCTGATGATTTTATGTTTCAAAAAGCACAAGAAAGAAGGAAGTGCTACACTAGCCTCAGTTCTGACCAGAGAGGAAGGATCTGATGGTGATGTTCATATGATAAAAATATTTCAGGCCCTGTCTCGGTCCCGCAGGCTGTCTTCGGACATGGCGACCAGCCCTGGCGGGGTCATCCAAGCAAACAAGCAGTCACCACTTAGAGGAGACAGTATAAGGAATTAATCTTATTACCAGTAGCATTCAAACATTTGTGAAATTTAAGAATTGTAACTGCTGTTCTGATTCATGGATCTTCAAAGAAAGCAGAGAAGATTTCAGGATTTACAAAGGTGCTGGTTTGTGCAGATTTGAAGACCAATATCTTATGAGCTTATAAAACAGGAGCTGGAAATAGAATGGTGAACAAAACGGTTGGTTCCTGCTCTGTCAGAACCTAAGGTTTAGTGAGGAAGATAAAACCAAGCAAACAAGCAACAAAGACCTGTTTGAGATGTGGTGGTTTCAGCAAGGTCTCAGTTTCCTCCCTTCAGCCCTAGTAATTTGGACAGCTGCTGCTTTCATATTTTCGTACATTACGGCCATAACACTTCACCATGTTGACCCTCCTCTGCCTTATATCAGTGACACTGGTACAGTAGCTCCAGAAAAATGCTTGTTTGGGGCTATGTTAAATATTGCTGCAGTTTTGTGCATTGCTACCATTTATGTTCATTACAAGCAAGTTCATGCCCTGAATCCTGAAGAGAGTCGTATCATCAAATTAAACAAGGCTGGCCTTGTACTTGGGTTACTGAGTTGTTTTGGACTTTCTGTTGTGGCAAACTTCCAGAAAACAGCCTTTTTTGTTGTGCATGTATGTGGAGCTGTGCTCACCTTTGGTATGGGCTCGTTATACATGTTCATTCAGACCATCCTTTCCTACCAAATGCAGCCCAAAATTCATGGCAAACAAGTCTTCTGGATCAGACTACTGGTGGTTATCTGGTGTGGAGTAAGTGCATTTAGCATGCTGACTTGCTCATCCCTTTTGCACAGTGGGAATTTCGGCACAGACATTGTACAGAAACTCCATTGGAACTCTGAGGACAGAGGTTATGTGCTTCACATGATCATCACTGCAGCAGAATGGTCTATGTCTTTCTCCTCCTTTGTTTTTTCCTGACTTACATCCGTGATTTTCAGAAAATTTCTTTACGAGTGGAAGCCAATTTACATGGATTAACTCCCTATGACACTGCTCCTTGCCCTGTGAACAATGAACAAACACGGCTGCTTTCCAGAGATTTATGATGAAGGGATAAAATATATCTGTGATGATTATGATTCTCAGGGATTGGGGGAAATGTTCATGAAAGTTCCTTATTCTGCTCTGAAATTTTTAACCAGTTAATCAAGACTGACAGTGATGTTGATGAATACTGATAATCAAGAGACATAAATAAAGCCATTTCACAAGTTATTTTAAAGGATATCTTCAAGAAGACCACGTAAAAACATTTATGCCTATACTTTTTTTAATCCCAGAAAATAAAACCAAAGGACTACAACAACAACAACAACAAAATATTTCAGTGAACATATGAAATAAAATGCAGTCCTTGTCTTCCTGAAGATGAAAGAAAGTAGTGACGCCATCCTAGAATCTGTAGTAGAAAAAAAAATGAAGAACCTTTGGTTATAGTAGACATGTAATTGAGGCTTTAGGAAAATAAACTTCCAAAAGCTCATGGGAATATAAATATAACCCCAAGGCCAGAGGCAATAAAAAGGAATATATTGGGTTTTTTTTTTAATTGTGAAATTCTGAAAAATTAAACTTTGTGGTGTAATCATTACCTGCAGAAACCAGTATGACCCAACATGGAGTTTTCTGATGAGTCTGTATTTTGAACTGACATATACAAAAGATGAAAGAAAAGACACCAATCAAGGTGAATAAGAAAATCATACAAAATCCTGTAAGAAAGTGACAGAAGGTTGTGCAGAGTGCTAGATGATACGAGCCACAGAGAGGGCTTTGAAAACACACACACAGTGTAAAGCAAGATGAAGGCAAGTATAAGCTAACTGCTTAGAGAAGATCCTGTTAAATGATAACAGGGAAAAGGCAGGGCTACTCAATTGCTTCTTTCTTCTCCAGGAAGGAACACAATCTTCAAACTGAGAAGGGTATAACGGATGCCACAGAGAATAAATTGGGGCCCAACCTAAATAACGAGAGGCAGAGAGAACCCAGGATCCAGGCTTTGCAGACAGAATCAAAGATTATAGGTCTCAGAAACACTGTCTCAGATCTTCTCAGGGAAATAGAAAATAGGACACGGCCCAGAAATCTAAACCAGGCAAAAATACAGATTTTCTCAAAGGAGAAAAAAATGGATTATGGAATCCACAGAGTGAACAAACTTAGCATTACGTTCTGCAATACTCTAGAATGCATATTACATAAACATTAGTGAGCTAACGATTGAGACAGGTTAAACTAACTTCATATTATTTTCTGAGAGAGCTATAAGATAGGATATAAGAGTACGAGGCACAATCTTTTTCTCAACACAGTATTTTGCAAAGATGTTCATACTATTTATTTGAGCAAGATGGAAGGGTGTTGCTCAGTTTGTAAGCTGGTTAGGGGGATCCACTGCTTAGCAGACAACTGCATTCAAAGATCAAGCAGCAATTCCACTTCTAGGTCTCTAGCCTAGAGAAGTTCCCACACGTGTACCCAAAGAGTCATGTACAAGATATTTATTACAATGAAACAATCTTAACATCTGTCAACAAAGGGAAAGTTACATACGTTATACTCATCCCTACAATGGAGCACTGTGCATCAGGTAAAGAAATGAGTAATATTTGGAAATGCTGACATGGAAAGGACTCTAAAATATGTTATGAAGTGGAAAGGACAAATTTGAGAAAAACAAGTACAATATGATACCCCACAAAATGAACTATTTCCAAGAGTGAAGAAGTGCATGGGAAAAGTTCCTGAAGAATACACTCCAAGCGGAGGTGGCTTACCTCTGGAGAGGGAAAAGGGGTTGCAGGAAGGACCAAGGGAGTGTTCACTTAATCTACAGTGTTTGGTTTTATGCAATGTTAATGTGCTAACATATTACCTGTGATATTAGAAATAAATGAAAGACCTCTTTCTAAAAATATATTTTAAAGAAAGAAAGGACACCCAGGCACTAGTCTGAAGACATGTATCATCCTATCCCAGCTCTGCATTTGCTGCTTCTGAGCTTCTACATCTATAAAGAAAGAGAATAAATACTGCCTGGAGATATTGATGATAAAATGAGATAATGTAAACAACAAGGTTTCCAAACTCCATAGTACACTAAAATTCCTTACATATAAGATATATACAAAATGAAACTTCAGGTGACCAAAGTTTGGAGAGGAACCTTTTTATAAACTGAATGATCAAAACAGGATCCAAATTTGTTTAATGAATTGGAACAATGGGCCTCAAAGAACCAGCATAATGGAATAGGGATGAGTATGAAGTTTTATTTACAGGTTCAGAAAATTAGTTGCAATAAGTACAGGGTATAAGAAACCTAGTGTTAGAATCATCATTGTAAAACTTTTTAGAAGCAGTCATCTGATGTGAATGTGAAAAATGGAACACAATTTCAAGCCATATAGAGAGAAGGCTTGGGAAGAGAGATGTGGTCACAGATATTAACTGGGTCATCTCCAGTTAGGAACAATGAAATACATTATACAGGAAAACACAAGGGTTCTCCGAGCTTCTCTCCACTGAACGGCACACAATTAAGCATTTAATATGATTTCAATAATTTTCACTGTCATTCCCATTATACTGTATGCTGTTTTTGGGTGTCGCATATTGTATTTCTTCATTCCCCATAAAATTTGGAGAAGAGCTAGGCATATAAAATGCATTCAGTAAATATTAAATATAATCATACATTTTTTGAGATAATGGAGTTCCCTTTTCCATCATTCTGAAGATCCATGATCACATACCTAACTCTACTAGTAGATGGGAAGAGGTTGAACCTATACTAAGAGTTGATTTTTTTTTATTTATTACCTTTATATGACCTTGTTTTCTTGAAATTTTTTTAAGCAAAGTAGAGTAATTTTCAATTGATTTACTACTGTATCATATTAGTAAAGGTTTTATGGGCAGAGGATTTCATGTTACAGGTGGCAGAAATGGCTAAGACATCTGTTAGAATGTGAGAGGAAATTATACATCAATCAGAAGCAACTGGGGAAAACAGCTCTTTCAACAAGGAAGTACTTTGTAGAGCTTTATGAGAATTCCAACACATACAATTTTTCTCTTTGTAAAAGAAAATCCACTCAGGGTATGAATTTTAGCCTCCTCATAGTTGTGGTACTTGTGTAGGAAGCCCTACGTCCATTGGAATATGTGGAAAGGTAAGAGCAGTATTTATCATTTTGTATTTTTTCTGTGAATCCTTCTTCCTTGACATCTATCTGTTTGCCTCAGGACCAGCCAATACACTTTTTAAAAAAGATATATATGACTCAGTCTCCCTCATGGTCTGAAATGGAGTCCCAAATTCATGCTTTTGGGGGTGGAGAGGCACTTTTTATGATGCATGGCCAGGCTATAGCTCTAGAAAATAAATTTTGAAACCCTAATGACAGATTTCTCCTGCTGTCATATTTCAAAATATTGTTTTCATGGGACTCAATTAATCTGTGATTTGGGGTTTGAGAAGGAAACAAAAGGAAATATATTCTAGCACTTTGATCAGCAAGATGAGAAAATAAGATCCCATCATATGTCACAGTGGGGATGGAGGTATTATTCAGGATCCTGGCAGAGAACTGATAGAACAAGCTAATGGGATAATCGAGGAGAGTTTAAATGAAGCTATTTATAAGGTGTGTAGAGGGGTAAGGGAAGCCAGAAGTGTTGGGTAAGTCCCCCGGGCTAGCAATAGTGGGAACCTGAAGGGGCAGGAAAAAGGAGTGGTAGCCAGAACACCAGCTGTAAAAGACGGCCACCCAACGGAGACCTTTCAGGAGAAAAACAACCTGCAATCCAGCCAGGAGGGAATTGGCGAACTAAATACCCAAACTTCCCCCTTCTGCTACCTTCCCATCTCCTCCAGCCCCTCCCACTAGCTCAACGCAACGGGAAGCAAAGGGCCAGGAAGCTGGTTGATGCAGTCTATATAGGTCAGCCTCCAGGGAGCACAGTGCAGGGTGTAGAAGAGTGGAGAGTGGATTCAGAAGAGTAAATGGCAAATATTTAGCACAATGGATGGTCTTGCCCTATACGCAACCCCATGGGCACTTCAACAGCTTTATTTTTTTGGAAACTGTATTTTATTAAATGTAGTAAATATTGGCAAACTTTCTGGTTGCCTGGTACCTGAACATTGTTGCTAAATTTGGAGAAATGTCCATATTCAGAGCCCTGGCTCTCTGAGACAGCAGAAAGGAAACTTGCTTCCCCAGCCCCTCATTTACAGCTAGCTTATTAACATATGAGCCAGAGTACATCAATTAGACATATCCAAGCACAGCAGATTCCTGCATTGCTCTTCTTCCCCTAAACGCATGGCAAAGATAAACTATAAAAAAGGAAACAAAAATGACATTGCAG
Organism: Callorhinus ursinus; assembly: GCF_003265705.2. Lineage (NCBI taxonomy): Eukaryota > Metazoa > Chordata > Mammalia > Carnivora > Otariidae > Callorhinus > Callorhinus ursinus. The sequence goes on along the minus strand of NW_027397063.1, from coordinate 56,617,158 downwards.
AGTTCAAGGGAAAAAAAGATTGCTATCTCCATGGACGAGAAAAAGCAACATAATGCCAAAGAGTGAGCTGGGCTAACAGCATGGACCTGCTGGTCTCCAGGCTCAGAATTAGGTAGTGGTGGCCCCATGGCAAGGAGCCTACCCCACTTACAACAAGGGACCTAAATTGGGGTGATCAACTTAGAGAGGCTGCCTGAGCTATGAGTTAGGAGAGTCTGTGTACCTGGGAAAATAAAGAGATCCAGCCATGAAACCAGGAAAAGAACCAAGCCATGTGTTGGCCTAATGACTGGACCCAAGTTATCTCTGACACCACCTTGGCCGAGAGCGCTGAACTGCCTTCATAGCCTCTGGTTCTGAAATGGAATTCCAGGGGAACAAGTAAAGAGACAACCACAAAACCAGTGGATTTAGAGAAATAGAGAGAAGAGAGGGAAAAAAAATTAAAAACAAACAATAAAAAATTCCAATTCAAAATAAGCTTGCAAATCAAAATTATAAAATCCGTGAAATCCTAAAATACAGTCAATAAAGCATTAAATCAGAACATGAATTCACTGTAGAAAAAAATTAATTTTAATGAATGGTACAACAAATTTGTTAAAACAAGGAAGCCCAAAGAGATAAGAGAATAATAGTTATAAAAAGAACTAGCCATATGGAACAAAATCAGGCATAAATGAAGCAAGAATAGATGGATGTGCAAAATAACAAATAGAACTCTTGGAAATTAAAAGGTACTCGTTGGAAGTTTAAAAAATACTTAATAGTTGGAATGAACTTTACACTCACTAAAGGAAGTACTGGTGACTGGTAAGATCAAACCAAGATGCTCACCCCAAATTCAACACAGAGAGACAAAGAGCTTAAATGTACAAAAGAGTGATTACGTGCATATAACATGAGACCTAGAAAAAGAGAATGAAAAGAACAACCGAGAAGCAATGTAAGTTGCTTAGCATAAGAGTAATGGCTAAGAATTCCCCCAGAGCTAAAGAAAACCATAGGTCGAAAGTCGACTCTAGGTGACAAAAGGATAAATAAAAATAAATTCCCACTTGGAACACTGTGATGAGACTTAGAACATAAAGAATAAAAGGAAATCTTAAAGGTGTCAGAAAGAAAATACAGATCATCACACAGAAAAGAGAATACTACCAGACTTCTCGGTGCCAACATTATGCCACAAAATGATGGAAAAAGCATTCTTCAAGGTGAACAAAACTTGATGAACAAAACTCTCAACTTAGACTGCTATACCCAACTAAAGCACAATTTGGGTGATGGAGAAAAGTAAAGATATTTTCAAACACACAAAACTAAAACTATAATCCACAGACTCCCGTTGAAAGAACCTCTGCTTTACCAACCATTCCTCCCGCCTGCCCCCTCTAGCAGTTTCCATGCCTGGGCCACTCACCCACCCCTCCTCCGCCAAAGCCACGCATGGTGCCCTGACCTTGCCCACATTATTTGCCCCTTCTCTCCAGTCTCCCTCTGCTCTTCCTCACCTTACTCTTTCCCTCCACCGACCTGGGTCTCGTTATCCCCATGGTACGGGCACCAGGCAATGCGTCCTCTTGCATCCCACCACACCAAGCCAGACTGCCGCACCTCTGGGCCCTGGAGTTTCTGTTCTCTCCTCCCCTAGAGCATGCAACCACTCTAGGCTGGAAGCAAAGAGAAATGCTGCTCCATCATCCTTCATGCAGTGGCTTTGTACAATGGGTGGAGTGGAGGTAAGAAACACGGGTGCCAGGGAAAAAGGAGGAGCTCCAGGTCATGGGTAGAGAGCTGTGGTGGCAGGAACACTGAGAACTCCAACCATTGCTATAATGAGTCATGATCTTAGAATGTCCCTCTTTGTGCTGCTTTGGGAGAAAGGGGGTATTTTGTAGTTTTCTAAATACATGGGTCTCAAATCAAGAGCAACTAATACAATAACGCTATAGTTTCCAGACAATTTTGGATACTAGGGTTTCGTAGAATTTCCCATCTAGTCAAGAGTTATTCTCATTTGTGCCATGAAATTGTAGCAGACAAGGCTCCTCCCACACAAGAGTATTCTGACCTAAGGCCTGGTCTTTCCCCAGCTCACTGTCTTACTGGTTGAAGCCTCAATCCTCCATTTTCAAATAAGGAGTTTGATCTGTGCTCTGCATGCACCCTGGCTTAGCGTGTGTGTGTCTTCTTTTCAGGTTCTGGGGTTTGCATGTTGCTTTGAGGGCGGAGTTTATCCTTGGAGGTTTTTGCAGTGATAAAGAACCACTTTATTTCAGTGCTGGTGGCCTCTTGACCAATTTAACAGCCTATTAACACCACCTAACCACTTTTAAAGAGGTTTCACAGAAACAAAGCCAAGGCTTTTCTGATGACTTTGACACAATCAAATTTAATTTCCCCAAAGCATTGCATAAGTAGAGAGCAGAAAACCTCCAAATATGATAGGAAATGACAGATATTTTTACAAATTGATGAGATATATAAAAAGTAGATGAATCTCTAAAAAGCCAAGTAAGTTGAGGCTTCTAGTTTAAAAATAAGAGATTAAAATATGCACCATCTCTCAGCAGATTTTGCAAACAAAATATCTTTTTATGGCATTTATTTCTCTTTTTTTTAATACAAAAGACTTATAGACAAGTACAGAGAAAAAAATTCAGCTTTTTTGGCATTGCCTGAGAGATAACCACAATTAACTTTTGGAGTCTACTGTTTTTTAGCCCACCTTTTTTCTCTCAACATATATAAAAATTAGCTTAATATATCACAAATTTTTCTTATGAATTTTAATATTACTACAACATAACATTATTTTATGATTCTGTTGTATCCCATTGTGTAAATGTGTCATAATTTGTTTTACCAATACTTTCTGGCTATTTGGCTGTTCCCAATTTCTCACTATGATAAATAATGTTACAATGAACACCATTCTACAAAAATTGTTTCTGCACATCTTGGATTATCTTTTAAGGTGACTTCTGAAACTTTTCTTCTTCCAGAAGGCTAGAGTAACTGACTCAAGAGAGAACTTTTAGTATATGTGCTGCCAAAGCAAGCACAAGAGAGAGGACTTTTAAGTGTCGATTTTTTCTAGCTCAGGCTCTCCCTGGAGTGTTGACCTTCTGGTTCACAGTGGTACCAAATACTAGATGGCTCAGATGGCTGCATCATTCTTAATAAGTGGGCTCATGAATAGTAAACTCCTCATTTCCATCTTGAAACCCTAGAATTATTTTGCCATCCTATTCAAACCAATTAAAACAAAAAAACAGAAACAAATCCTGGGAGTGACTTGCATGCCAACTTTTTGATGCAGCTGAAATTAATTTTAATGTGTTTAATATGAGGTTGAGGACTGTTCTCTGAGAACTGTTTATTTTTAGAGTTCTAGTTGCTGTTCCTGTGCCTTCCCAATGCCAATTTATTAAGTTTATCAGATCTATAATGTACATTTTAATTAACTCCATAGTTGGGCCAACTAGAATTCTGCCATACTTAATTGAAATTTTGGTAAAACTTGGTAGCATCTTAACACACAGTTCAGTCTTATTTAACATAAGTCAGAAAAAAAAGACATCTTTGACTCACAAATCTGCCGCCCTTACATTAGCAGTCTCTCTGAAATCCCAGCAGGCGGAAAATGAAGTCACTTTGGACCAAAGCCCAAGAACACAATGACTTCAGAACACAAATCTTCACTTAGGGAAGAGTTCATAATAGTCATCCTAACAAGAAGGATTTAAACTCCCCTGGACATTAATAAAACTGCTTATGTTCAAATAGCCAAAAAGGGGCATGGGGAGAGAGGGGGGGTTAGAGTTTTCTCCTATCTGTTTCATTCCGTTGTTTTTCTTTTGTTGGTGTCTTTTGATAGCACAATATCTAAATGCATAATCATGGGATACAATAGTTCTCATAATTTCATCCACTAAAAAAAGAGGGGAGGGACACCGGTGGCTCAGTCAGTTAAGCATCTGCCTTCCATTCGGGTCATGATCCCAGAGTCCTGAGATCGAGTCCCACATCGGACTCCCTGTTCAGTGAGGAGTCTGCTTCTCCCTCTGCCTGCTGCCCGCCCCCCGCTTGTGTTCTCTCTCTCTCTCTTTGACAAATAAATAAATAAAATCTTTTAAAAGGGGGGGGCAGTTTTATCCCACCTGACCTAATTACTGGTAAAGTAAATCTGATTGATTAAAATAATTTTTTTTCTGAAAATAAATAACAATGTTCTAAGTGTCTTGGGTTTCCAGGGTTAGGCAGCTGAAAATTAAGTTTATGGCCTGTGGCAAAAACTAGCAACATATCTTAAGATATGTCAGATTTCCTGGCTATAAACAAGTAACTGGGGGAAATGGGCATAATGAAAGCACAGAATTTCCAAGTCAATTTTTAGCAGTCCTTACCCTAGAAGAATTATAATCCATTTCTAATAAAGGCCAATTGTAAAGCAGCAGTATGAGAACTTGATGTTCATGGCAACTTTCACAACTATGGCTTGTTTTCTTACAAAACTCCATCGTACAGTTTATAAAAATCGGAGAATGCTGTCTGGCTCCTTAATAGTTTACGTGAGTTCAAACTGAAAGGATGCCAGAGAAAGAAAGAGAAGCCTTCAGAAGGGCTGGGAAGGGAACTCAGAGGCTGTGCTGAGAGCTGGGAGTGCCTTGGGGCCTGATTCCAACCACACCCACCTCTCCAACACTTGAGCCAGAACAAGTGGAGAATGGATGCTCCCTCGTGTTCTCTCTTCATAATCAAACAGAAGAAAACTATGTGATCGCCCATCATCCATGTGTAACTCAAAATGAATCCAGGTTGGGAAATGAGGGAAAGTGCCTGGGGTCAATGTGCATGGGCTTCGCTATGACTATAAGAAGGAACAGCACAATCAAGACCTAATGAGCCTGGGCCTCCTGCCAAGGCTGGCCAGGCTACAAGGATAGGACTGGGCTTCTCATCAGGGAATATGAGCATATAAGTCACCAGCTGACACTCAGCACACAGGATATAGGAACCACAGGGGGAGGGGCCATGGGGTTTCATAGAGCAACAACAATAATACACAAAGCACTTTCATCTTTTATTTTCATTTTTATCCCATGGATTCTTCACATTTCTAACCATGGGTAAACTCTTAAGAGAAATGGTGCCTGAAATAGAGTTTAATTTTCAAGTTGCAAGGGAAAGGTTCAGTAAGGGGTTCTACATACAATTACATGAGACCCAGGCTCTGAGGAGGTAGTGAGCGCACACTGTTGTGGATTTGCTGCCCTGGTGGGCTCGTTCAATAGGCTCAGTTTGTTTCTGCTCCCCTGGGAGTGTTCAGAGAGCTAGAATGTCCCACCACTTACAGAGAGGAACATGTGCAGGCTAGTCCTACCCAAAGTATGGCAAAGAGCTGCCAGATGGAACCTGGAAAACCCTGCTGTCTCAAGCCCTCATTCCTTTCCCAGGCGGACATGTGACATTTCCAGAAGAAAACACTATTCATCTATTTTCCAATCTAGTAAGGCTGACATTTCCAAATAGGTGAGTCAATGACCAAGACTAAACTCTCTCCCACAATTTAGATTCCCAGTGCATGATTAGTCCCTAGGAAAAAAGTTTTCACATTGGTACAGTCCCCCTCATGAAGTTTTACAAGCAGCCTACAACTTTCAATATCTAGTCTTGCCTTCACTATCATAGCTCTGTGTGTGGCTAACACAATCTACTCCACCGATGCAAGGCACGAACTCCTGGAGAACCATCTCATCCAAAGCCAACAGTTCTTCAGTGTTGCCACTGCAGCAAGGCTCTGGCATTTGCTAGAACCAGCTTTGGTCTTGCCCGCTTAATGAAAGCCTGTGACCCTAAATGGTCCTGGACCGTGGATGCAGCAGCACCAGCTATGGGTCCAGCAGTCTGAGCTATTTCAAGCATTAACTCATTTGTGGAGGCATACAGGGGTCCTTCGCTTTAGGGGATGGGCAAGGCATTCAATGGAGGTGCCTCACATCTCTCTCTCAGTTCAACCTTAAGGAAGTCAGTCCACATTCAGTCTCACAGCCCCGAGGCTAAGTGAGGAAGTTCCTGGGTCTGCTGGAGATGGTTCAGGAGTCACCCAGGTCTTAGGGTTAAGCCCCTGCTGTGGTCCTCAGTGTCTGATACACACTATTTGCATCCCACTATTTGACTAAACCTCTTAACAAAAATGTTTGCATTAACAGGTTGATGGTCTTATTTGCATCTCATAGATGGACACATGAAGGGTGGGGACTGAAGTGTCCTTGCCCAAGAACACACAGTGAAAGAGTCAGAGATCTTCCCAGCCCTTCATTTGTCCTTTGGCCTTTGAAAAGTAAAATGCCTATTGATTAAGCCTTATCCATTTTATGTTCTTTGAAACCCCTCCCTCAGAGTTTCCCTGGTTCAACTTGCCATTGCTATTCTACACCCTTCTTAATCAGAAACCATCATACCATTGTTTTTTTGGAATTACACTGAAACATCAGAACAAAACAATTACAGAACCTGAAAGATAGAAGCAACTTTTGCAATCATTGAGCTCAATCTCTTCATTTTCTAGATTAGGAGCCTGAGCGCAGTCCAGTGAGGTGAAGATGTTTGCCAAAGTCACCGGCAATGTGGGGAAAGCCATGACTGCAGTCTAGATATCTTGATTCCTAGGAAGCTGTCTACCCAAGAGTCTTAACAGACATAAATGTTTCTTTTTTTATACCCAATCCAAAGTATTTAGCATTCCTAGAGCATTCCAAATGGGTGAACAATAGCAGAGAACTCAGTGTGATCCAAAGCAAGGATCTTCAAGAGTGTTTTTGGCTTTTAATCTGTTAACCATAAGGAATATTGAATTTAGCAAAGTACATCGAAGTTTTCTAAGCAATATGTTAAGAACAGCTGAAACCAATTAAATGCTAATCAGTTTTACCCTGTCTGATGCAGAGTGGAAAAAATGTTCCAGAGGTCTCTCCACCCTGAGATGTTCTTGGCAATGGGTCTCTGTGCTGTGGGCCCCCTCCCACCTCTCTTAGTCATATACACAAAGGAAGAGAAGACCTGGCCAACTCCCTTCAAATCTGAGAGGAGAGCAGAACCAGCCCAAACTTTCCCCCTGAAATGAAAGTGCATCCTGGGAAGAGAAGGCTGCAGACTCTAAGACAATGCACAGCTCAATTGTGAGACTATAAGAGACTGAAAAATGCAGTGAAGTCCAGCCACATCAATCAGTCCTGTGGCCACCTCATGGACTGATCAAGCATCTCTATTACCTAACACGGCTTTCCCCAAAACCCCACCTTCCGTCATGAGAGATAGGTAACAAAGCAGATTTTCAAATCCAACAAATTGGGGTTTAAATTTGGGCTTTGCAATTATTGGATGTGGTCTTAAGCAAGCTATTTAACTTCTCTAAGCCTCAGTTTATTTGTGTGTTAAAGGGGAGTAATAACATCAACCTTTAAGAATTAAATGAGGTAATACAGAGTATCTAATTCATAGTGTAAGGTCAACAAGTGCTGGTGTTGTCCCACACCATGCTTCCTTATTAATTGTTCACGTACTCTTTTCTTATATTAAAAGCATTTTAGTCACTTTTCTATTAGTCTAGTTCAAGTGTGTCACAGTACGTATGTGCGTCTATTTGTCTGTCTGACTATAACTGCTATATCTTTCCTGAAAGACAGATGGATAGAATGTGTGTATTAGGAAACCAAAAGCCAAAGTGCCCTGATCTACTGTCTGTGTGCAGAATAGGGAGCATATTGTTCTGCCGAGGGTTTTTTTGTCCAGTATAACTATCAGCTTCTATCCCTAAGGCCTGAGAACCTCTAGAAGATACCCACGGTTCACCAGTTTGCAGCATCAGTGTGTATACATTTTTTAATCTGTTAACTTTCATGTAACTACATGCATAAAAATATCTACATGGGTAGATAGACATATGTCTTAAATTATATCTTTACATTTTTCTTTAAATCACCTTTTGATTAATTAAAATATTTATATTATTAATTAATTAAAAATATAGTACTAATTTTGTGTTTTTATTCTTTTGTATTTGTGTCAAGGGTAGGAGTGGGGAGGGAGGAAATGATATACCCAAGTCAAATCACCAAGTGTTTGTTAACATTTAAAAGATACCCTGTGACTTCTGTTTCCAGGAAGACAGAGGAGATGTACTTTTCCCTATTGCTCCCAGTAAGCACAATTGAAAACCCTGGACATAAAATATAAAACAAACATAAGAAGACTCTGAAAGGTAGACAGAACAAAGGATTTTGAGATCTAAGGAATGGCATGGTGGTGAACTCCCTGGGTTTTCTTTTTGCCTCATACAACTCAGACATGGAGTTGAGGAAGCATGCAACTCAGAAATGCCAAACAGTTGCAGACAAAACAAACAAAAAGCCCTCAACAAATGCCTGCTCTCTTAGCCAAAGGACCAGAAAATGGGCATTGTAGCAAGACAGTTTTTAGGCAAAACACCCTCTACTCCAAGGAAACACCAAAGGAAAAATCATGCCTCATACTCTCCCATACCAGCGAAGTCCTGGTAGGGAGTTTAGACTTGTACCCTTGGGAGGCTGTAATGAGTCATCCCAATCCCTCTGCTGGGGTAGTAGAAGAGTGTCAGTGGAGACCATGTGGGGAGTCTGACTTCCATTCCCACCCAGCAGTAATGAGACATGCTTGGGTGGTATCATAGGAGGCCTAGTGAAGAGTCAAGACTGTTCACCGTCACCCTGCCCTGTGGTAACCAAGACACCTCCACCACAGTGATGGTGGAAACCACGTGGAGAATCAGAATTCCCAACTCTGTCCCACAGTAGCAAGAGGCTCAATCACCTTGGGTATCAGTGGAAACTGAGTGGGGAACCTCGACGTCTACCTCCACCTGGCAGTAACAAGGTGGCAGTCCCTTTCTCCTGCCAGAGCATGTCCTAAAAAGCCAGACAAAATAGAAGGTTTGAGTAAGATCAAGAGACTCATAACATAATATGAAAATGTCCAAATGTCAATAAAAAAATCACTCATCATACCAAGAACCTGGAATATCTCAATCTGAATGAAAAAAAAAAAAGACAATCAATAAATGCCAACAGTGGGATAAAAGAGATGTTAGAATTATCTGACAAAGATTTTTAAGTAGCCATGATAAAAAATGCTTCAGTGAGCAATTAGAAATATGTTTGAAACAAATGAAAACTAGAAAATCTCAGGCAAACAATAGAAAGTCTCAGCAAAGAAACAGATGACATAAAGAAGAACCAAATGGAAAGTTTAGAACTGAAAATGCAAAAACCAAAATAGAAATCTCAGTTGATGGGCTCAACAGCAAAACGCGGGGGGGTGGCGGGGGAGGCAGGGACATAGGAAAGAAACAATAACATAAAAGTTAGAAAAAATAGAAATTACCCAATCTTTACAACAGAGGAAAAAAATAGACTGGAAAAATTGAACAGAACCTTAGACTCGTGGAATTATAAGAAAAGACCTAACATTTGTATCATCAGAGTCCCAGAAGAGAAGAAAAACAATGGGACTGAAAAGTTATTTAAAGAAATAATAATTGGAAACATCCCAAACTTGGCAAGATACGGATACCTCCAGATTCAAGAAGCTTGGGAAACTCCAAATATGATGAACCCAAAGAAAGCCATGCCAAGACATATCATAATTAACCTTCGCAAAACTAAAGGCAAAGAAAAATTCTTGAAAGCAGCCAGAGAAAATGACACCCCACCTATAGCAGAAAAACAATTTGTATAGCAGCAGATTTCTCATCAGAAATCATAAAGGCCAAAAGAGAGTGGCACAGTACTTTTTAAGTGCTGAAAGAACAGAATTTTCAATTCCAGAGTCCTATACTCCAAAAAATATCTTTCAGGAATTAAGGGGGAAATCGAGACATTCTCAGGTGAAGGGAAACTAAGAGAATTTGTCACCAGAAGAACCACACTAAAAGAATGGCTAAACAGAATTCTCTAACCAGAAAGGAAACAATAAAAGAAGAAACCTTCTTTTAGCAAAGAGGAAAAATGGGTAAATACAATAGACTTTTCTTCTCTTGAGTTTTCAAAATTATGTTTGACAAGTACAGCAAAAGTTGTAACACTGATAGAGTTCTAAATGTAAAATATTTAAGGGGTGCCTGGGTGGCTCAGTTGGTTAAGCATCAACCTTCAGCTTAAGTCATGATCTCAGGGTCCTGGGATCAAGCCTCGTGTTGGCCTCCCTGCTCAGTGGGGAGCCTGCTTGTCTGACTCTCTCTGCCCCTCCCCCTGCTCGTGTTCTCTCTCTAATAAATAAATAAAATCTTTTTAAAAATGTAAAATATTTAAGACAACTATATTATAAATGGGGAAGGGTAAAGGGAGGTATGACTTCTCTAACATTATTCAAACTGGCAAACTGACGACACCAACAGACTGACACATTAGATATCTATAATGTAATTGTTAGAGCAATTACTAAAAAAGCTATGCAAAGAGATATACTCAAGATTACTACAGATAAATCAAAATGGAATTCTAAAAAATGTTCAAGTGGTCCATAGGAAGACAAGAAAAAAAACCCCAGAGAAACGAAAATCAGAGAGAGAAAATAGAAAATAAAATGGCAACAATAAAAAAAAAGTGCTCAGGTCTTAATGGGTGCACACATGAATATACAAACCAGCACCCAAATGCCAGGGCCACCTCTGCTGTGGCATCATTCATGCTAGAGGACTCCTTTTTGCCTGAGCCATTTCATAGAGATTTCTATCACTCCCTGTTGCAGGGCACTTAACTCAAGCATCTCTAGTCTAGTCACTGATGACTCCTTTCACAGTCCCTGAGAAGCTAGCATTTCCCCCTTGTTCTTCTTGCTGGAGTTCCTCCTGGACATTCCACTGGAAATGCCCAAGATGATCTGACTACACTCTAGCTGTCTCTCTCCCAAGTGGCCTACATCTGGTCCATAGGAAATGGTCACACCTCCCTTGTTCCTTAAACTCTGCTCGTACAGCCCAGTTCTAAATTTCTAACACAGCCACCTCCACTTGTTCTTAGATAGAGTCAGTTGCCATTACTCTATGTCCCCTACCAGCAGGGAACACCTTCTGTGGCTCTCTGTGTGGTCCTAATGAAGCTTGGAAGAGATGGCAGTCCTCCCCTTGGGTCTCTAGCACCAGACCCCTCCTAAGAGATCCTTCACAGATCTTCCTCTCCTTCTACCCTCCGACTCGTTTTAAATATCATTGTTCTGACTAAGGGATGCAAAAACCATGGAACCAGTTCTCCACATTTTCCTTTGTAAACTTGCATGGGAGGAGTCTGTCTATACTAATTCTGGTAATATATCTATTGTATATTGTGTATTGCACTGGGGCCTCAGTCAAAACAGTGGTGTGAAACCACCTTCTAACATCCTGCTACAGTTATTTGTATGATTACCTTCTATTTAAGGAAAGTGATATGAGTTTTACATTAATTGTAGAGAGAGTTTATTTTTTTTTAGTTAATGTATTTAATGATAGAGTGACTTGATTTTTTCAAAATATTAAGCAATAAAATACAGGCAATACATAGATAAGACTAAAAACACAGAGATTGTATATGAGTAATAGTCATTGTAGATTATAAATCAAAGGTATTTCATAGAGATTAATTAGGTAGCACTAAGAATACTTGGGAGGAAGGAGAAACTGTAGTTTTACCATGAATCCTGAGAATACACACAAATCCATAATCATGAAGAAGACTTAGTAGATGGTACAGGGAGCATTTGGAAATAGAACGCCCTCTGAGAATTTAAGTATAACACAGACTGCAGGGGACAATTATGTCCTTTGTTTGCCATGTTCTCCAACTTTTAACCTATCCCTCCCTAATGGGCACAAAATAAAAGCAGTATATTCAAAGGAGCCTCCTTCCCTAGTCACAGTTGATTGTTCCAGGGTAGGAAATTGACTTTTTTTTTTTAAACTCTTTAGGAATTTGGAATTAGGACCAAGCTATTACAACTCAGTTTGACCACCCCTTCAGGGATGGATTTACTCTTAGTATGATGGCAAATTATATTTCTGAGTTTATAACTAGACAGCCTGCATCTCAGACCCTGATACATATTACCCAAACTCATAGAAACTAATGAGCAAAAAACAAAGCAAAACAACAACAGAATTCTTATTTTTACATTTACAATGAGAAATATAATGATCCCACAAACTATATACTTTGGTGTAGAGATCAGCCCATTCTGTCACTGTTGGTTAATCTACATAAGCAGCCAAATTATTAGAAAGTTCCTTGAAATCAGAACAAGGGATGCTAGCGGGAGTGTTCGTGATGCCTGGTGCCTGGACCAGGATCTAACAAGTTGAGATGTATCTATCTCCTCCAGGGGCCAATGCCAACCTGGAGGGTCAGATCCTATGTTCTTTGGGTCTGGGTGCCTTTATCTGACCTGGAGCTTTCATTGGCTCTACCTTTCTTTACCATTCCATTGTCAGCTATCACCGTTTAAAATTGGCATTTTTTTTTTAACATCCCAAATGCGGTAGGCTGAATAATGTTCCCTGAAAGATATCCACATTCTAATTTGTAAAAAATCTGTGATTATTACCTTATATGGCAAAAGGGATCTTTGCAGATGGGATTACATTAAATATCTTGAAATGGAGGATTATCTCGGATTATCTGGCAAGACCTTCAATGCAATCACAAGTGTCCTTATAGGAGTAGGGAGATTCAACCCACCATTTGCATCGACATGGATGGAACTGGAGGAGATTATGCTAAGTGAAATAAGTCAAGCAGTGAAAGATAATTATCATATAGTTTCACTTATTTGTGGAACATAAGGAATAGCACAGAGGACATTAGGGGAAGGGAGGGAAAACTGAAGGGGGGGGAATCGGAGGGAGAGATGACCCGCGAGAGACTCTGGACTCCGCAAACAATCTGAGGGTTTCAGAGGGGAAGAGGGTGAGGGGATGGGGTAGCTGGGAAATGGGTATTAAGGAGGGCACGTGTTGTAATGAGCATTGGGTGTTATACGCACAAAATGAATCACGGAACACTACAGCAAAAATTAATGATGTACTGTATGGTGACTAACATGACATAAAAAAAAGAGTAGGGAGATTCAGTGCACAGACAGAAGACAAAAGGCAGAGACTGAAGTGACCACAAGTCACGGAATAGTTGCAACCACTACAGGCTGGAAGAGACAAGAAACAGATTGTCTCCTAGAGCTTCTGGAAGGAGCATGGTCCTGGTGTGAGCACGGTCCGGTTGATATTATGATTTCAGCCCCGTGATACTGATTTTGGACTTCTGGCTCCAGAACTGTGAGAAAATACATTTTTCTAATTTCAAGCCACAAAGACTCCGGTCATTTTTTTACGGCAGTCACAAGAAACTAACACCAATACTTAATTTCAGCTGGAAAGTCACCTTTATCTCTTACAAGTGACTTTCCATGCCTGAATCCTGATTCATTATGTATGTGAAGTAACAGCCACACATGTAACAGAAACTGATTTTAGCTACCATAAGGGAAAAGGGAATTTGTCATTAGGGTCCAGGGGACCTCAGGGAGCCCAAAGGCAGTCAAGCAGCTGGACATCAGAGAGAGGTGGAACCAGGCAACCCGGGCATCCTCTTTCACCATCTCTCAACTCTGCTCCCTTCTGAACATCTCTCTGCTTCATGGCCTCTCTCGCTGCAGTCAGGCTTTCTCTGTTAACTCCACCTGCATAGCAGGGAATGGTTGTCTCCAACAGCTCTCAGCTGTAGATTTTGTCTCCTCAGCAGTTAAATGAAGAACCTGGGTACCTTGCTCTGCAAACTCCCTCTGGCTCTGAATTCTTTTTATTGAGGCATGATTGACATACCATATCCTATTAGTTCCTGGTGTACATCATAGTGATTTGGTATTTTTATACATTACAAAATGATCCCCATGATAAGGGTAGCTACCATCTGTCACCATACAACGTTATTACAATATTATTGATTATATTCTCTATGCTCTGCTTTACATCTCCGTGACTTACTTTATAACTGAAGGTATTCCTCTTAAATTTAATGGAATTCTTTTTTTTTTTTTAAGATTTTATTCATTTGCAGACAGAGAGGGAACACAAGCAGGGGGAGTGGGCGAGGGAAAAGCAGGCTTCCCGCAGAGCAGGGAGCCCGACGCGGGGCTCAATCCCAGGACCCTGGGACCATACCTGAGCCAAAGGCAGACGCTTAACGACTGAGCCACCCAGGTGCCCCAAATTTAATGGAATTCTAATAGGAGTCCCATGTGGTGGGTGCTGGTAGGGATCCTAAGGAGCAGAGGGCCAACTGTGTATTTGGGTGGGGGGGAGTGGAAGTGCTGTAGGCAAGGCGGCTGCAGGGGGAGACTCAGAGTACTGAGTTGGGATCTCTTAAGGGGTCTGGTGAGATCACGGACTTGGCCAAACTGGAGAAGAGATTTTTCCCCCAGAGCACTTCCTATCAGCCCTGGAGCAAAGTTCAGTCTGGCCCCGGAACTAGTGTGACTAGACACATCTGTGCCCATGCAGAGCTCAGGAAATCCAACTCCACCACCTGCCAAGACCAAAACCCTACTCTGGAGGCCTGCTAGCTACTTACTGAGCCTGATCTCCAGGTTGGAGTCAGCAGGAAGCCCAAGGGGCTTTCTTGCTAAGGTCGTACTAGGCTCCAATGCTGGAGATACCTGTATCTCTAGACCTGGCTTCCGGCTGGCTCCTGCTCCTAACCAAAGAATCTCTTACATGGATTCCTCCAGTCACACCTCTCTAACCTCTTCTGCTAGCATTCCACACCCCTAATACTTGACACTATCTACTCCAGCCAGACTAAATTGCTTCTAGTCCATGGTCTCTCTCCTCTATGGGCCTCTGAATTGCCTTTGGCTTGGAATCCCCACTCCCCACCCATCCCACCAACCATACCCTTCACCTAGAGAAATCCCACCTGCTTACATGACATCTCTTTCTGGGACCCTTTTCCTGACTCCATCTCAGCTAGAGTACCTCTTTTGTGTACCCACAGCCCCCCTTACTTGTCATTAGGATTATTATCCTGGCTGGAAGTCAGCTATTTACCAACCTGTGATTCCAAGCTCTATCTTTTCCACCTACATCTCCTGTGCCTAGCACACAGCATGGAATATGGTAGAAGCCCCATAAATGTTGAATGATAAGAGAGTCAAGTGCCCCATTTATCCAACCTCATTATACTGCTCTTTTGACAGAGACCACTGGCTCCTTCTATGTTTCTTACTTTCAAACTGTGATTCCTTTCATGTTATAATGAATATTTCATCAGGAGACATAGTGAAAAATGAGCTGCTTAGTACCATAAACAGAAAAGAGGCAGTGTTTTCTTGGATAAGTTTGATTTTTTTGTCCAAAAATATCAAAATGAGGTTTTTCCAAACATGGCAGATATTCTGGGAGATATAGAAAGGGAGATAGGGAGGAAAGCCAGCCCCTTCCTGTCCTGGTCCCAATAGACCCTAAAGGGAAGCCCTCCAAACATCCTACCAATGTTGCTATAACATACATCTACCTTCTGCGAGTTGCCATGTGACTTTATTTCTCGTGTTCCTGTAGTTTGAGAAGCAGAGTGAATTCATTTTGAGACTTGAACTTATGTGCAGTATTCCAATAATTAAATACATCTTGGGAAACATCACTCACTGGCCTGACTGAGGCTATTGTGTGGTTAGCTCAGCACATATTTCCAAGCGGGAAAGGAAAGGGTTGACGTGTGGAGCCTCAGAAGAAATATCTTATTTGGCACCTGCTCCAACTCCTTCCTCGGAACCACCCCAGCCCCAGGCAGGCCTACGTTCTCTCAGAAGTCTCAGCCCCTATCCAGGGACCCAAGAGTTCAAAGGATCTGTGAAGCACCTCAGGAAGGGGATCCCACTCAGCAAGGAGGCATTCTTCTTTCATGAAATGAGGCTAGGGAAGAGAGTCTCAGTTTTATAGGACCGAAAACATGACTTTCTCTTTCTTTTTTAATACTATGCAGCATGGTCATAATTACTGCTTCTGTTGATGTCACATTGCGACTTCCAATATCAAAGTGAGTATCTGGGTTGGAGTAAGGGGATGGAGGCAGAGGCGAGATCATGAGGCAATGAGGAAGAGCCCCTCATCTGACTCTACACTCTACTCTAGACACTCTACTATCTGTACTCTGCAAGTATTTGGGGACAGGCACACCAATAAGTGCGGCCCTTCCAATGCTTTTGTCACCCTGGGCCAGGAGCAATTTTGCCCTCTAGGCAGCATCTGACAAAATCTGGGGACATTTTTGGTTCTCACAAGTTGGGAGGTGCTACTGGCATCTAGTGAGCAGAGTTTAGGCAAGCTACTAAACATCCCACAAGGCATAGGACAGCCTCCCACAATGAAGAATTATCCAGCCCAAAATGTCAACAATGCCCTGCTCTAGACATTTTTGACTTGTGACCTCATTCCTGTCCATGGATTAACCATCTTCCCTAACTCCAGCTCAGAACAACCTTCTGAGCTTCTGCCTCACACAACCCATTGCTTAGCAGGTATCTCTACTTCGAGGTCGGGTCTCAAAGGCTCCTCAAACTCAACATGCCAAAAACATCTTCATTCTAAATCATTCAACAAACATAAATAAGCACTTACTGTGTAATAGGCAACATACTCATGATGAAAATATAGGAGTAAAGAAGATAGAGTTCTCGGGGTGCTTGGGTGGCTCAGTTGGTTAAGCGACTGCCTTCGGCTCAGGTCGTGATCCTGGAGTCCCGGGATCAAGTCCCACATCGGG
>NW_027397063.1:56573226-56600232 GCF_003265705.2 Callorhinus ursinus | reverse complement strand
CTGCCTTCGGCTCAGGTCATGATCCTGGAGTCCCAGGATCGAGTCCCCCATCGGGCTCCCTGCTCAGCAGGGAGTCTGCTTCTCCCTGTGACCCTCCCTCCTCTCATGTGCTTTCTCTCTCTCATTCTCTCTCTCAAATAAATAAATAAAATCTTAAAAAAAAAAAAGAAGATAGAGTTCTCTGTCACCTTAAAAATTTTGGTTTAGTAGAAGGTTTAAGCCATTAAACAGGCAAGTATCACATTGAGTAAAAAGTGGTCACTGGTCCAAAAGAAGACAGTTTTAGAATAGGTAAGAACGAACACTCAAATAGATTATATGCAAATTTTACTTGGCTGTTGTAGGCTTAAAGGCTCTAGCTGTCAGAAAAGGATACATGCTATCAACTGGAGGTGCTTGGTAGGCACAAATTCCGGGATCTCCTCTAGGCACTCCTGACACACACTCTCTGGTGGTGGCAATGGCCAGCCTGGGGTGGGAGTTGGGAAGTGAGGTCCTATCAGGATAAAGAAAGGCACTTGGGCACATTACCCTGAAACTTTAGCTTAATTACTTACACTGGTTGTAATTCCCATTTTCCTTTTCCTTAACATCAAAGTTCAAGATATTCTTTCTTACTCTGCCACAAATAGCATGTTTTTGCATTATCCAGAGGCTATAAAATAATAAAGAGACTCTACACAGGGGACATAGCATTGCTTTTACATAAATCACATTTAACCTGAGGGCATGGAGGATCATTTAACCATCATACCACAGGCCGAAGGATTAAACATGGCAGGCTAATGAGTGCTTTAAAAGGGAAGCTCTAACTTGGGCTTGGAGGTTAGGGGGGGTTTCTGGAAGTATCTCTCTAAGATATTCCCTGAAATACCAGGGAAAGTTACACCCCTGAAGGCTCTGGTGGTTCATGGGTTCCTGGAGACTTTCCCTTGTTTTACTGATATTGATCTTAAGTCCAGCACAATATAAATTCACCCAATTTCTCTGGATGCCATGATTTTGGATACCTACCCTCACTCTCACTCTCAGCCCTGGCCCTCAAAATTCCCAGCTTTCTTCTCTTCCCAATGCCCTGCCCTTCTGGTGAGGGCCCCGCTACCTTGTGGTTGGACTCACCTATATAGACCTGCTGTGTCCTTATCCTTAGTCCAGCACTTGCCAGCTATGGGGCATCAGGTGGTACAACGATTCTTATGCATATTATTCCCCCCTAGAACATAGCCAAACCAAAGTACCGAAGGACTATTGTTCCAGAAACAAATTAATTTAGAGTTCAGTGTATTTATTGGTCTGTCCCTCATCTGTTCCCCTTCTAAATGTGGCTTCACATTGGAATCACGTGAAGTTTTGAAAACTACTGAAGTCCCCCAGAGAGCTTTACTTAATTGGTATGAAAAGCATCCTGAACAACAGGAGTTTCAAAATCTTACCAGGTAATTTTAATATGCAAGTTTTGAGGATGACAAAGCCCTGTCCAAGCCACAGGGCCCATAACTCAGAAACAGTGAGCTGATGTTCTATGGCCCCACACATACGCTCAATGCACTCTGCCCTAATCTGCCAGGTGTATGCCTTGTCCATCTGTTCCCACTGGCCCTGCCTTGGCCCACATGGAATTGTCCATTCAGTACTCTTAACTTGGAACAATGCTATTAATTTCCTCCCAATTCAGAGTCTGTTGAGCTTCCTCAGTTGCCTTCCCATCTACTCCATTCCACCCAAGTGCAACCTTACAACAAAGGTTCCCCCACAGCAAAGGACTGTTTGCCCGCTTATCATGTTCCCCTGTGTATTTAGTTTCTTGCTGCTGTAGCAATCTACCACAAACTTATTGGCCTAAAACAACACATATTTATTGTCTTATGATTCTGAAGTTTTGAAATCTGAAATGGGTATCCCTGGGCTATCATCAAGGTGTAGGCAAGGATGCATTCCTTCTAGAGGCTCTAGGGAAGAATGTATTCCCTGTGACTTTCCACCTTCAATGTCTGCATTGTTGTCCCTTCCATCTTCAAAGCCAAGAGCATAACATCTTCTAATCTCTCTCTCTATCTCTCTCTTACCTTGCTTTCATCATTGTATCTCCTACTCCCTAGTGATTACATTGGGTCAACATGGATAATCCAGAAGTATCTCCTTGTTTCCAGGTCTTTAACTTAATCATATCTGTACAGCCTCTTCTGCCATGTAAAGTAACATATTCACAAGTTTCAGGAATAGGACATGGATATCCTGGGGTGGGGGCTATATTCGACCTACCACACTCCATTTGAGGCAGCTATCATCTTTGTGATCTGTCAGCTTTCAAATATCTAGAGATACTGAGATCCTCAGAAGATGGGGACGTTGTAAAAGGACTTCAGTTTCCAATAAAATGAAGAGGTTGGTTTAGACCAACATGGTCAGGGATATTGGTAGTAGTGGTGATTTTGCCCCTCAGGGAATACTTGACAATGTCCAGAGACATTTTTAGTTGTCACAACTGGTTCTAGGTGAGGTACTGTGCTACTGACATCTGGTAGAGGCCAGGAATGGTACTAAACATCTTACAATGCACAGGATAGCCCCCTAATTATCTGATCCAAAATGTCTATAATGCCATGGTTGAGAAACACTGAATTAGACCATTTCTACTCAAAATGTGGTTTGTGGACCAGCAGCCCTGAAGTGACCTAGAAGCTTTTAGAAATGCAGAATCTCAGGTTCCAAGCTCAGAATCTGCATTTTAACAAGATTCCCAGGTGATTCCTATACATATAAAAGTTCTGAGGAACCCTGGGGAAGAGCACCGATTCTCAACCCTGGCTGCACATTGGAATCACCTGGGATACTTAAAAAAAAAAAAAAGACACTGCTGCTTGAGCCCAAACACAGACCAGTTAAATCAGTTAAATATCTTGGGTTTGGGAACCAGGCATGAATATTTGTTAAAAGCACTCCAGATAATTCTAATGTGCAGCCAAGTTGAGAACCTCTGCTTTATGATCCCTAAAGCTTTGGTATTCAGTGTGGTCAGTGGACAAACAGTATCAGCATCACCTAGGAACTTTTTAGAAGTGCAGAATCTTAGTCTCCACCCCAGACATCCTGAATCAGAATCTGCATTTTTAACAAGATGCTGTGCGATTTGTATTCACATTGGAGTTTGAGAAGCATTGCTAAAATTCTTTCCAGTCTGAAACAGTGTTCTCCAGAAAAGCAGACCCAGTGGGATGTGTGTGTGTATATATATATGTATATATGTATATAGATATACATATGTATATATATATATATATATGTGATTTAATATCAAGTTCACGTGGTTATGGAGACTAACAAGTCCCCTAATATTAGTTCACGTGGTTATGGAGACTGACAAGTCCCAAGATCTGCAGAGTGAGTAGGCAAGCTAGGGATCCTGAAAACCAAAGGTGTAGTTCTGGTAGGAGTCTGAAAGCCTGAGAACCAGGAGAGCCAAAGGTGCAGTTCCATTCTGAAGGTCAGCAGTCTCAAGACCCAGAAAGAGCTGATGTTTTAGTTTGAGTCCAAAGTCAGGAAAAAGTTGATCTCCCAGGTCAAAGGTAGTCCCAGGCAGGAGGCATTCTCTTACTTGTAAATGTCAGCCTTTTTGTTCTATGTAGACCTTCAAATAATTGGGTGAGGCCCACCCACATTAGGAAGGCCAATCTACTTTACCCAATCTACTGATTTAAATGTTAACCTAATCCAAAAACACCCTCACAGAAACAACCAGAATAGTGCTTGACCAAATATCTGGGCACCCCGTGGCCCAGTCAAGTTGGTACATACCATTCTAAAAATTTTATTTCTTTTCAAAATGTTATGTAATACAGACTTCACAGACACCTCTCCCTGTATCCCCACAGGGTAGAAAACTATACAAAATTTTATTTAATAACAATGTTCTTCTGTTTCAAAATACTGCATTTTGCCTGACTATATTTAGATGTACTGTTCATAGGTAATCATTACATTTTAAGAAACTCACAGCTTGTCAGTTTCTAGGAACAAGGATTTCTAAACAAAGTGTGTGGATAAGCTCTCTCCCCTGAGAGGTGGGGTGTGGTGAGCAGCAAGATACTTGGCTGAGACTTGTTTGGGAAAAGTAGGGTCTCTAACAGGGATACACCAGAATCGAGTTAAGGGGAACAGAGAAATAAGTTACGGAGCAAAGGGGGGCCAGGAAGAAGCCCTCGCGGTACCACTTGAGTTAGAATAAGGGTTGGAGAGAGCTGTTAGTGGAGGCATGGCTTTTCCAGGGCTGAACACAGCCCTCCCTCTATCTTTTCATCCCAATAAGAATACTAGAGTGAGCAGGGCAAGATGAAGGAGTGACATGTTTATCTTCTCCTAGAAAAATACAAAAAGAAAAAGAAAGAAAGAAAGAAAAAGACAGAGAGAGAGAGAGAAGGAGGGAGAGGAGAACTTGAGATTTTTAAAAATATTATCTCATTTAATTTTTGATGTAGGAATTACTATAACCATTTCATAAAGGATAAAAATTGAGGTTTTGAGAGAATAAGTTACTTGCCCAAGGACATGGAGCTAGAAGTGGGCTAACCAAGAGCTAAACACAGTTTTCTCTAATTGCTATTCCTGATGCTGAAGGCCCCTGCCAGAGGGTGAATTGTGTCCTCCCGCCACAGCCCACGGTATCTGTATGGCGGGGTCCTCGCCCCCAGTACCTCAGGACGTAACTTTATTTGGAGATAGAAACTTTAGCGGTAATCAAGTGAAAGTGAGGTCATTAGAGTGAGCTCTAATCCGATATGACTGGTATCTATAGCAAGGGGAAATTTGGAGAGGGACACAGAGGGAAGAGGGCGTAGGCGACTTAAGAAGATGGCCATTTACAACCTTCCCTCCCAGTCCTCAAAAGAAGCCAACCCAGCCGACACCTTGGTCTTTGACTTCCAGCCTCCAGAACTGTGAGACAATACATTTCTATTGCTTAAGCCACCCAGTTTGAAGTAATCTGTTACAGCAGCCCTAGCAAACTAATGCAGTGACTCTATACTAAGGATTGAATCAAGAAAACAAAAACCAGTATGGTTTTTTTTTTTAAAGATTTTATTTATTTATTTGAGAGAGAGAGAGAATGAGAGAGAAAGCACATGAGATGGGGGGAGGGTCAGAGGGAGAAGCAGACTCCCTGCCGAGCAGGGAGCCCAATGCGGGACTCGATCCAGGGACTCCAGGATCATGACCTGAGCCGAAGGCAGTCGCTTAACCAACTGAGCCACCCAGGCGCCCACCAGTATGGTTTTTTACAGAAAGAATTTACCTGAAGAAACTGGGTAAGCAGGTGTTGGGGACTGGAAGGCAAAGCGGGAACACTGAAGGAACATAGAATTGCAGGAAGCAGCTATTCTCCCTCGAGCTAAAGGGGAAAGGGAAAAGGTCCAGGTTATCAAAGTCTAGAAGCTTAAAGGACAGGTTTGCTGAGCTGGGGCCCAGCCCTGGGGGTTGCCTGTCAGTGTTGGTGTCTCCTGAGCTCAGAGGAGGGACCCTCTAAGCTGCAACTCACATCTCTGAGGAGAGGAAGCCAACTGGCTGGCGCTGGTTATCTCCAAGGGGAAGCTATGAGGTTGGCTTGGAGGTGTAAGAAAAAATGGAAACTAGAAGCAATTATCGTCAACAGGGTAAAGATCTTTTCCTGGGGTGACACTGACAGGAACAGAAAGTAAAACAGTCCCAAAATCTTCTCCAGGCTTCCAGTCTCCAGGGATCAGCATCCCTGATCTTCATAGTGTCCCAAGGAGAAATGACATCTCTCTTTTTATAAAGATCTAGATGGCCTTCCTTTAAAAGGACCCTGCTTACCATCCCTTCTTTGGGTCCATTATCAGTCATCCCCAAACTTGGCAAAGCTTACCTACAACATCTGCTATACCAGCACTTTAAAAGTGTCCTAAAACACATTTATTATCACATTTCTCTCCTCAAAAACCTTTAGTGACTCACAGCTGTCTCTACAACCCTATTTTCTGTGAACCTTGATCTCAGCCCTGACTAACAATGGTTTCACTCATCCTTATCAATTGTCCTTTCTCATTCTCCGTGTTAAGCCCTTTATGCAGCCTGATCCCCTCAACCTCAGCAGTTGAGATCATTTGTCACAAAGAAAATGAGCTATCAGACAGGAACCCCTCAATTCCTCCTCCCTCGGCCTCTAACCTTGATATTATGTCCTGAATGTTCCTCCTGCCCACCTGTCCCAGAGGAAGAGCTTGCAGCTCCTCACCCATGTGGGCCTCAACACAGTTCCTCCTGCCTCCCCCAGTCCTTGCTCTCTTGTCTTTATTTCTATCATCTTACCCTCTCTAGGAGCTACTTCCTTCCACCTATAAATACATCCCAGTCTGCTCCCATTCGAGAGAGGGCTTCCCCCAATCCAGCTCCCTTCCCACACTCACCCCTGTGTGTCTGTCTCGCTTCTCTGTCACTCCTCCCCCCGGCGGGCTCTGGCATCAGCCACTGTCGCTCAGTTCATCGCCCTCCATCAAGCTCGGCAATGGCCAAGCTACTAAATTCATCGTGGACTCTCTTACCTAGCCTCTTGGTAGATTTTATGATGTATTTTTTTTTCTTGGTTTAAGCCATTATAGACATTTTGGAAAACATCAAAAAGAATAAAATATAGTAAAAAGAAAGTTTTGAGGGGTTCTGAGAAGCTGTGAAGCATATATGAGAGAACCGGGGCACTTGGAGTGGAAGACTAAACAAGGAGACTAGGGATTAAAAACAGTTCAGAGGACACAAAATATCTATGCCAAAATCCCAACTCTTGACAGCCTTTGGAGTACAGTTCTGGATAATCCAGCATTCTGAACACCTAATGCTCATCCCTTTAACCACCCAGGTATTTGAATCCTAATACATAAGGCTAAAAATCTATTTTAAAAATAACATGCTTCCCCCGCCCTTTTTCAACAGAGAATACCAAGGTCATAACAAGGTCATGATAAGGTGAGTAGAACTAGTAATAGAACCATATTTGCTTTTTGCCTATTATGTGCCAGACCTGTGCTGGGAATTTTACATATGCGGCCTGAATGTAATCTCATGTAATTTTTACAGCTCATCTGTGTTTTTTATAAATAAGCAAACTGAGTCTCGGAAAAGTGAAGGAGAATTTAAACTATAGCCCATCTTCTAAGTGCAGAGGCCTACATTTGAACCTGAAGGCTTATGTTCTTTCTGCTATCCGAAGCCACATGCCCAGAGAGAACACCGATGTCAGTTCTGTGTCTTCCTGGAGACCTTGGAAAATCTGCTGGACTGCTCTTTGACTAAATTATAAAGCCTTAGGTGGGCCTTTTTTTTTTTTTTTCAGTAGAATGCAGATAACAAAGAAGTTGATTCTTGGGTTTCAAAATAGTCTTTGTATGAGTCTGCCAGGGCTGCCATACCAGAATACCACAGACTTGGGGGCTTCAACAGCAGAAAGTTATTTTCTCACAGTTCTGGAGGCTGGAAGTCCAAGATCAAGGCATCAGCAAATTTGGTTTCTTCTGAGGCCTCGCTCCTTGGCACCCATCCGACTCTCTTCCCACTGTGGTTCCACATGGTCTTTTCTCAGGGTGTGCCCATCCCTGGGTTTCCCTGTGTGTCCTAATCTCTTCTCAGAAGAGCACCAGTCAGATTGGATTTGAGGTCACCTTAATAGCCTCACTTTAACTTAATCACCTCTCACAGACTCTATCCTCAAATGAAATTACATTCTGAGGTACAGGGGATTAGGGTTTTAACATGAGTTTTAGGGGGATGCAATTCAGCCCATAGCAGTCCTAGCCAAAAAAAAAAAAAGCATTTTGAGATCTAAAAGCTTGACTTTTAGTTTTGAAAAGTTAATGCCCCCAAAAGGCATAAAATCATGTCACACTATTATTATTAAGTCATATTATTAAATTATGAACTCCATATTTCATACTCGGATTAGATTCCTCTGAATTCCCACTGAGCATCATGACACTGATCAATCACAGTCCTGCTTACAGGAAGAAATGAGAAATTTCAGACATGTTATCTTTACACTAAACTCCCAAGATGGCATTGATGTTTGAAGTGTTTGTTCCTGATTTTTGTTGTACTCTGACTCCTCCGTTGCTATCATGCTATGGGCGGGTTTTCCTGATGTTTGCAATATACAACCAGATCTTTCAGTCGCTTACTAACTGCAACGCAGCCTAGAAACTTGATAACGGACTGTTTGAATATATAAATAAAAACAAATAGGCATTATTTGAGGGCTTAAGGGCTTGCCTATGAATGAATCTTTGGTGTGTGGCTTCTGTGAAATCTGTTTTGGTTGACTTAGAGGCTTTGCTTGCTGTCTCCTATCTCCAGGGGTGTTTTGATTGTGGAGGTTGTCCCATCCAACCCAGTTCGAGTAGATGAGATGTTACCATATAGTAGAATCTCCACAAGGGAAAATCTTTTACCTATCCATAGAGGAAAACCTTGATATTGGCAAAGGAAATCCCCTAATTCATGAGTACCATCTTGGCATATAGAGTAAACAATATAACCTGATGTATTCTCCTCTTTACCCACTCCTCACACTTTCTTATGTCCCTTGACCAGTCTCCATTTGACCTAGACCTGAAGTTGTCTTTGCCTCAGGGTAGGTTTGTTACAACAAAATGCAAATAACACTGTCAGTTTTTGCATTTCAAAATGGGCTTTGCAAGATAAAAGCAGTTTGAGATCCAAAAGCTTGGTCTTAGATATCAAAAGCTAATACCCAAAAAGATTCAGGGCATAAAAATCATACCATATTATAAATTATTAAATTGTAAATTTCATGTTTCTAAAAGAGCAATATAGAAAGTTTTTCTTTGTTATTTCTGGTTATTTTATAACTGAAGAAAATAGAATATGCTATTTCTGTGCAGGTACTCTAGAAAAAATAAAACACTAAGTTTTAAAAGGAAAGGTGCCATAAACCATAGATTGAGAAGAATTCCAAGGGTCTGTGATCCATTCCCCCATCCCTAATACCCTACCTGTAATTTTAATCATTATTCTGTATGGAAGAGCATAACATGCCCTGAATGCTTAAGGAAGCTATTCATTTTCCCCTCCCCCTTTAAAGAAGGAAAACTTTAACCCATTCTAAATAACAAGAGCTGGAAATAAAGCTCATGGACCCTAAGAATAAACGTTGTTAAAATGTCTATGCTACCCAGCGCAATCTATGCCTTCAGTGCCATCCCAATCAAAATTCCAATGACATTTTTCAAAGTGCTGGAACAAACAATCCTAAAATTTGTATGGAATCCGAAAAGACCCCGAATCGCCAAGGAAATGTTGAAAAAGAAAAACAAAGCTGGGGGCATCACGTTGCCCTATTTCAAGCTATATTACAAAGCAGTGATCACCAAGACATTGACCATAGACTTCCAACACTGAGGAGCACAAAAACAGACATATAGACCAATGGAACAGAATAGAGAGCCCAGATATGGACCCCCAACTCTATGGTCAAATAATCTTCAACAAAGCAGGAAAAAATATGCAATGGAAAAAGACAGTCCCTTCAATAAATGGTGCTGGAAAAATTGGACAGCCATGTACAGAAGAATGAAACTCGACCATTCTCTAACACCATACACAAAGATAAACTCAAAATGGATGAAAGACCTCAGCGTGAGATAGGAATCTATCAAAATCCCAGAGGAGAACATTGGCAGTAACCTCTTTGACATCGGCCACAGCAACTTCTTCCAAGATACATCTCCAAAGGCTAGTGAAACAAAAGCAAAATGAACTTTTGGGACTTCATCAACATAAAAAGCTTCTGCACAGCAAAGGAAACAGTCAACAAAACAAAAAGGCAACCCACAGAATAGGAGAAGATATTTGCAAATGACACTATAGATAAAGGCCTGGTATCCAAGATCTATAAAGAACTTCTCAAACTCAACACCCAAAAAACAAATAATCAAGTCAAAAAATGGGCAGAAGACATGAACAGACACTTCTCAAAAGAAGACATACAGATGGCTAACAGACGCATGAAAAAATGTTCATCATCATTAGCCATCAGGAAAATTCAAATCAAAACCACACTGAGATACCATCTTACACCAGTTAGAATGGCAAAAATTGACAAGGCAAGAAACAACAAATGTTGGAGAGGTTGTGGTGAAAGGGGAACCCTCTTACACTGTTGGTGGGAATGCAAGTTGGTACAGCCACTTTGGAAAACAGTGTGGAGGTGCTTCAGAAAATTAAAAAGAGAGCTACCCTATGACCCAGCTATTGCACTACTGGGTATTTACCCCAAAGACACAGATGTGGTGAAGAGAAGGGCCATATGCACCCCAATGTTCATAGCAGCAATGTCTTCAATAGCCAAACTGTGGAAAGAGCCGAGATGCCCTTCAATAGATGAATGGATAAAGAAGATGTGGTCCATATACACAATGGAATATTACTCAGCCATCAGAAAAGATGAATACCCAACTTTTACATCAACATGGATGGGACTGGAGGAGATTATGCTAAGTGAAATAAGTCAAGCAGAGAAAGTCAATTATCATATGGTTTCACTTATTTGTGGAACCTAAGGAATAGCAGGGAGGACATTAGGAGAAGGAAGGGAAAAGTGGAGGGGGGGAATCGGAGAGAGAGAGAGATGAACCATGACCAACATACAGTGTTGGTGACCAACATAACATAATAAAATAAAATTTAAAAAAAAAGCTGGAAATAGCCCCAATACTAAAATTGGATAGTCCCAGACAACACTTACCACTTTTACTGTAGGAAGCTCACTAGGGAACAATCATTCCAGAGTAAGCATTCTCATGCCTCTTAGCACTATCTCTGAACAGCCCCAAATACTTCAAGTACAACTGAAAGGTCACATGCCAGATAAAGAGAGGTTATCCTTTCCTTAAGAAGGTGACAGTGTTGGAACAAAACCATCCTTTCTAATCACAGTCCTGTCTCAGCCAAGGACATGTGAATGGGAGTCTCTGAAGTATTTAGCCAGGTGGCAGGTGGTGTATTCCCGACAGTACCTGCGTGTTCCAAGGGGCCTGCCACAAGAACATCCGGACTAAGCAGTGTCCATGGAATACACTTCTGATTACCTCATCCTTGCAGACTCCCAAAATGTTGACTCAAGATATATTTAACCTACAGACAAGTTGATAAATTCACTCTACTCCTACCCCTGAGCCTGATTTGGATGCATGGGTTGAATATTGCCTACCACTGAAACCATAAAGATGCTTCAGTTCACCTTTCCAGTCTGGTTTGGGGCTGCCAAGGCTCACATTTTCAGGGGCTGTTCTCAGCCTCACAGCCCCTGCTGGCAACCTTGTGAGGAGGAACCCTTGCTCCAGACCATCCTGGGTTCATCCTGCCCGGCACTGTATGTGCCAAGGACATGAGAGTTATGCCATCAAAGATCATCACTCTCTTGATATCCATCTCATAGGAAAGGAAATCGTCCCAATATATCAAACCTTTCCCAATGACTCCTTGTGACCCAACCACACAGATAATTTTTAAAGTGTTTCTTAAGCCTATTTATGTTTTCTATTTTTGAAAGAGTGGGGTGTGTTCTGAAACTTCCTTTCTGCAGTGTAATAAGGTACTATTTCTTGTTATTGACCTAAACTATACTCTTCCAAGTGTCCTTGGATGCCTTAGTACAACTATTGTCATTTTTGTTGTCAAATCCTTTTGTAGAGGGAATATTTACCTTGGTGTTAGCTAGTTTTATTCAGACTGCTTGGAAAAGACACACTCCTATTCATGAAGAAAATGTGTTCATTGCAAGGATATGGTAGAATTATCCATCCTGATGGTGTACCATCATCCATCTTGACCATAGACTTCCAAGACTGAGGAGCATACCAGGCTTCACAGAGACCTGGAACTCTAACTCAGCATTTGTTCTCACTTTGAGCATTAGTTACCCAACTTCCCTTTGTCCATCTAGCATTCATTATTCTAAAAACAGTAGCTTGCATCATTTTGTCACCCCGCACTATGGAGCTCCCCTACTGGTCAGGTTCTGTGAACTTAGTCTACATTATGTCTGACTATACCTCTTAGCTTTTGACTCAGGGAGAAATCCCTTATTCCATTATTCACGGCCAGGATAGCAGGATAGACACATGGCCTATAAGTATCATTTGAAAGAAAGCTGGGGGCATGAAAGACATTTGAGTCTGCATGGTGTATCTCCTAATTTATATTAATAAGTTCTGCTCTATAACTTCATGTTTTCTTTAATGCAGAAAATGCTATGGCCACTGGTAAACCATGGAAATTAAAGAGCATAGCAAGCCTGAGACTTCTACCCTTAGAAATCTCTGACCGTAAGCGTGGTGCATGGCTGGAATCAGAATGCTTAGATTTCAGGAAGGGATCTCACCATCCCCAGAAATAATGAGTATGGTTCATTGTGCCTAAATTGTGCAAAGAGGTATGGCTTATGCTGAACACTTGCTTTCCTTTTAGGAGTCTGGACTTTTAGTATGGATGAGGCAGAGTGCCTACATCACCGCCCCAAGAAAATCCATGGGCCCCAACCCTCTAATGAGCTTCCCTGGTAGACAACATTTCACACACATTGTCTCAGGTAGTAACTGAGAGATTAAACACATCCTGTGTCAGTCCACTGGGTGGCTGGATCACTCTTGGAAGCTCATGCCTGGTTTCCTCTGGTCTCTGCCCCACGTGCCCTTTTCTTTTTATAGTTGCTGCTTTGAATTCTCTCATTGTAACAAATCATGACCATGAACACATGTATGTGTCCAGTCCCGTGAGTCCTTCTAGCGAATCCTGGAATCTGGGATTGGTCTTGGGGATCCCCAACGTGCAATCAGGTCCAGAGATTTTCATTCACATTAGAGTGGCACCATTTGTTCACATAAAAAATAAAAAAAAGAAAAGAAAAGAAACCATAAGTCTCTTCCTTGCAGAGATATCACACCCTCCTCCTCTGTACATCCATTACAGCTACTTAAGTCAGTAAGTTGAAAGAGTCAGCCTTCTTTGGAAGTAGCTGTAAGTGAATAAAAATTTAATGAGGGCAGAGAGGAGACATTGAGGGGGTAGGTCCAGCTGGAGCGGGTGTCCAAGCAACATCTCCGGTAGGCTCAATCTGAGTGGTAATTCAGCAGGTTAATGGCAGCATTTTATTTACTAGGAAGAGCCAGTAAAAATAAGCATTTTCTGCCACGTCCACACATTCTTAATGAGCCAAATTATTCTACTGCATGACCTTCATATGCAGGTCAGTTCCTTTAAACAGCTGCATTTATTCATTTCCATTTTTAGCTTTTGCTGGTACATTAAAAGTAATACCTAGGGGTCGGAAAGAAGCCCAGTCACTATTCAAAAGTGCTTGATTTACTCCCAGGGAGCAGCCCAGGCCCTGGGAGAATCTTAGTCAGTGAGGTTTTATGATAAATGTCAGTGATTATGCTGATAATAGAGTGTTCCACAAAAACTAGTCAGGGGAAGCCATTTTCTTTTCAAAGTATAAAAAAAAATTAAAAAGCATAAACCGCCTTCTGCAAAGCCTGTGGCTGGTGTATAAGCATCCTGCTTCTTCTCCCAAAGGTGGGAGATGAGAGAGAAGAAGAGAGAAAGAAGAGGGGGGAGGGAATTAGAGAGAGGGAGACTAGAAGGGAGAAAGAGAGGGACATGAAGTGGCCAGAGAATGAGGAACGACTCTCTTCAGCCTTGGGTTCTGGCCATGAAAACACTTCTCCCCAAGGACCTTCTCAGGAGAGCCCCAAACACTCCATAACCTGATGCTGCCAATTAACTTTATGGTGCCCCGTGGGGCCCCTGAGGCCACCCTCTTCTCCAGCCTAAACTAGTTCTATTCTGACAAGAACCTATAGGGACTGGGCCCATCCTTTTAATGAAACATGCAGCTTTTCCAGTCTCTACATAAATTCCAAAGGCAGTTGTTTACTTCTATGTCTGGATTAGAGGAGGGAACAGCCAGAGGAGGGAATAGCCAATGTCCCACATCTCAGGGACAAGTCTGTTTTTCTTTTGTTCACAACCCTACACATCTTCATGGTGTCCCAGGCTGGGAAAAAGCCCTGGAATCTGGCCAACTGCCTTGCAGTGTGTATTTGTTGTTTTAGTCTGCCCAGTGCTCCTTTTTTGGAAAAATCTCCTCCCCCATACCATGTGATTTGTGAAGCTATCAATCAGAGTATGCTGCTTGTTAGAGGGGTGGTATCATGAACCAAACACAGCCAACCACAGGACCTCTCCCTCGTCAATATGCTTTGTCCAAGGAGGGTGGGGGGCACAGGACACAAAGAGGACCAATCAGAATCCTTCCCTGGCTTGGATGTATGGACCTTGGGAAAATAAACGCTTTCCTCTTGCCAAGGTTCTAAAGCTGGGAGGATGCAATTTTGGGACTTGAACTAGCCATCTCCTCAGCCATATGGAGAAACTAAAACTGCAGAATAAGCTGAGAGTCTAATGAGAGAGGGAGAAAAGAGAGAAAGAGAGAGAACTTATAGCATTGAGTCCTGTACTCATTTCCTGGCGCTGCCGTAAAAATATTACATTACAACATGGTGGCTTACAACACCAGAAGTTTCTTCTCTCCCAGTTCTGGAGGCCAGAAGACTCAAATTAAGGTGTCGGCAGGGCAGCGGTCCCTCTGTAGACTCTGGGGGAGAATCCGTTTCTTGCCACTTCCTGCTTCCGGTGCCTGCCAGCATTCTCACGTGTTCCTTGGCTTGTGGCTGCCCAACTCGAGTCTCTGCCTCAGTCTTCATGTTGCCTTCTCTGTGTGTGTCTCCTTGCCTCTTCTGTCTGTGGCTAATATCCTTCTGCCTGTCTCCTATAAGGATGCATGCGATTGCATTTAGGGCCCACTTGGATAATCCAGGAGAAGCTTCTCCTGTCAAGTTCCTTACAAGATGTGCCATATAATATTCTCTTCTTTGCTTGTAAGGTAACATTTGTAGGTTCCAGAGATTAGGAAGTGAATATCTTGACAAGGATGCAGTGAGCACATTTTTAGCCTACCATAAATCCCATTCAAGTCCCTGAGACCTTAGTTCCTGCAGATCTTCCGTTAACCCCATATACCCTCACCAGCCGGTAAGTTCTCTCTTGGCTTAGGCTAGGATAAGTTGAGTTTAGTAACTTGCATTAAAGATGTCTTAAATAATACACATGCCCATGTCTGCAGCAGGCTGGGGAATGGAGGAGGCAGCCCCATGCAGTGGACAGAATGTCTGCTATTCTGCAAGCATTTGAGGAACTCATTTCCTTTCTCCAGCTTTGATGTTTCATAACTCTTAAAAATATTAGACTTAAAGGACTGTCGTTTATGCTATTTTATTGTTTTAAACACTTTGTAATTATATTATTGGCTCAATGATCAGTTGGGATTTTTTTCAATTGTGACCCAAAGCACACAAACAAAAAACAAAAACCAGCTTAAGAGGCTTGAGCAAAAACAAGCAGACAACAAAGCTCAAGAGTCTGAGACCAATCAAGAATAGCTCAATTTGAGGCCCTGATGATATTATTGGGCCCCCTCTCTAGGTTCTGCCTCTTTAGAGTTGGCAGTATCTCTGGCCCCAGGAGGGGGCCTCCTACAGCTTCAGACTCACACTGCCTTATACGTAGGCCAGTGGAAGAGAGGGTTAGTGTGCCTATTGGATAGAACAAAAATCTTGGAATTGGATCTCATTGGCCCATAGGTCAATAAACACATAAATATTTAATAGATACTCTATTCCCCCACGTTGGTAAGGAAAGCATCTTGTCACAGGTACTCTCAATGATTAAACAAAATGTCATAATGAATTTGATTAATGTCACAATGAATGTGATTAGCAATAATAAATATTGTACTCAATTCTAGAAGTGTTCTTTTGGCGTGTGAGATTTGGCCTGACTTCTGTCAGATACCTACTCCTGAATTGCAACCGAGGGAATGAAATGCACTGATTGGCTTACTCTAGATCACTGCTTTACCTCTAGGGTGGTGTTCACCAGATAAAGAGTGGAAGAGGAATGGGATCTTAGAGAGAAACTATATGATTACCCAAAGTGAAGTGAAAACATGCTGACTGCAAAAGGAGTAGATGTGTGCTGAATATCATGAGGATTTCATCATATAAAATTTTCATATTTATGCAAATTAATAGGCCTGCCAAACTCATGACAAGTAGATTGATTATTATACATCATAGTTTTGTCAATAAAACATGAAATTTTATACTATGAATTATGGAATTTTCAGAAATTAACTGGAAGGAGATTGTGTGGATCTAGCTCCTTTAGACAGAGCAGAATAGGCATACATTTAAATTACACATTGCTCTGTATATGTCAATAAACATGTAAATATTTGATAAATACTTTATTTCCCTAAGTTGCTGATGAAAGCATCTTGTCACAGGTGTTCTCTATGATTAAACAAAATGTCACAATGAATTTGATTAATGTCACAATAAATGTGATTAAAAGTAACAAATATTCTACTCAATTCTGGAACTGTTCTTTTGGGCCAAAGTGTGAGATTTGGTTTTCTGTGGCAATGGTATTCAAATTTGATGGTCACATACTTCCACCAATAACAATGAGCAAATATAGTATCCATACTATAAAACATACACAAAATATAAAATAACAAAATGAGTTAAAGGTAAAATAATCAACATTTTAATAGCATTTCATTTTGCTTATTAATGGTCAAAAAACCTTTTTTGCTCTCACTGGAAAAAATAATAGATTTAGTGAGAGTGATGTTTTTATTTCATTTGGAAATATTTGCTTAACTTTTTTGTGACAGAATTGAAGGTCTAAGTCTAGTTTATTTCGATATTTGGTTTTGTGAGTGTCAGGGGTAAAAAAACGTTAATTCACTGTAATAGATTGAATTGCATTTCCTCAAAATTTGTATGTCAAAGCGCTAATCCCCAATGTGGCTATATTTGGAAATAGGGCCTTTAAGAAGGTAATTAAGGTTAAATGAGGTCAGAAAGTTAGAGTCCTAATACCACAGGACTGGTGTTCCTGAGAAGAGGAAGAACTACCAGAGATGCACGCACACAGAGAAATGGTCATATGAGGACACAGTGAGGAGGTAGCCTTCTGCAAGCCAAGGAAAGGGAGCTTACCCGAACCCAACCCAGCCAGCACCTTGATCTTGGACTTCCAGCCTCCAGAACCATTTGAAAAATAAATTGCTGTTGTGTAGCCAACCAGTCTGTGGTATTCTGTTACGGCAGTCTAGCAGACTAATACACTCCAAATATACATAGAAATTTTGTCAAAATTTATATTAAATGTCTAAGACTTTCTTGCACGCATGCTGTTTTTCCCTCTCTCTCTCTCTAACAAATAAATAAATCTTTAAAAAATAATATGGGAAGTAAAATGATATGGGATATGAAAATATTTTATACCACACTGACTGAGGCTCACAGATTACGTTGGGACAGAGGCCATAAATGTTGTTGAACTTGAAGACAAATCTTTGACATAAAACAGCTCTTCCAAATTTGTCTTTTTGTGTGATAAGTAGAATGCTACCTATCAGATTTTTTTAAAAAATCCACGCACAATCTACCACTTCAAGGAAAATTTATGATGCTAATAATGAGTGACAATGTAATTGCTTTTAAAAATAAACTTGTGCTGTGGAGAAAATATTCTCAAATTGGATGTTTGGAAGTATTTCATCATTAGGTGATTTTGTTGTCTAAAACAATAAAGATGTGGTATCCAAAAAACTCTCATATATGCACATTTTAAAACTTCAACAAAAATTTTGTCTGTTCAAAAATCTTCCACCAAATAGTTCCAGTGGTTTATTTACTTATTTGTGAAACATTGAGAGAAATTTTGTAAAGGATCGAAATGAATATTACATATCTTCAGATATCACCAAGAAAAAAAAGTAGGTATTTGTCTTTATATTCTGGATAGTTTCTAAAGTTCTTGTCAAACCTAAGTATTTTTAACTGATCTCTCAAAGCATACTTAGGATGAAGTTATTACTAGTAACAATGAATGTGAACCAATATTTCAAATAGCCTTATTGTTACTTCTGAGGTTTTTGACTGACTTATTGTCGGATATGATCAAGTTATTGCTTTTACTTTGTCTATGTGAAAGGCAGCACTTCCCAGAAGTAGAAAACATGTCAGCTCTGCCCTTTCCTTATTAATAGGAAAAAGCTGTATCCTCAATTTATGGTTTGAAAGCTAAAATGTTTTTAATCTAGTTTAATTAAAACTAAATAGTATAATATGTAAATCCATTTAAGTGGGCACACTGCAATATATTACAATATGTTAAAAGGAGCTAGCTGCTGTCAGTCCCTTTGTGTAGGAGAACACCCACTCTCCTCATGGTACTTGGCAATGGAGTATAACTCATGACTGTCTGACATATGGATTAAGTATGGGCGCCAGAGTCTATCTACTTATTTGCAAAGTCAATTTCTATTTTTGGATTGGAAATAAGTAAAAATAGAAGTTCTAATATTCTTTTCTCATGCCTTCTGGGGAGCCTACATCCCACTTAGGAGCATACTGGTTTCATAGTGTAGATTGGTGATTTGTTGCTGCAGTAGACATTGTTTAGCTAGTCTGAGCATTCAGTCCCTTCTTTTCCTGACATGAGGCTGATTTTCTTTTGGGTCATCCTTATTGGCTTAAGACTATCAAGCCCAGCCCAGCCACCCAGTCACAGTGATCAGCATGAGGATGTCAAGAGACTGGATTTAGGCTTTAAAAAACACAAATCCCAGGACTTTGTAGCAGCTCCCAAAAGAGGCTCTCTCCTTCATCCAGATGGTGTGGTCCAAGGGCATGAGAAGGCCAGCACTACAACCAGTTTCCCACCCTCAGAGCATAGACTGGAACTCCCAGGAGCCACTGAGTGAAACCCAGGGATAAAATAAGATTGCTTAAGGTAAAGGTGAGAGATGGCAAGAAACTGGATCCTTGGTGACCTTATTTGAGCTCTTGGATGAAGTCTTTCCTGAAGCCAAAACTACCCCCTGGATTTTTTAGCTGTATGGCCAATAAATTCCATTTATTTAAGTCAGCTTCTCTATTACCTGCAACCAAAAAAATTCCTCACTGTTACGGCTGTCAACTCCTTCATGCAGTTTGTTTTGTTGTTATTGTTGTTTGTTTCGCTTTTTGTTCATTGTAGAGAGTTACATTAACCATTCTGTAGCACAGAGTTACCATGAGTACCTGCAAGGACCTTCTATTGAGCACACAATAATTATAAGCTTGTGTACGAGGCATATTAAAAGTACTTGACACATATTTACACATTTAATCTGTACAATATCCCTACCCTATGAAATCAGTACTATTATTATCCCCACTTTACAAGTGAAGAAACTGAGATGCAGAGAGGTACATAGCTTGCCCAAGGTTACATAGTAAGTAGGTAAGCCAAGATTTACTACCAAGGCAATCTGGCTTCTAAATCCAGGCTCTTAATCACAACAATACACCAGAAAGACTGTACTACTCACACACTAACATTTAGCATTGTCCAACTGTCTAATTTTTGCCTCTGATGATTGTAAAGTATTGTTAACCACTTAATGTATAACCTTGGACAAATTATGTAAAATCTCTGGGTCTCAATTTCCTTACCTGTAAAGTGGAGGTAATAAAATAATACTGATTTCATAGGCTCATTGTGCAGTTTAAATAATACCAGTGATTTTTGAGCATCTATTTGTTGGTCATTTGGGATTCCTTTTTTGGGGAATGGCCTGTTCATACCCTCTGTCCATTTTTCTCTTGGGTTCACAGCCTTTTTCTTACCGATTTGCAGGAGTGACCTTTATGTTGCACTTATGAGTTCCATGTCAGTTTTAGATATTGAGTATCTCCTTCTAATCTATCATTTTTTCTGTGGTGCCCTTGAGTGAACAAGAATCTGTAATTTTGATAAAATCAAATCCATTGATTGTGCCCCAAACATAGAGAGAATAAAGATAAACAAACAAACAAAAAACAAAACTGTTTATGCCCTCAGCATCTTAAAATCTAGCTGGAGAATCAAAAACAACAACTATGTGAACAAGTGTTAAACATTGCACAACAGTATGCAATAAAATGCCAAGTTGTAAGGCTGTATAACCAACTGTTAACCTTGGAAAAGTATCCAAGTTTTTCTGAGCTTCAGTTTCCTTATTTGGGAAATGGAAGCAATAAAAAAAAATGCCTTTCAGTTTGTTGTGATAATTAAATAAAACAAGACATGTTGAATGGCTCTGTAGTACCTAGTACACAGTACCAACAGCAACTCAGATGCAAAGCAGGGTCAATGAAATAATGGCTACCATTTATAGAGGTCTATTACTTGTCGGGCACTTTCTATAACCTACCACATTACACTTCACAACCCTCTGCAAGACATTATCATTGCTATCTGTCAGGTGCAGAAACCTAGCTTCAGAGAGTTTAAATAATTTGATGAAGGTCACACAGCTAGTAAGTGGTAGTGACCGCATTGAAAGACAGATTTGTTAGACTTTAAACCTCAAGTCCACTATGCCAAGTTATTGTCAGAAATGATGCTAGAGAAGCAAAGAAACTTCACTTTGGTCCTGGAGAGAGAAAGACAGACTTTGACTTTGAATAGATACAAGGAGGAAGACAGGAAAGGAGATCATGCCAGATTCTGAAGGGGTGTGGTTGATGTGTGAGGGATAAAAAGTATTTTGAGTTATTAGAGGGCAGGAGCAAAACCTTATACCTCACATTTGCCTTCGATCCTAGCGGAGAGCCTGGGACAGAGGATGGGGAGGACATCTATTCCCTACTTTCCTTTTTTCCTTATCCAGGAAGCAGGAATGAGTTGTCTGACTGGTGAGCTTGAAAGAGGAACTAAGTATGTGTCGCTCTGACCCCTCAAGTTTGGGGAGCTCACCTGCCCTTGAAATCATGCGTTTTCTGCTTTTCCAGAAACTATAAAAATGCAGTCAATTTTACAAAAGCAGATTTTCACAAAAGGGATCCCTCTGCATCTCCAGCCCTCTCTATCAAGTCATGGGAAGTGGGGAGTGGTTCTGGCTTCCCAGTGTTACACAGCAAATTGTCCAATTCCTCTTGGGACTGCCAGGTACTACAAGAACCATTTAATATGTCTTATTTTATTTAATTCTGGGGTGAAGTACATGCAGATCCATTGTCCTCACAGATCTAATCCATGGCCACCCTTCCAGTGCCCGCTCAGGACAAAGCTGAGATTTTCCTTTCCGTCAGTCCGACTCCAGCGGCTATCTCAATGGATCGCGAACCTGCGTGGGGAATATGGGTGCTATCTGAAACCCTCTAGAACCACAACAGTAGGCGCTCAACAAAGCAATGAATATGAGAAGTTCAGAGGACAATGACAATACTGGCTTGATTTGAGCAAAGGGAGGATATTAAGTAGTTGAAGTGCGGTTAGATAAATAGGTTGGCCCCAGTAATGGGAGACTTTAAGGAAAGGCTGAGAATTTAGATTCAATGTGGAAGAAGAGTGCTGAAAGTTACTGAGGAGGGGAAGAGCCTGAGGAGGACAGTGCTAAAATCAGGTAGTGAAAAGATGGCAATGGGTTGCAGTGGAGACTAGGGGAAGAGAGCCTGGAGCTGGGAAGCAACCAGAGGTGGTTTTCAGAATTCTGGAATAAGGGAGGATGAAGGTCTGGCCTAGGGAAGTGGAAATGTGAATGAGGTGAAGAGATTCATGTGAGATCTCAAAGGGAAAACTGCCAGAACACGGTGAAACCGGGGTTTGTGGGGAAGTGGGGAAATGTTTTGATGGCACTCCTCTGAAAGAGGTAGATGAGCAGGCCTGGGAGCTGGTGAGAAGCGGGGCTCAGCCTTGGGCATGTTAAATCTGAGGTGTCAAAGGGATTTGTTCTCAGCACCAGGGACACCAGACACAAGGCAGGAAAGAAGCCACAGCTAGGAGTTTGGGGAGTTAACACCTTCAAAGAGGCAGCATACGTTGAGGGCCCCTGGGCCCCTGGGAAGAAGTTGGTGGAGATGGCAAGCAAGAATAGGGAGGGGACCTGGGACGACCGGGGTGGGAGCAAGGGCACAGGTGATGGGGGGCAGAAGAGAGGAGGGGGACACCGCTCCTGGACCACAGCGAAGGAGGGGATGAGGTTGCTGGCAAACGCTGGAGTCAAGATCTTCTTAGCAGAGGGGGGCGGCTCCCACCTCTCCCAGAGGAAATTCACGGTTGAACCCAAATCAGCATTTCCCATGCTGGCTGGTCTTCCGGGCCCTGCGCCCACTTCCTCGCACTCTGTCTGCCGTGACGCCCTGGACTCTGGGCCGTGAGGGTCGCTCTGCACCTCCGGCCCCCTCTCCATCAGTCGTGGGGGGCGGCTCCGGCTCCCCAGGCCGCAGGGCGCCCTTTCCTGCACGTTCCCGCCCCACACCCGGCCGGGAGCCCCCTGCGGCACCGCCCACCTGGCCACAGCCGCAGCCCGCGCCCACGGCCCGCCAGGGCTGCCGCAAGCCAGCGGGCCCTCCGGGGGGTGGGGTTTCGGCCCCCCCACACCTCTCCGCCTTTGTTGCAGCGCCCCCCGGACACCCCCCTCTCTGTCTCTGCCTCCGCGTCCCGGAGGCCTGAGGAGAGGGGGGTTCGAGCGGCGCCAGGACGCACGCGGGCTCCCGAGCGAGGGGCGGGGAGGACCGAGCAGAGCCGCGAGCGGCGGGGGCCGCTGCTGCAGAAGGGGAGGAGAATGGGGAGGAGCTGGGGGGCAGGCAGTCGGGGAAGGAGGGGTCTTAAGGGGCGGCGAGCGCAGGTCGAATTTCCTCGGAGGCTGCTGAGCAGCGGAGCTCCCACCTTCCCTCAGAGCTCGCTGCAGCGGCCCTGCCCCGCGCCCTCCGGAGACCGGGACGGGACCATGGTGAGAGCTGGGCGCGCGGCGCGGGGCGCGGTGGCCCGACCCCTCCGGGCGGCCGAGGATGACCGAGCGGAGGGGGCGAGTCTGCGGGACCCTGAGAAGTTTCCGGGGTGGGCGCGGGGCCCGGAGCCTTCAGTCTCGCTCTCCTCTCTTCCGCAGATGTGGACACGTTGGCTCGCGCTCGCGCTGGTGGCGGTCGCCTGGGTCCACGCCGAGGTAGGTGAGCGGCCGAGGAGGTCCGAACTCGGGCTCCGGGGCCATTCGGGTGTGCGCGCCGGACAGGCAGGGAGGGCGTCCTGGGGATGTTCTCCCGGGGTGGGACTGGGAGTTTCCATGCGTGGGGTGAGGGGGCGCTCCGAGCACAAATGCTACTTGCGAAACTTAAACCTCCAAATCAGGAAAAGTAGTTTGGGCCATAAGCTGGAGCCCCACCGCGGCTAATATGGAGGGAGAGTGAGGAGGGGGAAAGAGGCGAGCTGGGCGGATTGGGACGGAGGCTGCGACGAGAGCAGCCGC
Source organism: Callorhinus ursinus (assembly GCF_003265705.2). Taxonomy (NCBI): domain Eukaryota; kingdom Metazoa; phylum Chordata; class Mammalia; order Carnivora; family Otariidae; genus Callorhinus; species Callorhinus ursinus. The sequence continues at coordinate 56,576,804 of NW_027397063.1, read as the reverse complement.
TGACTTCAAAAAGGCGCCTTTGAGTTCTTTCCTTTACTTAAGAGGAAATTAGGAATAGTTGGGGGCTTTTTCCTTCCAAGGCTGGCTCCTCGGGGAAAGGGGAGGGGAGAGATTCTTCCTTTAGGGCGGAATGCTTTTTTTTCTTTTTTTATAAAGTAAAATTGATTCCCAGCATTTTTTTTCTTTCTTTATAAAGTGGCCTCGGATTTTGTGTTAATATCAGGGCCATATAACAACCTCTTTAAAAGCTCCAATTTTCCCTTGATCCGGCGTTGCGCAAGTGTAAGAGAGCCGTTGCTCTGCTCTTTGGGGGCTCCGCGTTTCCAGTCAAAGTATTTCAGCGCTTTTTTTGGTAATGTTTTCCTTTCAACTCCAGTGACCTTCCTGAGACACTACAAACAAACCAACAAACCCTTCACTCACAAACCCCTCCATTAACTCAAAGGTTTATGGACAGAAAATAAACAATTCCAAATTCCCTGGGCTCTAGTCTCCAGAAGAGCGAGGTCAGAAACCAAACATTTGATAATTATGGCAGGAAATGTGGAAGGAATTAAAAAGCATGAGGGAGAAGAAATGGAATGTACATTACAAAAGAAATAGCTCCCTGGTGGGTGGTTATTCTCCCTTTTTGAATTTTTTTTCTTCATATTACAGTTTAGCCCCACCCTTTGCATCACAGCTTGAGTCTGCCCAGAAAAAAATCATAAAAGCATGCAAGGTCTTCATGAGTTAAAAAAAAAAAATACACATGTATTACTTTCAACTCATACATAAACTCCCCTTAATTCACTACTATGTTATTGGTTGCACTGGAAACACAAGCTCACAATGAAATTTAAAAAATAGCTAATATTTACTGGATATCTACTTTGTGTTGTAATGAAACCCCCACTTTAATGATGGGGAAACCGAGTCAGAGGTTATGTAATTTATCCAGTGCCCTAAGCTGTTAAATAGTAGGAACCCAAACAGTCTGGCATCATACCCCAGGTTCTTAACCACTATCCCACAGAAGGCATTCACATTTGGTACACTTCTTACATAGCAGACATTGGACTGCATATGTCATTTCTTTTCAATCTTCCCCAACCTTATGAGGTCAGTTTTATTATCCCCATTTTACAGAGAAAGAAAGAGGTTTAGGAGATAGATAAACTGCCCAAGATCACACAGCTAGTTAGTTCTGAAGAAGGATCTGAATCCAGCTCCCTCAATGTTTGGGGCCCATCTTGAACTCCAGATCTGCTTCTCATGCGTTTTGTTTTCCAGGGTTTGATTTTGAGGGAGGGATCTCTCTTCACTGGCTGATTTAGCCCTGGCTAAGGAACACCCTTCCATCCCTGCTGGGGCCCTCAAACAGCAGCTGCAGTCCAGTGATGGATGAGGTGAATCCCTGGTTGGTTTTACGGCAGGCTTAGGAATTGCCAGCTAGTGTGTGAAATCACTCAGTGAACTGGAATGCAGATGTGAGGTATGAGGAGGCTCTTGGTTCCCGCACCAGGAGACTGAAGGCTGAAGGCCCTGTGACCCAAGGTCCAGGATCTATTCGAGGAAGCCTGCACTATACCCCTCCCCCCAACCAGCATCGCAGGGAAAAGTTTTGCTCTCATAGGAAGCTCCCCCAGCAGCAATTTCCTGCTTCGGGTAGAAGAGCAGAGAGTTCTCCCACCAAATTCCCAGACAAAATCAAGAGGTTCTGAGGCATGAAAACAGAGAGTTGGAGCAGAAAGTAGGCTGCGAACTCAGGGTACCTGAGGAGTAGGAGGAGTAGGTGTGATCATGGTTACATTTCAGGGCTCCAGATTATTAAGGATGATCTTTTTTTTTTTTAAAGATTTTATTTATTTGAGAGAGGGGGGAGAGTAAGAGGAAGGGAGAGGGAGAGAGAATCTGAAGCAGACCCCACACTGAGCGCAGAGCCTGACATGGGGCTCTATCCCACTACCACGAGATCATGACCTGGGCTGAAACCAAGAGTTGGACACTTAACTGACTGAGACACCCAGGTGCCCCAAGAATTATCTTTTAATCAATCCAGTCTCTTGATGTCTGGCCTGAGTAACACGTGGCAAGTTTTTAATCCATGTTTAATAATAATATACCTCTAATTCTTAATAAAAAGGTAAATTAACCCTAGCAATTCATATATTATTTTAAGTCTTTTGTCTTATAATTGTGCTTGCAATAGAATTTTTTTCCTTGCTAGCTATAAGAACATACAACAAACAAAGCCAAATAATGATATTTATAGCCTTTATTGACATGAATCCACTTTAGTAGACTTTAGGGCTATAGTTGTACAAATATTGTTGAATATTTTTTAAAAATGAAATTTAGAAAATGAACTTAGTTTTCTTGGTGCTTTTTGGTTTAATACAAGTATTCAACTCAACATATTTTTTAGATATGTGATTCCCTGACAAATCATGTTGATATTGGAGGGAGCCAAGCCTTTGCTATAGTAGACCTCCAGAATCAGAGGTGTCCCAAGCTTGGGAAAAGGTGGTTGTCATCATTATTAATACCAGTCTGTAAATACTATTTGGTTAGGTTCGAGAAACTATTAACAAATCTCATTAAGGAAAGTGTTATATTTCGAATGTTTTCCATGGTCTCTTTCTCACTTGGCACTACTTGCTTTTTTGATTGTTTCCTCTCTTTCTTACTTTCTCTTTGTCTTAATACTCTTTATCACCAATGTATGCCTTCTGGCAGCCCCACCCCAGATTCTGCCCCGTCCACCTGAGCTCACTCATAGGCTCCTTTACAGTCTACGCTTGAGAGGTGGTATTAGGGAGTGGGGCACAGATCTGTTGAAGAGCATATATTAGCATCTGTATGGGTGAGGAATGGGGGGTGGCAGCAGCTTGAGGGAGTGCTTCAACTAACAATTACAAGGCTACCCCTTTTCTAGTTCTTTTGGGAGGGAGCTTTGTGGACTTGCTCCTTCTCCTTCACCCATTCGCCTCCCACCGAGAATTACCGCAGTTCAGTGAGAGGTGTGGACAGAGGCTAGGAAAGTTTGACAGTCCAGGCATGAGAGCATGTGCCCTTGAGTCTGAGTAGGTGGATCCAAGTCCACTCTAACATGGCAGGCTGGAGGGGACCCTGTGGCCCAACTGCCTGCTTCTGAAAGACAGCCTGGCAAGCACCCAAGCACACTTCTGCTCTCCCTCGGTGGTTGTGTCTGCCAGCACTCGGATTGCCAGCATCCCAGGTTTATAGACTCACCATGATAAGTCACATGTGCAGGGGACTGATGCACAAGTCAAAAACTCACTCCAGTAAGGAAAAACTTGACCTACGAACTGTGAGTGCATCACTTAAGATAATAGAAGAAGGAGAAGGAGAAGGAGAAGAAGAAGAAGAAGGAGAAGAAGGAGAAGAAGGAGAAGAAGGAGAAGAAGGAGAAGAAGGAGAAGAAGGAGAAGAAGGAGAAGAAGAAAAGAAGAAGAAGAAGAAGAAGAAGAAGAAGGAGAAGAAGAAAAGAAGAAGAAGAAGAAGAAGAAGAAGAGGAGGAGGAGGAGGAGAAGAAGAAGAAGAAAGAAGAAGAGGAAGAAGAAGAGGAAGAGGAA
>NW_027397063.1:56218752-56573126 GCF_003265705.2 Callorhinus ursinus | reverse complement strand
TTTACGCCCTATTATCAACGTACAAGTTAATCAACTGCTAGGAGTTTTATTGGCTGATGTGGGATCTTCTCTATATCCTTCAGAATTATTCTAATGGTGGATTCGGGGAGGACCAGAGTCTGACCCACATCCTCTGACTCCTCCTTGGATCTGCAGCAGAACTAGGATTTTAATATCCATCTTGTACATTAACCACTAAAATAATATCTTGTTTATCCATTGGCAAATAAACTACTTGCTGTAATTCTCAAGACCATTGTCAGAAGTTAGAATGTTAAAACATAGCAGGGCCTCTGCTGAATAACCAAAACAGATGGGCAAGCACCCTGCACACTGAGGCCCCTGGCCACTGAAACTGTCTTTAGAAAGAGGACATGATACAATTCCCATAGAAATCTCTAGATTGGGCGATGGAAAGCAGGAGACAGTTCTCAAGCTCAGAGGAGCTGGTTGGGGAGGAGCTGTGAGGTGGCAATCAGAGGGCATGAGCTGCAATGGATATAATGTCCTAGAGAAGAAAATAAAGTCTTCAAAGTCAGTGAGTTGGAAAGATGTGTTTCTAGGAAAACAGAGAAAGAAAAAGATGAACTGTAAATACCAATGGTCACACATCATGAATTGAAAATGTCAGTGTTGTTTTCCTACTCCTCTTCAAATAACTGGACATCAAGACAAAATTTCTAGCAGCCATAAGTAGGATTAATGTAATGACACCAGATATTATAGGATTGAAGAAAACCTTACACTTAGATGGATTCATTTTGTAAGCCAGATGATTACTGTCATGCAAGTCAATGCATAATTTTCTCTAAGGTGCTGTCTTCTGGTGCCTGTGACTTTGGCTTGGTGTGCTTTCTCTAGGAATGAGTCATTACCAGCACATGCCTTCTCTTCACAGGGCCCATCAGCCAGTATCCCTGCCACGGACTAAGCACACCCTACAGAGTCATGCATGAAGTGCAAGACATGATCTCTGCCCTCAGGTTGCTAGAATCTAATGATGGTCCAGATGCTCTAAACTGTGGCAGCTGTAATATCTTAACTACGTGAGAAACAAATACCTGTATAATTATTGCTTTTTTTATATTAACATAGGGCTTCCCTTGATTTTTAACGTTTTTTTTTTTTACATTAGTACAATGCACAAATCCTTAAGGTATAGCTTGACGAACTTTAACATATGGCTACACCCTTGTAGCCACCACCCAATCAAGACTAAGGGAGGGCACCTGGGTGGCTCAGATGGTTAAGCGTCTGCCTTGGGCTCAGGTCATGATCCCAGGGTCCTGGGATCGAGTCCCGCATCAGGCCCCCTCCTCCTTGGGAGCCTGCTTCTCCCTCTGCTTCTCTCTCTCTCTCTCTCTCTCTGTCTCATGAATAAATAAATAAAATCTTAAAAAAAAAAAAGACTAAGGGAGTTGGTGCAGAAGGCAGGCTGTGAACTCATGGTATGTAGAAACAGTTACAATGAAACGAGTGAGCAGTAGATATGATCAGAGTTACATTTTATCACTCATCATTTAATTAGTCTGGTCTCTTCATGTCTGGTCCTAGTAACATTTAGCAAGCCTTTAATTCATGTTTTAACAATAAACCTTTAACAATTAATGAAAAGGTAAATTGACCCTCTCCATATGATAATTGCAATTTGGGTATTATTGTAAGCTTTTTAGCTTGTAGTTAACAGTGTTTATACTAGAAAATCATTTTTCTTGTTAACTACACAGACATATTGCAAGCACAGTTAAATACAGTCTTTATTGACATGAATCCATTTTAGCAGACTTTGGATCAGCTTTGGGGGAGCTGACTTGGCTATTTTGCAGATGTATATTCCAGGGCTCAATATAATCTACACTGAGAAACTATATCAAGGAAAGAAACTCAAATAATTCTTTTTGACCACTTTGCCCTGGCCATTATTACTTTCAGAGGGACTGCATAAGATGTCCATTACATTATTTATGATGGCAAAAAACTTAAAATCTGTATATCCAACAACAGGAGAAGAGTTAAGGATTAACAACAATATGTGCCACTAAAAGTTGTGTTTACAAAAATTTTTAAAGCTCTGGCAAATGATTATGATTTAATTTAAAAAGCAGAACACTCTCCACTCTGCATTATCCTCACAACTGTGTACAGATTTCTAGAGAAGTATAACAAAATGCCTTAAAATCCATCTTGAGGATTATTGTGACCCCTCTCCTTTTTTCAGGAGGAATTTACCCTCCTAATACGTGCTATTCTATTTAAATTAAAAAATGAGCTATTTTTTGATAAAATATGAAAATGTAATATGCTCATGAAAAGCTTAGAGAATATAGAGAATAGAGGAAAGAGTGAAATTAACAAAATTCTACTACCTAAAGATAAATCAGCACTTTATCCCTCCTTCCAGAGAAATTATCAATCAACAGATATATGTGGTGAACCTACTAGACACCGTAGGCAATAAAAATAAGTATCTCACAACACTATGAGATAAATGGCCTGCAGCGATGGTACAAACATGGCATGTGTGTCACCACTACCCTCTCCCTTACCCATGACAGACATTGCTAATCAATCCTAGAATTCTGTCCTCCTGAGTCTGGAGAAGGTTTGAAAATCCTCAGCAATGTAGTGGCTGGGTAGCCACTAGCAATTAGTTAGTCTGTGTGTGAGATAAAAGATATTTGCCATTCCTTCTGGAAACATCAATCCAAACTGACAAACATTAGTATATCTTTAAGCAAAATTAAGGTGATTAGAAGGCAGAGTTCAGGACTATGTGAAACAAAGAAAACGTGGGGTAATAGGTGGTGTGATTAGGGTAGTGAATAGCTGAAACTGTCAAAAAGCAACAACAAAAACAACAACCCAGCACTTTATTCCTGGCCCAAGCTTTTTACTTTAGACAAATTCGAACATCTTAAAGGGAACCCAACCCTTAGAGGCCATTAGATGTTGGCCGTCAACAAGAATATAATAATGAGAATTTTCTTGGCTGTTCTGATGGAGTAAACAGTTGTTCTTGCTAAGGTTCTATGAGCTGCTACTGTCATAGATAACAGCTCCTGCATTAGCAGCCATCTGGCAATAACTTGCTAATAGAAAGCTCTTTGGGTAGATGGAGTACAAAATATATCCTATAAATCTGCATTTTCTTCTGTGGTTGGAGGATTTCCATGAAATCTCTTCACAGACTTTTTATGTGCTCATTTGGAAGCCATCACCAATAAGCTATTCCCAGAATTAAGTCTGAATTTATGACCCTTAAAATGTTCCCTGAATAATCCCGGACACTATTTTTGACCAGCTTAACTGTTGCCAAAACAAGTCATGTGACACATGGCAAAAGCCATGACATGTTGCAGGCCCTGATTTATACATACATGTGTCATGGGATATTGGCTTGAATTGATATAAGGAAACTGCCTCTGTCATTACTTTTTACCTTGTTCAAGATTTAAATTTTTGTGTCTGAGGCAAAATTTGTCTTTTCCCCAGTCTTTGATTCTGTCGTTCAGTGATAGTAAATGAGTGTAATTTATTGATCTACAGAAGTGCCAGGCATTATGCCAGTCCCTTTGCCCATATGCTGCTATTGAGAATAATGTGGAACTAAAAGGCAATACTGTGTAGGTCCCTATTCTGAAGGAGTTGCTATTACCATAAATCCTGTACGGCTCAAATGGACCTGGCCAAATTTAGGGGGCCAGATTTATGGCTTTCACAGAAATTACTGCCCCCTTCCTCACCTCTGGCTGCTGGTCTGGAAAACCCTGAAATGCAGCAGTGGGATGAATGCCTTCTCAGAACTTGAGAGGCTCCACTGGAGTCACTGGGCCATTTGCAACCTGTCTACCTTGACCACGTCACCAGCCCGTCCAGTAGGTGGCAGCTTTCTGTGTGGAAATTGTTCCTGGAGTGCTTAACACTTTTCTCTTATATTCATGTCACTGAACCCTTCCACGGAGTCCCTTTCTTCATTCTCTTCTCTTGTTCGCATACCTGGGTGTTTCCAAGTCTTATCTTTTACATGGACCCTGCTGCAGCACCTTCTCGTTACTAAGAAGGACATTATACAATAAGAGCCCTTGACTTCGAGGTCCTGCTCTGCCCCTTTCTTAAGCCACCTAATATCTCTGACTTGCAGCTTCTGTTAGGAGCAAGGGTTCTGGGTAATAAGCTGGGTTTGAGTTCTGTCCTTGTCTAGCTGTGAGACCTTGTATAAGTTACTTAACCTCCATGAGCGTACTTTGCTCATCTGTAAAATGGGAATAATGGCAATCTCTCTGCTATCTATCCAATTAGATAATGGAAAAGGTTTCCTCTACTCATGGAACATAGTCAACACCAAACACCTGCAAGAGAAAAAGTGCCTCTTACCAGCTCCTCCTAGGCGCTGGCAAAGACTGTTTTTGACTCTGTAATGATTTCAGTAAGAGAATTTTCAATTTACATACTAATATCCACTAGGTGTTGTCTATATTTGTACAACCTGTTTGCTGGCTCAGGTTGTCACTGTATTTCGTTTACTGATATATCCTTGAGAGGAAGTATAGCATAATGGTTTAGCTCTAGGACCTTGAAGCTAGATTACTTGAATTCAGTACTAGCCCTGTGATCTTGGGGAAGATACTTAACCTTTCTGGGCCTGCATCATCTATAAAATGGGCTTACTAGAGAGTATTTACTCCATAGGTTAACTGTGAGCATCGAATAAGCTCTTACGTGTAAAGCAATTAGAAGAGTGGCTCAGCACATAGAATGTGGTGTTAGTTATTAGTATCATTCTTGTGGCATCTATTTATTGGAAGAGCTCCAAAATCCTGGGGGTGTGGGTATAAGTGTGTCAAGGGACAAGAGTAAAATGTATCACAGCCCTGTTCTCTGTCAGGCACTAAGTTAGTGCTGGTGACTAAGACGCCCATGGCTTGCAGAAAACTCTCCTCGCCTCTTTTACTCTCTCCAGAGATTAAGGATCACCTGCTTTTTAAAAGACAACTAGGATATTTTTTCAGTGGGTGCTTTGACGCCCAGAATTTGTATCAGAGCCCTTGCTTCTACTGAGCCAAACTTGCTTTCCTCTGTGAAGCCACAACCCTATCCTTCCTGCAGGAAAAGAATTTAGGTACTCATTGAGCACCTCCCGTGCACCGGCTGTGGGCTGTGCCAACCAGCATAGGTTCTCCCTAAAGACAGAATGAATGAGGGAGAGTACCAGAAAGGGAAGAAGAAGGAGAAAAAAGCAGAAAAGAGGGACTAAAGCTCCTGGAATTTTTCCACATTCAGTTTTTCTCTCGCCTGTGCCCCTCCTTCTTACATATGGAGATGGCCACCAGATGTCTTGGATTTTTTTGTGGGATGGTCATTTTCGTATATTCTTGCTGTCGTCCCCATAGCACACCTGTTACTGGGCCACAAATTCTAAATTTGGGGTTTGGAAAATATGATCAGGCAAAGGAATAGAACCCTTTGCTTTTATTACTTGAAACATAAATACCTACTCTCAAAGATAGGGTAGGGGAGTCTTCCTGGAGCAGGCTGTGATTTGTCCCTTTGGGAACCAAGGCAACAACTCTAGGTGTTTTGCACACAAACCTGAGTCCTCTGCTGGGCACTGTTGTGTCTGGCAGCCAGCCCTGACTGCAGCCTCACGTGGCCACTGATCCCAAACCCCAGAGCTGGGTCTTTATTGCTCCCCGTGTTGCTCTTTCCTCTTCATCTCTCCCTTCTTCTACCTTCTTGTCTCTCCTTGTCTCTCCTTTTCTTTCTCATCGTCCTCCAACACCATTACAGAGAGGTCAGCCTGGAGGGTTCGGGCTGCCTCGGGAGCTGCCAAAACATTCACAGACCACCAGGTTCACATTTTCTTCGGAGACAACGCTGCATAAAGTTTTCATGCAGTATTTGGTTCCCCCATCTGGGACAAAGTAAAATTTCACAAAGGTACAAAGCTAACTCAAGGGACAAAGGTAAAATGTATCACAACCCTGTTCTCTGTCAGGCACTAAGTTAGTACTTGTGACTAAGACGTAGACCCTGTTCCCAAGGAGCCTGCAGTCCAGTGGGGGAGACAGACAGGGACAGAGGCTCAGAGTGATCCAGGGTGGTAAGTGCCAGAACGGGCCTGAGAACTTAACCCAGCACCGGGGAGTCTGGGAAGGCCTCCAAGAAGCCTCCCCAAGCTGCACCCTGAAAAATGAGTGGTAGTTAGCCAGACAACAGCAGGAGGAGAGGGAAAGAACCTGTCTTATTTAATTCTCACAACCTGATAAGAAGTTATTATAATCTTCATTTCTTCATCAATGAAGAAACCGTGGCTCAGAGAATTCAGTTAGTTACTCAAAATCAGCCACCTAGTAAAGAGTAAAACCAGGATACACATCCAGACTTCAGCTCTCAAAGCCCTTGCTCTGTGTGCTGGGCCCATTGTGTCTTATTTTTAAAAGGGACTCTGAAAACAAACCCAAAGCATTTTTTGCTAGGTAACATGGACACAATAAAAACAAACAAACAAACAAAACCCCAACCCAAAAGCCTGTACAGGCCTCTTCGTGTTTTGTTCGAGTAAGTGTCTGGATCCATGCTTCTGTGGACCACATAGATAGAGGTATGACCTCCACTTGGTTCCAGTTCAGCGGCTTCTCAAACATTAGAGCATCTGGCGCATTGTGTTCAGTGATTCAGGGGATGTTTTCAGGCAGAGTCTTTGTCCTTCACATGCATTCACAACTCTTCCACACTGAAGAAGCCCAAGTTGCAAGACAGCTCTTGAGCTCCAAGCTGAGCTGCTGTGGGTACGATTCTTCACGCTGCTGGCCAAGGAAAGTGGGGTGACTCCATCCTGCACGCTGTGCACCCTGGCGTAGAGCTTGTCTGTCCCCGCAGAGGAGGGGTTACCTTCTTTCTAACCGATACGTGGAGCTCCCCAAACCCAACATTTTCTCTCAGATGTGGGATGCTTATTGGACCATGGTGGCCATTTCTCCATCTGTACATTTTATAAATCGATATCAGTAGTCTTACAAAATTTTTGTAACAGGCCTCCATCAAAAGCCAGTTCTGTATTTTTGTGGGTTTTCCTCATGGATTTAGCTAAGATGAGACAGATGGAAATTTTTTTTAAAAATCTGTTCTTCTGTACCCACAAACGTGCTCCTTTGGGCTGTTGCCCAACTCCATCTAGTTTGGGAACTACGATTCCCCCAGGAACTAAGAAAAGCAGTCCCAGCTCCTCTCTGATTGCTGGATTAGCACAACTTCCCTCAGCCCACAGCTGAATTCCAGCCCCAAGGAAGAAATGTCTTAGACTGAGTGAACTCCCATCCCGGAGCCTGTCAGAGGCTGTGTCATGTGTTGGCATTCGCTGAACAAAAAGCAAGCAGGCTTTCCGGCCCCACTTCCCCTCCTCCCACACCCCCCTCTAGAGGGGCTGGTTAAAGTCTAGACAGTGTCTGCTTGGCACCGTGCCTTTTTAGCACGATCCGCACAGTTCTGAAGCTCTGACTTGGGTTGCCTCTCCTTGCTCACTTCCCCTGTTTTCTTAGTCCACCTCACACTGTCTGGGCGGCGGGGCCCCGGCGGGGGGGCGGGGAGCCTGAGCTGCACACATAAGAAGCAGGTGAGTGAATTATGAGACTGTCAGGTTTCAGCTGTCTTGAGCCGTTCGGAGTCGCAGAAATGCCAGCAGCGTTGGCTGAAGCTGTGGCTGAGCTTCCAGAGATGCTGGATGTGAGCTGGCTTCAGACAAGCCTCCTCTCGTTGGCTGGAAATGGGCTGGAGGGAACAACTCAGGCCGGAGAGGGGCATGCAGGTCAGGAGCCTCGTGCCCTCTGCTGGCAGTATGAACTTGGGCAAGTCACCAGACCCCTTGTCTGCAAAATACGGGGGTTGGAGCAGGGGAGCTCTAGAACCCAGCCCACAAATCCTATCCATAGGAAAGGAGGCAGACATGTGAGGTTGGATTATCAAAATATTCTTAATGGAGTTAAGATACTTGATTAGCTATTGTCTTAACTGATGGCCCAAGGGGGGACAGTTTGAAAAGAGACACTGGCCCAGGAATGGGAAGAAAAGAGTGACTAAAAGCAGTAGGTCTTTTGTGTCTCGTACTTCCTCCTGCGTGTGCCGAGTGCAACATAAATAGTGCAGCATGTGGCGCCTGAACAGTCTGCATGCCCAGGAATCCCAAATGCTGTTTACTCTATAGAAAGGAATCACTTGATTTTCCACTTCAGAAACCAGCTGCTCAGCATTACACTGGGCAAGAAATGAAGGATGCTGGGTCTCCTTGGGGTTGAGCAAAGAATTTTTCTAAAAAGGAAGCCAAGTCAGAATTCTAAAGTGTGCAACTTTTATTGAACTTATTAAAAAAAAAAAACTTTCTTCTGACCTTTGTAAATGTTCTTTTTAAAACTAATGATGCAGTATTGAAATGGCTCACAAAAATAGTTGTCTGGAAATGCAGTGTGGACCCTAATTCTGTTTTCTGGTATGAGTCTTGCCTTCTCACCATGCTCTCTGGCCTCCTGTGACCAGGATCCTGGGCTTCCTGAACAGGTTTTGATGAAGTTGCTGCCCTGGTCCCCGTGCCCTTCTCCAAGTCAGTTCAGGGCTGTTACAGCTGAGGCCTTGACCTTGACCTCTTTGGCCCTGACCTCAGCAGGTAAATCAAGTGACCTGTGAGGGTGAACTCAAAAAGGAAACAGAGGCCAATACAGATGTTTTAGTCCTACTTAAAGACTTGGTACCTTGACTGCAGTCCAAATCCGAAATCCTGCTAGATAAGCCCAGCATGCTACATTATCGGTCCTGCATGGCTTTCCTGATAAATCTACTTGTACAGTATCAGAATTGAATTAAAATTGGCTGTGCTGCAGAATAGACTGTATACACAGACACACACATAAATTTCACTACTTAATTGACTTAATTGACGTTACTTAATTGAGTTAGATTTCACTACTTAGAGAATAGGACTGTCGTCCTATAGCTCAGTATACTTCCCCTCACAAAAAGAACCCCAAATTCCTATCGGAACTTATGAAGAGAAGCATGTATATTATTAAATTTCCCTTAATGTGACTCTTTTAATTTAGTTTAGTATTTGATCTCCATTATACTGTCCTGATTCCTTTCTGAACCAAGGCACATAGAAAATAGTGATGAGGAGGGCTTATTTTTGTGGGTGGGAAGTTTGCTTGTTAATGAACATTAATGTAATCAATGTATGCTATTCATTTGTTCATTCATTCATTTCCTACCTCATTCCAAAAGTAAGAGATATATACCGTTTTTCCTTTCAAATCCCATAGCTAGCAACTCCTGCTAGCTTCTGTTAGTGTTAGGCTAACAATTTTCAGTTATGGAGAAGGACCCAAGTTTGTGGCATATTTGCAACAGAGAAAGATAAAATGGTTAAAGAACTCAATAACAGTCAGAAAAATTTCTGGTGATTCTCACGGGGATACCTGGCTCATCTAAAGCTTAGTAAGAAATTGATAAATGTGTGGAGTTTCTGTTAGAGCAGCTAAAAGCTGTTGAACTGAGCTCAGACTCAGACATACCTGAGTTCCCTTCATGGCCATGGTCCTTATCGGGAGGACCCAGGTAGGATTTCTGTGGTGGCCTGCCTCAGCTCACAAAAACCTGCTTTGGGATGCAGGCAGATGTCACAAATGCTCAGAATGCTCAGCTTCACTCCTCCAAGGGCGGCCTTATCTGTGGGTCTTCACTATATGCTATAATTATGATAACTACAGTTGATTGGGGGCAGGCTGAGGTCTATGTCAGAAGCCGGAAGTTCAGCTGGCTTCCCCTCAGAGTCCTAAGAATCGTTCAGGAATGTGTCCATTTGTGCTTTGTTCCCCCACCCGTCTAGTCCTCTATCCTTGGCATTTTCTGTTTTCTTTCCTTTCTTATCCTGTGTGGCCTTAGCCTTGCCAACAGCCACATGCAGAGAAGCAGACTTCCTGGCTTAGCTATTTATTTTAAGGGTAAAGCCTTCTACTTTATGCATTAATTGGTGTCTGCATCATGTTCAACAGAAGCATGATTTTCTGCATGGTACGAAGGGTTGGCTAATGGTCAAAGAAAACCCCCTCCTTCAGGTGTGAGTTCATTAGGGGTTTCTCAACTTCCTTTCTTGAAGGGACGGGACTAGAAGGGAGAATAGCATTGGGAAGTGTTCTGAGTAAAGAGGCCAGACACTGAAGTCTTCGCTAAATGTTGGGTATAATAAATTCAGTACTCACACTGCAGACTTATTTTCCTAAACTACTTGTGTATTGTATACACAATATACACAATATATACAATATTGTGTATATTGCTTAAGGACAAGTACCAAGTTAATACCTTTATCTCTGAGAGATACAACTGGGCACCTGTCTTTGTGTTTTTCTTTGTTTTCTGCAAAAGTACATATATGGGTAATGAGACTTACTGTAGGGATTATTTCATAATGTACAAAAATATCAAATCACTATGATGTATACCTGAAACCAATAATATGTGAATTATACTTCAATAAAGAAAAAACTAATTAAAGAAAAAAGCATGTACAATACAACCTGGATAATAAACTATAAAAGTTGTTTTTATGTGTGTTCATCACATGCCCTATGTAGGCATTCCCTTTGCTTAAACAAAAATAAGGAAACCATGAAGATGTGAAATCCTCTAAGAACAGCCAATGCTGAGGATTGTTAATCCCACTGTGTTGGTCATTTTACAGCTAGGTCATTGCATTTTCCCACTAATTTCTCTTTACACATTTGATCAAATAGAAGGCTGTTCATTTCCTGCTTAAGTTGCATCATTGAATTGCTGGTGGATTAGAGTGAGCTTCGATCTTCCCCAGTGGCTATATTTCAGTTGGTGATTGGGTTATTTTTCTAGATAATGCTACGAGTATTTCGCTCTGTGTAAAGTAAATAGCATTGTCATTTAGTAACCATAATGACTCGTGTTACAGTAGCCAGGAATGTAAAGACCTCCCCATTCCCCAGTGATCTATTGTTTAACTCCAGGAAAAGTCTTCTCTCTGCTGAGGTCGATGAAATGAGTGTGTGTGTGTGTGTGTGTGTGTGTGTGGTGTGTTTGTCTTCCAGATAGCTGAGGGTTATTATGGGGCAAGGGGAGAGAGAGACAGACTCCCCGCGAGTAGGGAGCCCAACGTGGGGCTTGATCCCAGGACCCCGAGATCATGACCTGAGCCAAAGGCATACGCTTAACTGAATGAGGCACCCAAGCACCCCCCAATCTGAGGGTTTAGATGTGCCAGCCATATTCTGAAAGCCATGACATTTTCTTTGAGAGAGAAACAGAAAGTAGGGAATTCTAAGCCCAAGGATGTTCAAAGCATGTGAACTGCCCCCAAATGGTTCTTGTCTTAGAAATAAGTGGAATAAATAGGAAGAAGGAAACTAGTGAAGAGGAGGCCTGAAGGAAGAGGGAGGCAGTGATGAGAGTGAGAAATTCTCACTCTTAATTGTAGTGGGGTAAGTAAATGAAGATGGGGCGATAAAGTGAAGAATTTCTGGTCTTTATATTAAGCGCTGCATGAGTAAATACTGTGAATGAACACTGCTGATTTATATGATCAGAGGAGATAATGTCTGCTTTTGCTAAGTGAACACATGGTCCGTAAAGCAAAACTCACAAGAACAAATGATAACATAAAAGCTATCAATTAAAATGGCACCAGTATATAGTGTGTGTAGCTAGGGAGATATTTTTTTTTTTTAAGATTTTATTTATTTATTTGACAGAGAGGGACACAGTGAGAGAGGGAACACAAGCAGGGGGAGTGGGAGAGGGAGAAGCAGGCTTCCTGCCGAGCAGGGAGCCCGATGCGGGACTCGATCCCAGGACCCTGGGATCATGACCTGAGCCGAAGGCAGACGCTTAACGACTGAGCCACCCAGGCGCCCCGCTAGGGAGATATTAATGCACAGTACCTTCCACAAGGTAAGTGCTCGGTAAATAGGAGCTGCTCTTCTTGATTTTGCTTGAATTCCAGGGGACAGTCAGACTACAGGGAGAGACATACAGAGCCTAGACCCCTGTTTCTCAAAGTGTAGTGAGTGATATTAATCTATGTGCTAGGTTAAGTGGTTCTTTAGTTGCAGGACTTTTTAGAACTTGACAGTGTTCATGTGCATCATTTATTCTCTTTTCTAGGAGGAGAGTATTATAAGCAGTGTTTCCCAGACATTTCACCATAGGGCACCATTTCCAAAAATACTATAAGTACTTGAATGCTGTGTTCCATGGAACAGTTGGGAACACGGATCAGTTCTGGACAGATTTTCATAAGCAGAGTCTATTTACATCTGACACCAGGTCTTAGCAGGCTTGCTGAACTCACTTCCTAAACTAATGCAGGTTTATCGAGAAGGCATGGGACTTACCTGGACCCCAGGGCCAGTCTGAGGGAAGATCCTTCCAGAAGTGACTCCATACTGGACCATTGGCATGGCCATGTCCATACCTACAAAGAACGGGCTGAGGTATTTCTTGGTTATCAACTCAAAGTACCCAGGAATCTTCTTTCGGTGATTTCACTCTTTCTATCCATTCCTAGTCCATCAGCAAGTCCTGTTGGCTCTACTGTCAGAATATATTGCCTCCCCTTTGACGGTTCTGTCTCCATCGCCACCGCCCTAGACTAAGCCGCCATCATTTTGCACTGGACGATTGCAGTAGCCTCTTAGCTGCTCACCCCTTTGTCCTTCTTGCCTCTCTCCCTCTAATTCTCTACACAGCAGCCTGAGTAATCTTTGTAAAACACATGTCTGATACCATCACTCTCCTCCAGTGTTCCCCATTTCATTAAGAATAAAATACAAAATTCTTACCAGTGTGTACAAGGTCCTACACGCTCCATGCCTTGCCTGCTTTCCCCAGCTAAGCTCTCACCACTCTCCCTGCTAGACCCTGTGTCACAGCCACACTAGCCTTTTTCTGTTCCGGGAACATAACAAATTCTGCCCTGTGTCACAACTTTTGCATTTTTCTTCCGGCTGTCTGAACTGCTCCTTTCATCCTTAGGTCTCAGCTCAAGAGAGCATTCCCTCATCCAATCTAAGTGGTGTCCCCTCTCCCAGATTTCTCTGTCAAACATATGCTATGTTCTTCTAAATGTACATCACAATCTGAAATGATCTTGTTAATTGTGTTTGTTTTCACTCTCCTCTCTCTAGAATATGTACTTCTTCAAGATGTGGTCCTTCTCTGTCTCATTCACCAATGAATCCCCAGCACCTAGAACTGGGCTTAGCATGTACTAGGTGCTCAGTAAATATTTGTTGAGTTGATCTACCAGTCAAATGGGTTAATTAATGAATCCAAATGTCTCATATGTCATATGAGGAGATGCACAGTATCTTGCCTATAATCTCTGGTCTCTATATCAGATTCTGCAAGTATTTGTGTACGTGGGAAGATGGTTGACAGCATTTGCCCATCAACACTTTGCTTAACCTTGGACATGGTAGTAATGCTGGGCTTGCTTAGTCTGACACCTGGATTCTGACTCTCTCAGCTCCAGGTGAAGTTGGAATTTAAGCAGAGGCTTACTAAATAGTAAATATTTTTATTCTTTCCTCCCATGAACAGCAATTCTGATTTAACTGGGCATCGTTCCCAGAGTGAGCTAATATCCCAAGGAATATAAAATAAAGCATTAAATTAAATTCTGTTGTTGGTGATTCTTTGCCCCAGAGCCTCTGGTCACTTTGTCTTCTGACTATCATCATTTACTGAGACCTTTATTTTGGGGGATCCTTTCTGCTCTTGCTCTGTCTCCTGTTCATTTGAATGGCAACTCTGATGTCACCAGTATGGGCAAAACAGTGTCACTGGATTTGCACGTTAGATCTCAGAGGTATCTTTTATCCTGGGGGAAGTTCCACCAATGACCCAGTGATTAGCAGTTGGTGGGGTTTTAAGGAGCAGACATCCCTACTTACCTGCCCCCTTATTCTCTTAACTCCCTTACTGTTGACCCATAGACCAGTTTGTTGACTTCCATAACATGTTGCTCCACTTTTCAGTGGAGTCAGGGTAACCAAAAGCAGTTAAATATGTGGCATTTCTCTAGTGTTTAATCAGTTAAAGAACAGAGCTTTGAGAATTAAACAGCTACATAATACTAAGGAAGTGTTTTTACTGCAAATGATAATCTGTAGCAACTAAGCTAGTAGGTTTTTGTGTAGAGTTTCTAATGTAGTCCTGGGGGGAAAGCAAATTGAACAGAGAAAGAGGTCTTTGTGCATTGTTGGTACAGTTTGAAGGTCTCAGAGGATTTTAATCTTTGCAAAAATAGGGAGTTCTGCTATTACAGTGGAGCAGAATACGTGGCAGTCTGTCCTTGGTGGGTCTCCTGACTCAGATAAGGCTGATTGGCCAGCCTGAGTAAGTTTTACAGCCCCCCCCCCCCCCCCGCTGCCCCCGCCGTGACTTCCCAACTGCTCCAAGGAAAGAATGCAAGGCTGGAATGTCTCAAGAATAGAATGTGCATATTTTCATTGAGTTTAATCTCAAGGTACTAAAAGTGTGTGTGTGTGTGTGTGTGTGTGTGTGTGTGTGTGTGTGTAATATTATTGAAAGTTGGCAGCAACAGGGTGTAGCAGTTGAGCCAAGAAACAGAAAAAAAGTTTTGAGAAATATCCACTATATTGCCAAATTTGTCCATGGGCTTTTTTGCAAAAAAAGTAAAAGTATTTAAATAGTTAAGGGAAGTTTCAAAATAAGTAGTTTGATTAGCCCCTTACTGCTTTATGAGATAAGCCATACAAAGTACTAAAGGAGGTGGCACCTATTTTATCTTATGGAGGAGACTAGAAGGGTGACTTGTCCATAGGCATTAAAAGCAGAGCCAGAATTAGGCTTAAGTGCCCAGGACACCTGCCTGTGTTGAAAGGACTGGATATTCATCACATCAGTATCCTGGTCCATGCAGCCAAGCATGCTGCCTTACCGAGGTGTTCAAATAGCTGTTGACTTCAATTATATACACCACTATAAGACATTCCTAGTTAAAGAAAGTCTTATTCTTTCTCCCTAAACTCTCCTCCTCAATTCAGCCCTCAGTAATATGTCAGCACCCAGAACTTATTAGAGCTGGGCTGCTCAGTAGGAAAAGCCATGAGCCACCAGTGGATATTGAGCTCTTGCTGTGTGGCTAGTCTCATTAAGATGTGCTATAAGTGAAAAATGCATGCCAGGTATCAAACACTTACTATGAACAAAAGCATGTAAAATGTCTCACTGATGCTATTGGTTACAAGCTGAAATGGTAATATTTTGGCTATATTGGCTTATGTAAAACAAATTATTAAAATAATTGTTTCTTTTGACTTTCTAAAATTTTACCAGAAATTTTCAAATCCTCTGTGCGACTGATATTATATTGCTATTGGACAGTGCTGCTCTAGACTCTTGTCACTTAACCACAAATCACACTGAGCTACATATTGTCTTGAGTTTTCGCTTATTAGATTGTGTTGGTATTTAAAATTCCATGTATTGGGGTGCCTGGGTGGCTCATTGAGTTAAGTGACGGACTCTTGATTTTGGCTCAGGTCGTGATCTCAGGGTTGTGAAATCAAGCCCTGCATCAGGCTCCATGCTGGGTGTGGAGCCTGCTTGGGATTTTCTCTCTCTCCCTCTCCCTCTCCCACCCCCTCAACTCCTCAACTAAACTGTCAGCAGCTTAGGGACATGGACTGTGCTTTATCCTTCCTTGAGTCCCCAGCATCCAACTTGATGTTTGGTATTCTTGTGCTCGACTGCTTGCTTGGAAATAGGTTTTGTCCAGTTCTACTTTGGACAGTGATAAGGAAATGCAGATTCACTTGTGCTTGCAGTGTTGTTGTTTTTGTTTTTGTTTTTCTTTCAAAGGGATTGATTTTATCAAGTTCTTAATTTGTTCCAGAAAGGTTAATATCTCTTGAAATTGGACTATTAAAATGCAGGGGACCTGCAGTGGGTGTCAGGACTTCCCAGCATACACGCTTAGCAGAGAGCCATGGTGTTAATTGATGCTTACAGGTTGTAAGGAGCCCTTTACTGCCACCCAAAAATCTTGGGAAAGCTACACATTAAGTTCAGAGTTTTGCACCCCAGTATCTAGAACCTGTCTGCATTTAGGTGCAGGTAAGTAAGGCAAGTTGGCCCCAGTGGTTCCCAGCCTTGAGCCAGGGTTGAGAGATGAGGGCCATTACTAGTCACGGTTGTCAAGGAACTGCCAGGAACTTTTATCAAATGGCTGTGATTCCCACAGCCTTTGAGAAAATACTAGGGGATGCACCCTGGGTGGGCCTTACCCTCTGCACATCCCATCGTTCTGTAACGTAGCTTGTGGCTGAACCACATTCTTATAATTTCTGGGCTGGTTATGTTGTGCCTAAAATACAGTCATTTCTGCTGGTTCCCTAGGAGAGTCTAGCCTTTCCCTGGGTTTTGGGACCACAGAATCCCTGAGCCACTGTTTTTGGTTTAGTTGTTAAGGAATGTGTAAGAATGTACACCTGGAAACCTCCACTCGTCAGGGGGAGATTTATTAGGTCTCTCTGCTGTGGAATGATCCCACTCTATTGACCACATTATTGCCATAAATCCATAGACAATCATCCCTCTTTGGCAACATGTGTGAAATGAATGTTTCTCTCTTTAGAGAAGCAGTTGGAAGGATTTGTAATGACCGAGATTTTGAAGGAAAGTGGTCCCGTCTGCCCAGATTCCCCAGTTTTGCAACAGCAGAACACCATGAATATCCTCATGTGGCAATTGAATCAAGAGATTAAGGCAGTTCATGCCCGGAGTAGTACTTTCTTTGAGTTTCTCATCTTTCCTAGGCTATGCTCTAGGAAAATCCAGTCCCAAAACCCATAGCTGGGTTTCTGGGGGCTCATAGACACCAGGTTAGAATTTCCACTCCGTAAAAAAGAAGTAGTAATTTTCCCCTTAGGTAGCCTGTTAATTGAGGTGACCAGATGTCACAGTCTCCGCCTGTTGTCCAAGTATATCTATTTTAAAGGTCTCCTTTTACTTTCAAAATGTTCCAGTTTGGCTGATAAATGCACGGCTGCCTACTAAGAGCAGACATCCTCCTACTCAAGCTCACATACCCCTACTTGTCCTATGGTGCCCATCCAGCATCCGCCTCATAGAGGAACTGGACTCCAGAGTGATATGTAAATTAAGCTTGCAGCTTCCCCTCGTGATACCCACACTCAGATCTAGAAAGCCCCCGGGACCAGAGACTGCCCAGAGAACAATGTCTCCTGAACGAACTCTCCCAAGATTCGACTTCTTCTTAATTCCTGCCTTTGGATGCCATCTGAAGGGAGCGCTTCGTCTGCATTTGGAGTTGCTCTGAGTGCCTATCTGGGGCATAGGAAGTGGGGATGAGGAGGAATTGGAGAGGGAGGGTCCCCAAGAGTGTAGGACCGGGCCGGGGAGCGGGGGAAGAAGCCTTGTCTGTGGAGCCTGAGGATGATGAACACCACCTGCCTCTGGCATTTCCTTGGAAGACCGTATTCCTCGGACTCCAGGTTCTCCTGGCCGACAGTTGCCATGGCAACACAGTGTCTTAAGAACCTCTAATTACATCTGTCTGCTTCTCCTAGAACCATGCGGAGCCACACATATGGTGACTTCATTTAGCGTGGAGTTGCTTGCTGCGTTTTAACCCCTCATGCGTGCCACAGGCTGGAGAATAATTGCTGGGATGCTAGAAACTTGATAGCTTTGCAGCCACACTGCCCCCGGAGTCCCAGGGCTTTGTCTGTGTTTTTAAAGTAGAGATTCACACTGTTATGCTCTGCTGGGCCTCTGGGGCCTCTCTGCTCCACTTTGCTCCAGTCAACCCTCGCCTCCCTGCCATCTTGCCTCCAGCCCTCGCCTCCCTGCCATCTTGCCTCCAACCCTCGCCTCCCTGCCATCTTGCCTCCAGCCCTCGCCTCCCTGCCATCTTGCCTCCAGCCCTCGCCTCCCTGCCATCTTGCCTCCAGCCCTCGCCTCCCTGCCATCTTGCCTCCAACCCTCGCCTCCCTGCCATCTTGCCTCCAACCCTCGCCTTGCCCCCTCCATCTGTCACAGGGTCTCAGCTCTTGGTTGGACATCGCAGTCCCTTTCAAGATGCCCAGCACCCCGGCAAATAAAATGCTTGGGCACAGCAGAGGCCTAGCCCTTCCCTGGCCACTGCCATTTCAGTGTACTGCAGCCCACGGTAAGGTCAGCCTAGTAGATGAGCCAGAAGGGAGCGCTTGGAGACCCGCAGAATCTTCTGCACACGGGGGAGGGCGTAGGATAGGGCAGCGGCAATGTAGTCTTCCTCCTGTCTCTGCAGACGGGCCATCTTGCTCCCTACTACCGCAGACAGTGTAGGAGCAGGGTTCCCGAGAAGAGTTAACACAAAACCGCTATCTTGGATAATAGGCCCATTTTCACAATTTCTCTTGGCTCCTCTTGCTTACCTTTGTCTCTCTCTACTTCTCCGTTGCATAGGTCACCAAGGCGGCAGGCTGCTCTCTGGCGACCTCCACCCTACACTCTGAAGTCCCACCCAATTTTGCCTCCCTGCGAGGTACCCTGCATTCCCACATTGCCTCCTCTTCCATCCTTTCCCCTTTTCCCATTCCCATTCCCTCGTCATGTCTGCAAGATTATATTAATTGTGGACAAAGGAAATGACTGAAAGCCATTTCCATCCTCCCTTGCTCTCCTGTCCACCTCACCTCCCCCCCCCGACACACACACCCCAATGTCTTTCTGTGGGTCAAAGACAATCTCTCATTAGGGAAATTACAGGCTGAATATTTATGGCCTGGTGGAGAAGGGAGGGGTCTTTAGGCTATTCCCCCCACCCCCCAAAAAAAACTGATCCTGAAAGGAGGCAGCCCCAGGAGAGGAATTGGCCCAGGGGGCTGTCTTTCTGCCCCTGCTCTAGGTCCTTAGGGCAGTGTGGCTCAGTTGCTCTTAGATACTTCCAACAAAGGTTGATGGTGTGGCACAATGTACTCTGCCTGGACCTGTGAAAGACTTTAGAACACAGACTTTAAAGCCTTGTCCTCTAGGAACTTACAGTTCATCTGGGAAGACAAAATCTGCATAATCAATTACATTTTTAAAAAAGTGACCAAATGAGTTTGTACAGAGAAGAATGAAAGTTTAGAGATGGAAGGAGGAGCTCCTAACACTCAAGAGGAAAAGGTCACCGAGGATGGAGTTGTGTAACTTGAGCTGACCCTTGAAGGACAGGAAGAATTTGTGTAATTCAGACAATAAATCAGACTTCCCAGATGGTGACATTGTTTTTGTAGCTGGTCTTGTGGGACATTCTCTCATTCTCTGCCCATTTTAAAGTTAAAGAAGCATCTAACAATACTTCACGGTGCTGACATTTTCAAAGGGTAATGAGTTTTCATTTCAAAATGTAAGACCTCAAGAGCCCTGTGCCCTTTATTTTAGTCTGCTGCAGTTACCTGCTCTACTCACAGATACCTCCTGAAGTGAGGTTTACTGGAGGTGAGGAGGTCAAGGATCTTGAGGCCACATAAACAATGAAATCACCCCGGACACAGGAAGAAGACTGAATCACTGCCAAAGACCTTGTTAAATACGGCCAAGTAGATGTCATAGATGACAGTGTCAGGCATCTGAATCAGTGCCAGTTCATGTGAACCACCTTGGGGAACAGTGAGTTAACTTTCAGTTTTAGGGGGAGCCGTATGCAAATTGGGATTATGGAAAGGAGCGGCATACATGGAGACTGTTCTCCAGCTTGGGGAAGGTACCCATGTTCTCTGCACACTGGATTTCTTCCCTAGTATGTGATATCAGGAACTACCCAGAGTCTACCTAAATTCAGTAGAACCCAGGGCAAAAGGGGTGGAGAGAACTTGTAGCTCTTAGCCTATATCCATCTCTTAGGCCTTCTACCAAAGCATAGAAGGAATAAATCCTACATTCCACTCAGAAGTTCAAAGAATGTGAATCGTGTTTGGTTCAGTGCTTGGGGAAGCTTGGGGAGGTGGAGGGCTGGCTTGGGATGGAGTGCTGGGAATGTGTGGGGATGTGTGGGGATGTTGGTCTGATGTGCCTGGCACTATAGGGGACATTTCCAAAACGTTTTCTCGGAGGTCTCCTATAGCTGCCCTAGAGCTCCTCCTTCCTTAGTGGAGGGTACTGGGATTTAGGCGTGTGGGTATTGTTTTGTTTTGTTTTTAACTTTTGATCAACCATTTGCCTTGAACTACATGTGGAAATAATTAGAGCATGGATGCTGAGTAAATGTGAGCCCTGGCAGTCCCAGACATACTTCAGTGACAGGTTCTTGGCAGGAATGAAGAATTGTGAATCTCATGTGAATTTCCTTTAGCCATTCTCTCCCTTTTCTTCTTGCAAGGCAAACACAAATAGAATAAAAATGTCATTAATGGCATTCAAAAGGAGTAGAGGGTTCCAACCAGTCAACCAAGAGTGAAATCAGGCCACTCAATTGGGGTCCCATTACGGCTCCTCTGATTTCCTGTCATGACCCAGGAGGGAATGAAAAAGCATTGCTTATGAAAATTCTTTGACTGCAAAAGCCAACTTTAATTCCACCACCAAAACTCAGCAAAAACCTGAAGCACTCCTAGAAGGCTCTATACATAACCAGTCTTTAGTTTGGGGGTCTAGGTTAACTTCCTTGGGAGATTAAAGTTTTAATACTCAAGAACATCTGAAATGGCAAATGTCTGTGCTTTCTAGTTAAGAGACTCTTAATAGTTTAAGGGACTAGGGCATCATCTACAATTCTTTCCTTTTATAGATGGGGAAACGGAGGCCCAGAGAAGTCGGGCACCTTCCCCTAAGTCACACAGTGTGGAGGCAGAGAGAGATATGTCCAGGGCCTCTCTCCAGGTTCCTGTATCAGTTCTCCTTACATAGGACCTCACCGCCTCTGTCTGGTCTGGCTGTTCAGGTTTCGGCAGAGGTTTAAAAAAAAAATTTTTTTTTTTTTTTTTTTGCTGTTTCATCCCAACATTTGCCAAATCATTTCTCATACAGTGGCATTCATCATCCATTTCTTGGAGCTCTCTAGACATCCTGATTTTGCTCCTAGTTTTCTCAATGTGCCTGCCCTGCTTTCTTGGCTGCTTTGCCCTCAGAGTCCTCATAACAGTCGTGCAGGCTGTTCACTGCTTGAGGAGGTGAAGGGGGCTGAAATCCAACCTGCGCTGCTTGCTGAGCCCTGTAACCTGGTCCGGGTTCACATCTGCCTAGAGGGGAAGGCACCTTTGCTGGCTTGCAGAAAGCCCCCAGGTGGTCTGCTGGCAGCCTCTTCTTCCTGCTCCTTGGCCACCCTCAGCCCTCCATTCCCACCCTTGCGTCCTGAGCTCATTTGTTCCCTTGACCCCGTTTCTCACTGACATGGATCATGTCCAGACGTGCTTCTCTAGTCGTTTATTTTCAACTGTCGGTGAGATGTTGTACTGTCCCCCCAGACTTAAGTCCGTTACTGACTCATCATCGCCGACCCCTCCCCCACTCGGCCTCTGCCCGGTCTCTGACTGTGGAAGACACACTGCCAACCTTCAGGCTCTCAAAGCCAAGGATCTTGGCAGTTCCCTGGATTCTCACCTTCCTCTCTTCTATCTGGTTTGTTGCCAGATCTCATTCTTTAGAATTTTCTCCTGAATTCCCTCCTTTCTCTGTATCCATGCCACTACCATACATGAGACTTTCATCATCCCAGGCACTTTCTACCCAGTTTCCTTTTGCTGCCAGTTCCGCCTCACCCACTTCTTCCCATGTACCACTGCCGAACTGGTCTTGAGACCCTCCTGCTCGAAAACCTACGGTTTTTCCATCCAGATCCTACCATTTTTTAGGGCTCAGCTCACGTCCCCTCTCATCCATGAAGTGCCATCTCCTGGAGCCGGCAGCCCCCTCTACTCAGGATTGCACTGATCTGCGTTTGTGAGTTTCATCGCCCCGATGAGGTTGGAGACTCCCGAGAAGGTAGAGGCCACATCCTGTCCTCCTTTCAGGTTTATTACATGAAACTTGCATCCCACTATTCACAGGCTGTTATCATTCATGATTTTTTTTATAAGCATTTATCAAATATGCTGTCTCGTGGATTTTAATTCCTTGCCCTGGCCTTTACTGAAGAAGACTGTAAGACTATCCATACCCCCTGCATTGCCCTTTAAAGTGGACAAATCATAGGCAGATGGTTGGAGAATGGAAAATGAATACCACGATCAAACCTAACAGACTAATTCAGGGCAAAAAGTGGTTTGACTTAAAAGGTCCACCAAGGAATTCTAAAGAAACTGAAGGGTAAAACTGTACATAGGGGCCTTACCAAAAGCACTTCCTAGGAAGACTGACAGGATATCTTGGAAATTCCAGGGATCACTGTGAGAACTGTAGACAGATCCTGGGGAGCCTGGTAAACCCTGTCAGTCAGTGTGGTTTCACTGATGTGCCTAAGTTGGGGAGACAGCATGGCACTCCACAGGGACACCAAGTGCATCACTGTGACCCGTGCTCTGAAAGCATGAGAGCAGAGGCGCCCTCCTGGGGTGCTGGAGTCAGAGCCTCCTCACTGCCAACAGGGATGAAACCAGACCTCATAGACCCATGTGCAATTTTTCTCAGTCCTGGGTGAAAGGGCCTAACATATTTCCACCTCTGTGTTTACTAAATGCTGCGGTACTTCTACTATGACTAGCCAAGTCCCTCACGGAAAACTGAGCTTAGCCTTACATAAACCAAGCATCTAGTTTGCCATGCTGGGGCTGGGCCACCTCAAGAAAGACCTAAGTATATGGAGTGGGAAGCATTCCAGAGATGGTGAATGTGCAGCTGGGAAAGTGAGGGGACTTCCCTATGAAGGTGGCAGTTTAGATCCTTCAGTCTGACAAGGCAAACACAGAGAATGTGACAGAATCCTTAAGACAATGGTTACGGTAAACAGCCTTGTCCCATTGGAAATTTGGAAGTAGTAATTTCTAGACACACAATACATTATCACGTAATGAGAAGAAAATGTCAGGAACATGTTAATCCCATAAGATAGAAGCTAAACATAGAAATTATATAAAAGGGACTCCTGGGTGCCTCAGTCGATTAAGTGTCTGCCTTCAGCTCAAGTCAGGATCCCAGGGTCCTGGGATCGAGCCCCGCATTGGCTCCCTGCTCAGCGGGGCGTCTGCTTCTCCCTCTGCCCCTCTCCCTACCACTTGTGCTTGTGTACTCTCTCTCCCTGATAAATAAATAATTTTTTTTTAAAAAAGAAATTAATACAAAGGAGAATTAGGTAGTTCTTAAATCCATAATAGATTTTTGATTTTTTTTATCTTAAAACTAATCCCCTTGGGGTGATTCATCCCTTATTTTGATGTCATGAAAGCCAGCCACACATTCCCCCAAACATCCTGAGTGCCACTGTCACTGGTTGCTGACATTGACACTAACTTGAATTCCCCCCACCCCTGCAGTGAAATTTAATGTAAAAAACATTTATTGTGGATTTTCTCAGGCAGGGCACAGTGGTAGGTGTGTCAGAAGCCAAAATGTGCAGGCACTTGGAGTTCACTTGAGATAAGCTATATGTGTATAAAACATTAAAGAGGGCTCTAATAGACTAAAGGCCGCAAAGCCTTCTTGCTTATGAAGAAAATAATAGGGTAGGTGGAGAGTCAGATTTATTGTGAGCTAATTAAGCTTTAGTTTCAGACCTTACTCACAAGGCCAGTTTTGCAGTCATAATCGTGTATTCTTTATCTCAGGAGGGCCCCTCAAATCGTTTAAGCTTCAGGGTCCATTGGACCTGGATGTGGCCCTGGTGCATTCTCCTTGAGGTGAGGGACACATCTAGGGATGCCCACTGACCCTGCAGATGCAGAGGCTCCTGTCACGTGCTTCAGAACAGCTGCTAGAAATCGCCTTCCACCTCTTTCCTTAGCGCAGGTGCGATGCAGCAAGATACTCCTTTTCAGAGCAAAAGAATCGGAGAGAGTGGAACAAGGTCACATGGCGCTCCAACTAGATCTCAAGGTCTGGAAGAGGTTTGGCGCTCTCACGCCTGTGCTACTGGGTTCCAGTCCAGAATGCCGCCTGAGAGCCGCCAGCGTCCCACCCTGGGCCCCACCCAGGCCTCCCCCTGGCTCTCCCCAGTTCTGTGAATTCCTTTGTCCCAAGCTCCAGCGTGCTCAGCGTATCTGAGGGGCCCTGGTGTTCCTGTGAAGTTTCCATGACTAATTCTGGCAAAGCAAGGAGGGCCTTTCTCCTGTCAACAAAGCCACTTGTCACAAAATAGTGCCCAGTGGAGCCAAAATTCCACCTTGGCATAAGTAAGGCTGTTCTGTTTTGTTTTGTTTTGTTCTTTTTTAAAGAAAGTTGGGAAGGAGGAAAAGGATGGAGGGTACAGAGCCGACCCAGTTCACTTTAGTGAAATGATGATATATTAAGCTGACAGTTTTATGGTTTTGCTTATAAGCTCCCTCCCCTGCCAAAGCACACTGTTCTTCCAGAAATTGTTTGACTTTAGAAGACTTTTTTTTTTAAACATTCTAAGTGTAGTTTGTGTTCAGACTTAATGCTGGTCGGCCCGGAGACTCAGACACACCATCACCTCTTCTGGTGGTTTTTCAAATAACTTGCTTTTCACTTTGTTTGCAGAGGATCTTTTTTAATTGCAAAACTAATTTATTTTTTTAGACCTTGGATCCATAGCAACACCTTTTCTAGCTTTGATTTGTAATGAGGCAAAGTAGTTTGTGGAAAGAGGGGTGGAATTAAAGTCTGGAGACCTTAGGCCAGGACCCAGCTCTGCAACTGTGAGTGCTTAGACCAGTCACATGTAGCTCTGAGCCTCAGTTTCTTCTTTATCATTGGATGTTAAGTCTGGAAGTGCCTTAGCAGTAACCCCTGCCTGCTTATCCTATTAAATTAAAAATGATAGTGAAAATTACAGACTAATTGAAATTGCTGTACTAGTATAAAGTATTATTATCATGCAATGGCTAACAGTTGCTCAGGGAGAAAGTTTTTCCCCTAGTAAAAGTTAGCAATGTTCCCAGTCAGTCTTTTACCACGGGGAGTTTGCACTGTGAAGTTTAACCATGAGACCAAAGCCCCAGAGCATGGTTTGCAATGTGTAATGAAAATGACATAGAAGCAGGTCAGAGAGATGGTGCAGAAAGTCAAAGCTGGAAACCCAGTGTTTCTCCACTGGAAGCAAGTATTTTGTTGACTTTTATCAACATATCAGTGTCCACACTTCCAGAACAGGCCCCCCTCCCCAACCCCATTCAGTTAATCACATTTTCACAAGTACCCTTAGACTTAGGGGTTTGTACACCTGTGACCTCCCACTCCTAGAGCAAATTCATATGCCAATGTGGTTATCTATTCATAGATGACATTCTCATATAGCCCTGGGACCTAATTCCTAAAAGCACTGCCTTGCGCTCTGTGGCCTCTCCCCGGGCCAGCCGCCGTAGCTGTCCCCTCTGCCCACAGCTCCCTCCCTTGACTGTTCCCTGTAAGGGAATACTGAGGCCCCGGGCTCAGGTCCTGACCCGGCTCTCCCCCATTATGTGGCCTCTGTATGTCACAGAGCTTTGCTAACTCTCGAATTCCTCCCCATCTGTTAGATGGGACTAAAAATATGGAAACTTGTACAGACGTTGTGAGGACAGAGATAGCTGTGAAGAGCCTCACTCAGTTGTAGGGGCTCGAATTAATATTAGCAATGGACCCCAGGCCCTTGTGATCCCCACTAGATCGTGACCTTCCACCTGGCAGGTTCCCCTGTCTCCAGCCGCTCCCATCCAGGCTGCCCTGCACTTCGGGCCAGAATTTCTGAGGTGGAAGGGACCAGACACAAATTAATATTGCAAAGCACCACATTCTCCATGTCACCTGCTGTCCTGCCTCTTTTCCGCCTCACTCGCCACACCCTCCCCACAAGGCAGCCACTGATCGCCCTGTCCCTGGAGCAGGAACACGTTTATACCATAGGCATCTCCTCTCAAGATGTTCTTCTCCTGCACTCAGCAGAGGGGTAAGACCACCTACCATGCCAGAGAACTTTCTAGGAACCTCAGGGGTGCTCCTGACATCCCATTCCCCAAGAACATAGGGCTTGGAGAGGGGCTTTCCATGGTACAAAGAGGCCACCTCTAGGTAGAAAATGTTCATTGTTGTTTTCCGTGTGAAAGCATGCCTGTGAATGGGAAGAACTCGGGAGGTCGGAGGGCTTCAGGTAGAGCATTCTCTCCCAAGTGGGCAAAAATCCTGCTGCCTGTGGCTGTACGGTGCTCGCCCACCTCCTGCCCCACAGCTCGCAGGCTGGGAGGGTGGAGCTGCGGGAGTCCAGGCGGCATTTCCGCATTGCGGCGTCGGGTTCTGCGAGACAAAGAGAGAGATTGCCACCTATCGACAGATGTGCCACCTGCAAAGAGGGATCCCTGTGTGACTAGCGCGGCCCCCCCTTTCTCTCTGGTCTTAAGCGGGAGAGGAGGCGGGTTGTTAGCCCTTGGTTTTTTCCATTCAGTCAGACCTCCCGCTCTCAGTATTATCATTTCGGGGTAACAGAGGCTGGGTGGGGACGTGACATCCGAGGTGGGAACAGCGCTCAGTGGGGAAATTGAATGAGAGGCAGTAACCACGGCAGCTCTCAGCTGTGAGGCGGGCACGCTGCTGCAGGCAGTATATCTCCTTTACGGGCTCACACACCCCTCGCGGGGATGAGTGGTCCCATTTCACACGTGAGGAAACTGAGGTCTAAAGAAAGTACCTTGCCCATGGCCATGGCAAGTAGGGAGCGGAGGTGGGATGTAGGAATTCAAATCTAGCTCTCCGACACACTTGGAAGCACCTTCTCACATTTGCTAGTTATGCAAATCACATCACTATCATAATCTCCTTAACCTTCAATTTTCTCACTATGAAAGTAAATCAAATATGAAGGAACTGCTTTCCCTTTGGTTGGGTGGGTTCTTAGCTCTGGCATGTTCTAGTTATTTAACCTCTAAGGCTCAGTTCCCTCATCTGTGAAATGGAGAATGTTATGGTGTCTAACTCATGGTGTTATCCTAGGGCTTAAGTGAGATAACGTATAATCCAAATCACCTAGAAGAGTGCCAGGTATTGATAAATGGGAACTTACTCATCTGTTGTCTGAAGGTCCAGGTTGGAATCCTAGCTCCTCTCAGTTTTAGCTTTGGGACCTTTGGGCAAGTCACTTGACCTTTCTGATTTTCAGTTCCCTCTCCGATAAAATGAGGTTAATAATCGACATGTCCTTGCAGGGTTGTTCATACAGTGAGATGAAATCGTATGTGTGAAAACATTTTGTAAATTTGAACTGGACTGCTCAAATATGAGGCCTTATATTTTAAATAAAGAGTATCTGTTTCTTCAAATGATTTTGGAGAACTATTTCTGGAAAAATGACTTGGGTTGAATTCAACCTGGAAGTAAATTCCTCTTTATTATTCACTAAAAACAGTAACAGAAGGTAAAAGGAGCTCTGTGCGTGCCACAGGCTATTCTGCAAGAAGCTCTGCTTGCTTTCAGTTTATGATGCCCTTCCAAATATACCGTTTCATCTTCACAAGGCAGGGCTGGTATTTACCCCTATTTTACAGATGAGGAGACTGAGGTTCAAAGAATTAAAGTGACTAGTTACAGATGCACAGCCAAGTGGTAAAAGGTCTGCCGGTGGAGCTGTGTACTGGTGTCTTTTGAGCGTAGGCCTGTGTCGGGGCATGCCTTTTTATGAATTTATTTGTCTGTATCTCTTGGTTAGAGTGTTGCTTCATGAAGGGGAGAGAAGGTGGTCTTATCTGAGGTATTTTACACTGGTCAGCAATAGCCTTTTCCTCTTCCATTTTAGAACTGCTTTCCTTTCCCAGGCGCAGTGAGGAGGGCCCTGCCCGGAGAATATGCTTGATTTTATCTCCACTCCTGGTTTAGGAAACAACAGCGCTCCAGTCCCCCCAGCATTCTGGGAATTACTTCCTCTTTTCTTCCCTGCTTGCCAGCTTTTTTGAAATCGCCTTAGCAACATCTAAAGAAGAATGGGTTTAGCAACAGCCTATGAACCAATGAAATGTGAGCATGGCCCGAGTTTCTGGACCAATGGGATCCTTGCATGACAGGCAAGATGGCTGAGGAGAGACAATAATAACCTGGAGTTCGCAAAGCAGCCTCCAGGTGGCAGCAGACCGGCTGTATTGGGCACAGCCCTCGGCTCTCAATATCTACTTTGCTTTTTGTTTTCTTTGACCTCTTCTTGGATGTGAAACATTTACCGACTAGGAGAGTTTTAGTATTACGAGCTTTGTGGGTGTGAGTTGTCTGCACGACATGGTAGACATGGTCTGAAGGGTGGAATCTGAGGTTCCCCCCTCTGTCTTTACTGACCCCCCCACAGCTCCTGCCATCTTTGTTGGTTTTGTCAGTTAGTGCTACCCCGGTGGGCGGGGGCGGGGAGGCCTGTGGTGACTGCCTGCTCAGCAGTCAGAGGCTGGAGGAATCACATTCTCCTTTGTTCAACCACCACTGCTGCTGGCCTGCATGACACCTGAGGTGGGGCTGCTTTTTAGCCACCAATTAATGTGAGAGAAGGAATGTGTCACCGACAGATTAGTGCCTACAGCCAGTCTCATTTCAGTGGCATAGACTGGGACCATTCCCTGCCTGCAGGTTCTGCTGAGCACGTCTAAACAAGAATGTCTGACCACAAGTGGTTTGAGGATAATTCTACTGTCTGTCGGGTGGTTTGGCCCTC
The DNA here is from genome assembly GCF_003265705.2 of Callorhinus ursinus. Taxonomy (NCBI): domain Eukaryota; kingdom Metazoa; phylum Chordata; class Mammalia; order Carnivora; family Otariidae; genus Callorhinus; species Callorhinus ursinus. The sequence goes on along the minus strand of NW_027397063.1, from coordinate 56,544,328 downwards.
TTGGTCTTGAAGCTAGGGGCAGATGTGGAGGGGGCTGAATAAGACCATACTGAATAATAGCAAATCCGTGTTCCCGATGGTTTAGCTATCCTTCTTTTGCCTTTCGAAACACCACCCAGTGAGATTTTGGTCCTTCCGACAGCCATGTTTCTCTCACGTGTCTCTGTTTCTGTCTGGCTTACTCTTCTCATCCTTTAGGAGTTCGTTAAGGCATCCTATCTTCAGAAATCCTCCCTTGATTCTCGCCCTCCTTCTCCCTTCCGGCTCCTGGTGGTCCTGTTGCTGCACCTCCGTGTTGCTTTCTAAATCTCTATTTGGGAGCTTCCTCAGAGAGTCGCGGAGCTTCTTGAGGACAGAGTCTGCCTTTATAGCTCTTTACTGTAGTGTTGAAATATCAGGGGTGTTGAGTAACCATTTTTAAAAGAAAGGAAGCACATAAGAAAGAGTCTCTTGCTCTTTAAGAAACGATCTGAGGGACTCCGAGGTAGCCGGGCCTGGGCCGGAGCAGTGCTAGCAAGTCCGGGGCTGGCTCTTGGGGATGGCTTCTAGCTGTTTCAGGAACTTTCAACAACCATGAGCTGCAACTCCAGACCAAGACCTGAGTCTGGAAAGTAACTGCCACAACCATTGGCTTATGCCATGACAGGCTCTTCTCCGTGACGTGGTTTCCTTTATGATTTTGTGTTTTAGGACGAACTCAGGAGCAAATCGAAGATCTGTGCCAATGTGTTTTGTGGAGCCGGCCGGGAATGTGCAGTCACAGAAAAGGGAGAGCCCACCTGCCTCTGCATTGAGGTAAGCCCTGAGATCAGGAGCCAGAGGACAATAGCCAAGGCCAAATGGCTACCTTGCTGGAGCTGCTAGTCAGCAGGGCAGGGCCAACAATTTCATCACCTTTATAAAAAGCATACCGTGTCTATCTGAAGAACAAGGGATTTTCATCCCAGAGTTAAAAACCAAATGTGAATGCAGGGATATTCTTTTTTAAAAAGATGTTTAGTTTTAAGTCAAAATTTTAATAATGCTTTATATAAGTCAAATAATACAGACATTTGTATAAACATAAAATTCATAATCTTCCCCATAACCCTCAAATCCGATTAGTCTGAAATGACCAGTGTTAACAGTTCAATATATATTATTCCACTTGTTTTTCTATGCTCTTATAAACATATAGGGTCCCCCCTATTTTATACAAAAATGGAAATAAATATTTTGTAATAGCATCATGTTTATGTAGTAATTTTCCCATAGGTGGACATTTAGGTTGTTTCCTGAGTTGTTCGCCACTACAAACAATAACATCCTTGTGCAAATATCCTTACATGCTGCAGCCTTTATTTCTATAGGATTGATTCCCACTAGGGCTTGCCAAGTCAAAGGATATGCACGTTTTTAGAAAACTACTAGATGAAATGAAGTTTTTTTAGGAATTTTCGTTTGTTTGTTTTTAATGAGGTTTAAAAAGCAACGTGAGCTTTTGAGAAATACTTTTTTTGTAAGCAGGTTTCTGACAACTTCTCTTCAGACAAACATAAATACCTTCCTCTCCCCTTTCTGTCAAACCAACAGAAGCCTAGAAATATATTTGCCTTTATGCAAATAAATACACCTAATGTAGTCCCCAGGTGAAGGATCTGATCCATTGTCTCAGAAAGGAAGTCCCCCAACTTAGAAACATGAAAACCAGATCCACTGGGAACCCTAGGAGGCTCTCCCCAGAGGTTTAGCTGTCCACTGTGTGATGACATGAGCCTGTACTTAGAGTCAGGAAACCTGCTGTGTAGTCTCACCTTGACCACATATATTTGTGTGATTTCGAGCAAATCAGTTTCCACTGGATGCTGCAAAGACAAGAGACTATGTTTGCCCAGCATGTAGAACTTTTAGTAAGAATTCAATAATAAATATTGGTTAAATGAAGTTTGTCTTCCTAAACATTGGTATTTTCATCTAAAATCGGAGAAGCAGGGCTGCCTTCCAGCTCCAGTGTTCTGTGTTCCTTCTTACCACATCTGGTCTTTCTGGCTTTGGTGCCTTCATTAGGGCTGAGCTGAACTTGCTTCCCCCTTACCATCTTTCAAAAACCGCAGACGTCTAAAGAAACCAAGCTTGCCTGTGACCATGGCCCTTTAAATAGCCAGCATAGAACCGAGTTGCCAAGTGAACTTTAGTCCATTTCCCTGTCCATAACGATTCTCTGCAATACTTCACAAAGACCAGCATCCCCAGCCCTGCCTCACAACAGCCCTTGCGAGATCAGGAGGAAAACAAAATGGCCCCCAAATACTACACAAAGTGAGAGAGCAAACATCCTTCTAGTTAAACCCCAGAAGAACTGAAGCACTGGGTGTGTGTGTGTGTGTGTGTGTGCGCGCACACACACACACACACACCTGCCTGTCATTCTCCACATCCCCCGCTCTCAGCTCTGGCTCTTGTGTCTTAGAATGTTGGTGTTTTAAGGGACCTGAGATCATCCAAAGACATCACATGACTTTCTCCAAAGTGAGCTTTAAAGTACTTGTCTAGAGCGTCCAGATTCCTGACTTCTAATAAAATGCCCTTCCTGCTGATTCGCTAGGGTCAGGGTGGTCTACTCGAGTCTTCACTGAATAAAAGAGATGGCCCTGAACCGGGATCAGCACAGTGGGCCATGCAGGGCTGTAAAATGATGGGGTGCCTCCAAGGCTGCACGGAGTAGAGTCACTGATGCCAGAGCTGAGGCTCCCTCCCAGGATGTAGCCACAAGGTGCATGTGCGCGCGTGCGCGTGCTGGCACCCTGACCACAGAGACCTCCTCCTCGGGTCTGTTTCAGCAATGCAAACCTCACAAGAGGCCTGTGTGCGGCAGCAACGGCAAGACCTACCTCAACCACTGTGAGCTGCATCGAGACGCCTGCCTCACTGGATCCAAAATCCAGGTCGATTATGATGGACACTGCAAAGGTAAGGAGTGCTGTTACCACCATCTCCCAGCTCCAGCCAGAGGAGCCATGGGATGCAGCAGTGTGGCCTGGCTTCCCACACTCCTTTCCACTGGGCCACAGCACCCAAAGCCATGGAGACCACCCAGCTACTTGGAGATGCATGCTCTTGCGCTCATGAGCCTACTGGCTTTGCCCTGAATCCTGGCTTTGCCCAGACCTGTACCCAGGGTTTCCTGCATCAGACTCCCAGGGGAGCTTCCAGTACTGTCTGCAGTGCATAGGGAACCACATCAATAATCAACAATAATAAGGAAATGTTTAAATGAACTCTATGCCTTTTTAAAAAGCAGGTGAATTTCACTTTTTATTTATTTTTAAAGATTTTATTTATTTTAGAGCGAGAGTACGGTAGGGTGGGGGCAAAGGGAGAGGGAGAGAGAGAATCTCAAGCAGACGTCACGCTGAGCACAGAGCTCGACACGGGGCTCGAGCTCATGACCGAGATCATAGCCTGAGACAAAACCAGGAGTCGGATGCTTAACCGACTGAGCCACCCAGGCACCCCGAATTTCACTTTTTAAATTTGGGCACCTCTCAGCCCTGGTCTATATATTTCCCCTATTTTGCACTCAAACCATTGCCAGTAGGGTAAGAGGGAGGGGGTCTTAAGCTCATTGCTAATTAGACACAAGCTCCCTGCCGAGCCACAGTCCCACTCAGCCCCTCCCAGCCTGAACTGCCCTGGTGAAACAAGAAACTGTTTCCACATGTGGGTCTCCACTCCATTTTCCTCTCTGTAATGATTCCATGTGAATTCTCAAAGTCCCAGCCACCCATCCCCACCCCTCAACCTAACAGGAAGAGGTATGAGACCAGGAAGGCTGACTCAGTGGCCCAAAAATGTCAAATAGAGCCGGGAAGAAAAGATCTCCATACTTAGGCCCTGGAAGAAGGAAAGGAGACAGGGACCCAGGACAAAATGATGAAAAGATTGTAAGCGGCCCCCTTAACGTGGGATGACTGTAATCCGAGCAGAATACACAGAAATGTTCTTTTGTCTTCACTTGGCCTTACACATTTTCTCCTTTTGTCTTGCAGAGAAGAAATCCATAAGTCCATCTGCCAGCCCAGGTGAGAGCCTGTTTTTTTCTCCAGGGTGCCTTTTAGGGAAGAGATTCTTTTTGTGAGGGAATTTTGTGTTTCACATTCCTTGCTGAAGCTCACAAGATGTGTGTGTCAGAACTTGTGACCCAGAACTGGTCACTCCTCAACATAGCTCAGAAAAGTGGCAAAACTGCTTTTGTGTGTGTGTGTGTGCTTGACATTTGAAGTGGCTGGTTGAGTCAGAATGTTGGCTGTGTTTTCCGTTTTTGCTGAGTAGTGATTGCATTAAAAGGACAGGAAAGCCACTGAATCCTTCCTTCGATGCTCTGTAAGATAGGCTGATGGCACAGGACTAGCAGAATCAGAAGGCACAACTTTTTTTTGAAAGGAGATAATTGGAAATGCCAGTAGGACTTTTTCCATGGTTTTCCATGGTTTTCCATGAATCAAAATTAAAATTTCATCATTATAGTTACAGAACCTCTAGCATATGCTTTTCCTTAGATCGTTACAATAATCTTGTGAGGTAGACCTTATTGTAATGACCTCATAGATGAGGAAATCGAGGCTCAGAGAAGTTAAGTGAATTTCCCAGCATTAAACAGCTTGGAAGTGGCAGCCCAGATTTCCATTCCCCTGGCTCAGGGCCCTTATCACATCCCACTGTGTGTTGTCTTCTAGGAATCTCCACTTGCCAAAGCTCTTCCTTCGCTGTCCCCCATCTACCCAACTCTCAGTCCCACCTGTTACTGCCAAGTGTCTTGAAACAGCTGTCCAGAGCAGGGTTTCAGCATGGCCCTTTCTTGACCTTGTTTTCTGTGTTTTAGAACAAAGGATAATTCAGACAGTGTAAAATTTTAAGTGGGAGAGTTTTGATAGACCCAGTTGGTAAGAGGAAAAAGCTAGAGAGAGAGAATGTAAAATCTGGTGGCATGAAGGATTATAATGTGCTCCTTCATGCACTTACTATTTCAGCTCATCTGTGAGCCAGGAGAGCTGTTTATTGATTGATAGATTTTTTCCCCCTTAGCTTCCTGAAGTTAATGAAAATGTCCTTTATTTTTCTGCTGATGTTTTTCTCACCTAAGCAACATAGTCTCTCTTTTCAATATTCTCAATTCTTACAAGTTTTTTAGAAACATAAGCTTGAATCCTGGTTTGGTCACTTTCCAGTTGTCTATCCTGGGTTGACTCCTATAAAATGTGTGTGATAATTCTGTGTCCTTGGAGTGCTGTGAAAATTCAATGAGCTGTTGCATGCAGAGCCCCAGGCACTGAACCTCCCATGTAGGGATGCAGGGTGACCTTGGGGTCCTCACCACTCAGCTGATCTCCCTCCCCTTTCCTGCAGTTGTTTGCTATCAGTCCAACCGCGATGAGCTCCGGCGTCGCATTATCCAGTGGCTGGAAGCAGAGATTGTTCCAGATGGCTGGTTCTCTAAAGGCAGCAACTACAGTGAAATCCTAGACAAGTACTTTAAGGTAATCCAGAATTGGGGTCAAAGACTCTTCAGCCACAGACCAAGGGAGACTTCCTCTCCCATTGCCTGATCACATCTTCCCACCATTCCATGAAGCTATGACATTTGCTTTCTGACCAGCTTGACCAGTGGGATTCCAGCAGTAGAGCCTTTGGGATCTAATGCACATGTATATGGCCAGGCTGTATCCCCCTACCCCATACGTATCTCCCTACCCTCTACCTCACAGAGCTGGCTGTTGATACAGTATACCTTCTGATCTCACCCAGACCCAGGCATTTCCCACCCAGCTTGACATTTCTCTGAGTCATTAACTTGATCGTCTCTGGCCTGTGGAGCTCCTTATCATCTGAGAAGAGTCCACGGACTGGCATTCCATGGGTCCAGGATTCTTCATGAACCTAGATATTGCTTGTCCCATCACTTAGTTTAAGAGACAGGTTGTTCCAATTAGGGGCAGGAGAGATGCTGCTTTGATAAAAGTCGGAAATAGTAGTTAGCAATGAGTAGGGCTTGCATGGCATGGAGATTTTTCAGATAGCCTAAGACATTGTTAGAAGAAGCAGTTAAGGACACTCTTCCAGCTGACTGACAAGACACAGACACACACTTATGTACATCACACCCAAAGATAAAAATACCATAAGCAGAAGCATGCACACCACACACACATCCCACATACAGAGATGCACACCCCACACAGAGACACAGCCTCCTCATAGACACACATTCAGATACCCACATTGCCACAGAAGTAAAAAACCCCCTTTACTTACAGACACACATCTCTAGGTAGATGCCCTCAGATGCTCACCCACGGATGGACATGTTCCCACGTGTCTCCAGGGCCTGCTGTCCCAGGCCATAACCAGCCTGGACTCACAAGCAACCCCAGACACATGAGGGATTTCTCGGTGGTTCTGTGGCCATCACATGTGGTCAAAACCAGGCTGGTCTGTGGATTCCTCTTCCTAACTGACTTTATGGACCCCACAGATGGAGAAATACTGGATTGGGTATTTTGGTCATTTAAGACTTTGCTTGTGTTCCTGTCTTTAGCAAGTTGTTTCTCCTGAGGCAGAAAGTATGTCTCTCTGGGTTCCACATGTTTGAGATCACACCTGGCACAGCTCTTCTCAGGCTATCCTCTGTCTCACTCCCCCAGCATTACAGAGCCCTTGGGGCAGAGGGTAGTTCCTCATCTCCAGAGAAACACATGATAGTGCAAAGACAGGAGAGTCACACAAGAGCAGAAAGTAACTTGAAGAAAATGGATTTTCAGAGCAGCACCTGCCAGGTTGTATGCAGTGACTTGGCCATGGCTGCTAAGGCCCAGGAGACCCAGAACACTCTTTCCAAGGGGCCTCTTGGGACCTTGTAATCATTCCTAGTGGCCCCTTGGAGGCACCCTGCCTCAGGCATCAATGGAACCTGCTACTGATTTGATTCCCAAGTACCTGGGCCCCACACCCCTTTCACACCTCTCCACCTGCTCCAGCAGTAACTTCTCCAATTGAGACCCCTTGAGAAAGTAGTTTCCTCTAGGGCATTCTCACTCCTAACCACAAAAGCTTGATCATGACTGACTCATACAACGCTTGCTTTTCCCAGACACTCTGGCAGTGTCCTCTGAGAAAATAGGGGTTTCACTATCTACTTTTTGGTGGTTACTGGAGTCCTGTGTGGTGCAGTCTTCAAAGGGAGGTTCCTTCTCACTAGGCAGATAACTGCCTGTTGGTGAGAGAGGTGGTATCTCACAGAAACTGTTTCTGAACCAGGGACTGCCCTCCAGCCCAACTGGTATTCCTTACATCAAAATTAGTTGAAAAGAAAATCTAACCAGAACTGAGATAAGACCAAAACCAGACTCTCACTTCACCTGGTGATTCATTCATGATTTCTCCAGTGAAAGTGTAATACACCCAGGTAGAGAGAGCCTGTCATGATCACATCATAGACACACGCTGGACTCCTGGTGGCAGACCCCCCTTGGTGGCCAGGGCCACAATCGGAGCCAGATTTCTTACCTCCCTTACTCTGGGATCGTGTCCCGCATCACCACAGCTGCTGTGTGTGAGCGACTGCAGGCCCCCAGGCAGTCCAGAATATTTCTGGGGCAGGTACCAAACCTCTGTTTTCCTGTGGATTCCACATACAGAGCTGGCCTGGGGAGGCCTGGTTGGTCCCTCCTGAGATGAGCGTGCAGACTGCCTGGCTCTCCCCTCAGCTCCAGGCCTGGATTCTGGCCCTACTGAATGTGCAGTGTGGGCACCTAGCGCTGCCTTTTGGGAGCTGCCTGGGCCATAGTCGTAGGTTCCTGGTGGGCCCAGGGGCCGTGTGGCCCTGGGTCTGCAGCCATGGCTGCGTGACTCTCTCATCAGGCTGTGATGGTGTTGGGGTCTGTGAGGGTTGCTTCTGTCTGTCCAGCAGGTGGAACATTTAGATTCAAGAAAGTCCTGCACTGCTAAGAATGACCCCTGGCCAACCTTATTTCATTTCTCTCCATTAGTTAATCAAGCCTTCACACAGTGAAAGGCGGTTTCCTCAGGGTGGAGGTACAGGGACTAGAGAACATCTGAGACCTGTTGCTAGGAATTGGGACAAGAATGATGAAAAGGCCCTAAGCAAGGGCTAGCATAGTTTTATACACAGCCGGCATTGTATATACCATGGAAAGATTTACAACCTTAGAGTAGAACACATGTGACACAGGACAGTCATGGAAAGAGAGTCCCTTCTACCCGGAAGCCTAGACAGACTTTTCCTCCCAAAGCCCTTACACCATCTGGGGAGCCACCTTGAAAGTAACACGGGAATGCTGATTATTTCCCAAGGCAGCAAGACGAGACAGCCTAGGGGAAGAATTTTTCAAAAACATTTTTCCCCCATTGGAACTATTTAGGAGAGCAGCAGTATCAACTTAGAATTTGGTAAGACCTTGACCTCGACACCCTCCTCCTGCAGTGGGGGCCTAGGCATGTTGAATGGTCCCAAAAGGCTATGGTCTAGGTTTAGCATCTTGCCAAAGAGGGGATAATGCCTGAGCTCACTGTACCCTCACCCTGTGCTCATGGGATGTCAGCTGGGTCTTGAGGACAGCCTGTGTTCCGTAAGCCAAGGACCGTGCACACATCTGCAGTGCAGCCCCCAGCTCAGAGCAGAGGGGTGGCGGGGGGGGGCTTTGCACCATCTCTGCCTGCAGGTTATCAATTGGGGGCCTATGCTTGCGACTTCTCACTGATGTGCTTGGTTAGGGTGCCAGTCTGAATGTTAAACATGAGAGCAGGCCAGGGAAATCAAGCAGCAAGAAGTGGTCTTGTGACTACCAGAGTGAGCTCTGAGGGTCACCTGCATTGTTGTTCTGAAGCAGCTTGTTAGAAATATACACATATACCTGGGCTCTGCCACAGATTCTGATTCAGAATGTTGTTACATGTCCAGTGAGGTTTGAGAACAGGGTCTGGTGGCTGGCCTGCACCCAGATGTTATGTGGAGAATGTCTGCAGGACAGTGTCAGGGATGAGGCTGCAGAGCGCCCACAGGGACCCCAGCTGCTTGCGTAAACACAGGCCTGTATCCCAGCTGCCCTTCTGAGCAAGGTCTGGGTTTGAAAGGCCCTTGGCGGCCTCTGCCCACACACTTGCCCTCTCTCATCTTGGGGTGCAGGTGCCTTCTCACATCTTTAAGCCTGTGTTGCTGTAGCTCTGAGGCCGGGGCAGGGTTGGAATGAGCAAGATGAACCAAAGAGGGGTCAAGCTGAGAGGGAGACAGTTCTACAAAATGTTCCTGAAAGAGCTCTTCATCCCCTTTCTAGAACGTTGATAATGGTGACTCTCGCTTGGACTCCAGTGAATTACTGAAATTTGTGGAGCAGAATGAAACTGCCATCAACATCACTACCTACACAGACCAGGAGAACAACAAACTGCTTAGGTGAGTGGAGTTGAGGGGTCAGGGAGTGGTCCACGACGCGAAGGCTGGTTAGGAAAGGGGATTTGAACCCCTTCCTCCCTACAGGGAGCAGCCAGTGCAAATGAAAAGTAAAAAGCAAAATAGGAATTCTGTCCTGGTCTGTTTTGTGAACGTTATGAACTAATATATTGAGCACCCCTGGTATCTGATCAAATAGTTATTGTTTTTGGCCAGAACTTGCAAGCAATGGAATGTAATCTTAAAATAAATTATCAAGGTCACATCAGAGCAAAAGTGTTTCTGAGTACCATGGGTAATGTTTTAATGGTTAATTTTCTGAAGGAATTACCCTACTGTATTCTTTAACTGCAAGTCTAAAATAGCTTTAGTTCTGATTTTTAAGATAATTTCACATAGAGAACCCTAATTGTCACAAATGAGAGCACGTCCCTGTTCTTTTCTGATATTATTCCAGAGTAAATATTAATAAAAATTAACCCCTAAGAAACTTCTGGTGTGGTTCCAGTACATCAGCAAGAATTAAAAATAGGAGCAGCACCTCTTTTGTTCAGAAGAAATAGAAAGCATGAAGCCCAGATTCTGGAATGATTCTTTCTTAGTAGTCCAAGACCTTACAGTATAATATTTGAAAATCCTTCATATTTTGATAATTTGAAATTAAATAATATTTTACAAGTTCAATGTTTGATCTTCCTAATATCCCAGTGAAGGAGGCCTCTCTGTCCTCATTTTCCAGATGAGAAAACAGGCTCAGAAAAGTTGAAGAGCTAGCTCAAGGCTGTTTGGGTAGGAAGTGATTGAACTAGGGCTCAAATCCAGGCCAAGAGGAGCATGAGGGAACTGGGGTTCCATAAAACTTTTCCGAACATACGTTTATCTTTCTAGAATAATGATAATGACGATGCCTGCTTGAACTCCATCACACATTCCATTCCTATCATCTATTCATCTCCCTTCTGTTTTGATTTCCCTAGTTTGGTTGACTTAACCAGTACCATGGGGAAAGGCAATTGCTCATGGAAGGTGCATTGGCAGTGAGAACATTTGTCAATCAAAGTGGACAAAACCATTCAAGAAACTTTAGTCTTCTTGGGCACATTTGAACAGTGGGAATAATCTGACATCAAGTATAACAAAGTAAAGGTTGGATGCTCACAGGAGTCAGGATGGATGATGCTTGTGGGAAGGCAGTGCAGAAAGTTCTTCAATTAACAGTCGCCCCCTTGGCCTCCTGGAGGTCCCAGATGTGTGTGATCCCGATGTTTAGTTCCTTTCTGTGGGAGTGATGCTGAGGTCTTGCTGACACATTTCTCCTGTATTTTGTTCCAGAGGGCTCTGTGTTGATGCTCTCATTGAACTGTCTGACGAAAATGCTGACTGGAAACTCAGCTTCCAAGAGTTCCTCAAATGCCTCAACCCGACCTTCAATCCTCCAGAGAAGAGTATGCTTAACCTAAGAAATATGAAGCTGTAGGGAATGGGGGCCTTTGGGGAGGGCCAAGATAAAGATACTTGATGGAATTTTCCAGAGCTTGCTAAGAAAATTTCCTTCCACAATTCTAGACTGGGCCCTAGCCCATCATCTACATGCCGAGGTTAGCGTCCAGAAATCTTTGGATCGATGGCATCATTTACCCAGATATGTTGCCTCTGAAGGATAAGCCAAAGCAGGGCTATCTGGGAAAGGGGTAAAGTACACAGACGGTAGCCAGCAGGTCCTCTTCCACCCTCACCCTAAACCGATGCCCCTTATTTCTGGTCCCAACAGAGTGTGCCCTGGAGGATGAGACGTACGCAGACGGAGCGGAGACCGAGGTGGACTGTAACCGTTGCGTCTGTGCCTGTGGAAACTGGGTCTGCACAGCCATGACATGTGACGGTGCGCTGTCCCTCAGTCAGGAGGGAGGAACGGCGGGGAGAGAGCGTCCTTTGTGAACTCAACATGGGAGAAGTCGGGGTGGGGATGATGCAGAAGAGTGTAGTGGCCAGGCGCAAGGAAACTGGGGAGCAAGTCACGGACTCCAGTGTGTAGTGTCAGAGCGCCCAGTGGGCAGCATCGAGGGCAAAGCACTTCTGCCAAATGCATTAAGGTCACTACTCATTCCAGAGGCTTGGCAGAAGAGAGGTTTAAGATGCAGGGCAAGGTCAAATGTTGATATGAGATTGGAATAATAATAACAGTAACAATAATGATAATGAAAGCAAATACTTAGAGCTGTGTGCCAGGCATCTCCTACGCACTTTACCCACTTAATCCTTAGGACAGCTTAGGAAATCCTCTATGTAAAACACTCAGGTGGTTGGAAGACAAAATGACTCCTCCTTGCCATCCATACCCAGCAGAAAAAAGAGAAATGTTCATAGGCCCTCTCTGAATTAACAGACTTGGGTAATCCCTAAGGAAAAAAAAGTTGAGACATGGTCAGTGTGGGTTGAGGAGATAGAGATGTCAGAGAGAATTTGGGGGACAAGTGCAGAAACCACATGGCATGTTGGAATGATGCCAGAGATCAAAAGAAACTCTTGAATCAGAGCCAGGTCATAGGAAAAACACAGGCACCCATTCAGATTAGAGGAAAGACAGTGAAGGTGAAGCCAGGTCTAGAATGGAGAGTCACATTGGGTTTGAGAAGAAAGGTCAGTTGGCAAGAACCAAACTCAAAATTTACGCCAGATGGGGTGAATTTAAAATTAAATCTTAAAAAAAACTGAGACAAAAAAAAAGCAGACTGGTCTTAGGATCATGTTCAGGGAGGTCAGATAAGATGGTAACTGGGAGACAGAGGTCAAAGATCCAGAAGGGGTGATTCTAGATAAGAAGCCCAGGCAGCAGCAGCAGTACAAATGGAACTCAGTCCTACCAGGGGATCCCTGGTCTGTCACTGCCCGGGACCAAGTTTCTTCTCAGTGTGGAAAGGCAAGAAGCCAACACAATTCCGGAGACAAATGAAAGAGCAGGAAGAGGCTGTTTAGAAACTAGAAATTGCTGGAAGTCAAAACTGTAAGTCAGGGTAGCCAGGCTAAGCACACAGTAGCTATTGAAGCCAAGAGAGAACATCTCAAAATATGACCCAGAATGCCTCAATCAGGGAGCATCCTGTATTTATCTTCCCCAAAACCCCCTGTGGTAGTTCTTCACACCTAACTGTGCCTGGTCTGGCTTTGTAAGGGTAGCCATCCATTTCTAAGACACAGATAATTGTTAAATCGCTGGTTTACAGAATAAGCATGCCCATCTGGATAATGAGCCCCATCACATGCATCAGACAAAACCCAAATGATCGTCTCCATGAGACAGTGCCCATTTCCACAGCCACACTGGACAACTCGTCCTCCCTCTCTGGATGGCCCAGGTTCAGGGCCCTCTGTGGGTATAAAGAGCACCAGAGATGGCAGTGCCCCAAGGTGAACCTGTCTTGGTGTGTGGGTCATGGATCTGAGAGGACATTGTAGAGGCCGTATTCCAAAGTCAGTACCTGAAAGGCAATCTGGTCTTAGGTCACAAATCCCAATGGGACAAAGAAAAAGGGGCGTCAAGACGTGAAACCAGGTGGAGCTAGAGCTGAGGGAAACTGCCGTGAGGGGCAGAGTAATGCCAAACTCGAGAAGGCATGGTGGAGTGGTGTTTCCTCACAGCAAACACTGTTCTTGGTAAATGTACAGATTCCCTCGCAAACCTACTGAGTCAGAATCCACAAAAGGGCAGCCCGGGAACCTACGTTTTTAGGATATATTCTATGATTTTTTTCTAGCCACACTGTAAATTTGGGAAACATTGCTAGATGCAGTGGTTATCAACCCTGGCTGCACATTAGAATCACCTAGAGCCTTTATAAAATCCTGGTGCCCAATAACAATTAAATCAGAATCTAAAAGTAGAATTTAAACAACCGTATCTCGAAAAGTTCTATAGGACATTTTGTGGGTGTGGAAATGGTTGAGAATCACTGGCCTAGAGGATCTTCCTGAGTCAAGACCCAGATACTCCCCATAGCTTTCCCTGCAGGCCCTGCCCCTGGCATGGCTGCGCTGGAGGGGGGAAGGCTCCCCTGAGGCCAGAGGAAAGTGAAGGAGATTGCTTTGTTCACAGTGTGTTACTTTGAAGGTGTCCATTGCACTGGGACACTTCATATTCACAGAAATGCAGGCAGTTCACCCTTCCTTCCATAGGTTAAATGGGAGAGGAAATTGAGAGCCTACAAGGTAGCTATTGGTGGGAGCCTGAACTGACTTCCCTCAGTGACCACTGCTGTGAGCTTTGGTTCTTCTTGCAGGAAAGAATCAGAAGGGGGCCCAGACCCAGACAGAGGAGGAGATGACCAGATATGTCCAGGAGCTCCAGAAGCACCAGGTGAGTTGCCACCTCCATGCTGGCTCAGGATCTGCTGACCACTAGGCCCTTCCCCCATTCAGATACTGCCTAATGCTGCATGAGAGCAAGGGGCCACTCTGGTCCATACAGTAAGTCCTGAATGGTAAACCCACAGTAGCAAACCATGATATAAACAGTTCCTGATGGAGTCCTTCCAGGGTCCAGCAGGTCCCAGCAGATGAAGGCTACAGCTTGGTAAATGGCTTTATAGGTAAGAATTAGGCAGGTGGCGATCTGCAGATAGGTTGGCAGTGGTTTGCAAATGAGCAGGGTCTAAAGCGGTGTTACTGTTTTCCTGTCACGAGCGGTGCCCAGACCCGAACACTAGGAGCTCCTTGGGGGCAATGAGCAGGAGATTAGTGAATGTGGACCACAGCAGAAAGGATCTCGGTTTAATGCCAAGCTGGTTAGAAAACAGGCTGGGATTGACAAACCCAGAGAACTTAGAGGTTCTGCTTCCTGGAGACTTGAGAAGATAATAAGAATTCTGTTCAGGTTCTGTGTCATTAAGTTGAAGGCCTTCTTGGGAAAAAGGCTCTTGGCAGAATAGCGATTCACTGACATACTTTGGTAAGGGCTGGAGAGAAAACCCGGATATGCAGGCTATAAGGGCCTGTCTTCCCGCTGCCTTATCATGTAGTTACAAAGGATATTGGGCCTCATGTCACCTGTCTGCAGACTGGGTCTGGTATACAAGCCTTCTCTCTGACTTAAGTTCTGAGGGAATTTAACAGTCACAGAGCTGCTCAACTATTGAGATGAAGTATTTGACTCAAAAATAATTATTAAGTGCTCAAAAATAATAATTGCTCATATTTATTGACGGTTTTTTATACGCATTTTGTCATTATTGTCGCTGATAACGTAGAAACCTCCTGTCAGTTTTTTAAGCCAAAGCAGAAGCTCCTAGCTTTCTGTTTTTCCGTATTTCATCAGCCTTGAGTCTCCAGATGAGTCTGACCACATAAAAGAAAAAAAGAACTTAATAGGAATTCCTTTCCTCTGGGGTGGGGAAATGATCAGAGTAGACAGTGGGGAGTGAATTATAATAGGTAACAGTTTTATGCGTTTTATGTGAGTTCCCTCAGAAAGCAGACGCTAAGGCAAGGACTCAAGTACAAATAGTTGATTTAGCAATCCTAGGAGACACCAGAAGGGGAGTTGGGAAGCCAGCCCAGGAAGGGAAGGAAGCAATAAAGAGTGTATATCCAGGCATGTTACCGCTGGAGGCATGTGGAGCTTGGTGCTGCCGTGGAGGGCTGGGACCAGAGTTCATGCCTGAGGGGGAAGGGAGCAGGGGTATTCCTCCACACACGCCCAGGCGCCATTGGCGAGGGCCACCAGCAGCAGCATGAACTCCCGGGCATCTCTGGCCTGCCAACATGTGTGGGCAGAGCCGGCTCCAGCAGCCAGAGGAAGTCTCAGGCAAAGAGGTGCAGGTGTTGGCAGGAAGAAGCCATGCCAGTGTACTGAAATGCTAAGGGGACTACGGATGGGAAACCAACAGTGTCTGCTAGATGCCAGGCACTGTTGGTGTTTATTTCCTAATTAATTTTTTATTGAGATACAATTTATATACCATAAAATTCACCCTTTTAAAGTATACAATCCAGTGGTTTAGTATAGTATATTCACTAAATTATCAACCATCACCACTGCCTAATTCCAGAACATTTTCATTATCCCAGAAAGAAGCCCCAGGCCCATTAGAAGGGACTCCCCATTCTCTCTTCTCCCAGCCCCTGGCAACCACTCATCTACTTTCGAACTCTACAGGTTTGCCTATTCTGGACATATACAAATGGAATCATACACTATTTGGCATTTTCTGTGTGACTTCCTTCACCCAGCGTAATGTGTTCAAGGCTTACCCTTGTTACACCATTAGTCCATACTCCATTCCTTTTCATGGCTACATAACATTCCATTGTATGGATTTGCCACATTTTGTGTGTCTGTTCACCAGCTCATTTTGGTTGTTTCCCCTTTTTGGCTATGATGAATTATGCTGCTGTGAACATTCTTGTTCAGGTTTTTGTGTGGACATACATTTTCAGGTCTCTGTATATACCTAGGAGTGCAATTGCTGGATCATATGGCAACTCTGTGATTAATCTTTTGAGGAACTGCCAGACTGTTTTTCAAGTGGTGGTACCATTTTACATCCAAGCCAGCAGTGTTCCTATTTTTCCACAAACTCACCGCATTTGTTATTGTCCATTACGTTTTATTTTAGCCATCCCAGTGGGTGTGAAGTTGCATATCTTTGTAGTTTTGACATACCCCTAATGACTAATGATGTTGAACACTTTCTCATGTGCTTACTGGCCATAAGGAAGAATGGCTTCTTTGGAGAAATTTGACATGTTATAAGACGTGGTGCTTTATTACCCTCATTTTGTAGATGAAGACATTGAGGCACAGTTTTCACAATTTGCCCGAAGTCCCCCAGAAAGTAGCACATCCACGATTGAAGTTCAGACAGTCTGCCTCAAGAGCCTGTTGCACTTAACCCCTCTCTGGGCTGGGATTTTTGGAACATCTTGTAGTCCTTGCATCCTTTTCTTCATCTTTAAAATGGGGATAATCATGTCTGACCTGTGGTTTCATAGGCATTCAAATGAGCTCAGCTCTTAATTCAGTGACAACCCCTCTGTGACCATGTCACAAATAAGCCGTGATCTTTGCCCTCAGGTTGTTCTCATCCACAGGAGAGACAGACAAGTAAACAGAACTAAAATTAGCAGAAGCATGTCTCTGTGGATGCTATATAAAATCTTGAGGACTAGATAGATGCCAGTGATTTTTTTTTTTTTTATAATTCACAATGCTTATTTTCTCCTGCTTCTCAAAGGAAACAGCTGAAAAGACCAAGAAAACGAGCACCAAAGAGATCTAAAGAGGAGGCACCTGGGAAGGGTGTCCAGAGCTGGCACCTTCTCTTCCACTTCAGCGCTGAGTCCAGTATATGCAAGTGTCTGCTGCAATCGCCCAATCACCAGTATTTGCTTGTATAGCAATGAGTTTTTATTTTGTCTATTTGTTTTGCAATAAAGGAAATGGGGGTGGCTGGCTAGGAGGGGAAGGGCCATAGCCTTCATTTGTAGGAGTGCTTTGAGAGAAACTGTACATGGTGCTCAGGGGCTGGAGACAAGTAAGGAAACTGCATCAGGCTTGGGAGAGGGTCAGTCCCAGATCTGAACCCCAGTCTGCCACAGCTATAAACATGCTGCCGGGAGTGCAGGCAATGCCAGACAGAACTTTGCAGGCTGCCCCAGAGGAGGGGTTTGGGAAGCTCAGTGGAGAGGAACACATTCCGCGTCCAGCCCTTCCTGTTGCCATCGGCGTGACAGACCGCCGGCGTCTGTGCCTCTCATGGCTCCAACCACTGCCTCTAGCTACACAGCCATTCTTGTTACCTGGTGTCCCCTAGACTTGGGAGTTTCTGGGAGGGTATACACAAATGATGCAGATACTTGTATACTTTGAGCCCCTTAGAGACCTAACCAAATTTTTAAACTTCTTACCAAAGGTGCTATTTTTCTGGAAAACTTTTTTTGGCAAGTTGACTTCATTCTTCAATTATTATCATTATATTATTGTTGTTTTTTAATATTTTATTTTCTTGACTAGAAATTAAGCTTTTGTAATTATTTTTCAGTAGTCTTACCATTTCAGGGGTGGGAGGGTTTGGGGTTCTTTCGGGTGCAGGGACCGCTATAACCCAGACTCCACCCACCCTGCCACATATTAGATGCAGCTCAGAGTTTTGTCCCCCTGGCTTCCAGTGGATCAGCAGTCTGCCAGCGGGTGCCTCAGGCAGAAGTCAGGGGACTATGAAGCGTCTCCCTACAAAGCTTTTAAGGTCCAAAAAGCTAATTTGTTTCCATTTATTCTGATAAGTTCATGCAAGTCAGTATTCCAAAGGATGGAGACAAGTGTAGCCAAGCAAGGCTTAGCCTATCAATATGCTCTTTGAGCCACCATTAACTAGGAGAGTGACTTTGGCCCTGTCTCTTCCTATTTCTGGGCCTCAGTTTCCTCAGTGAGCAAGTAGGAATGCATTAACCTTTCAATTTGATAAATTATAAATTCTGTGGTTCGGATAATCGGTCCAGAAGGATACAGGTTCCTATGATTTTCCTTCTCCTTAGGATAAATTAAAACTTACAGCAAAAGGGTCAGATGGCTAAAAACAAGATAACCAAATCTGACCTCACTCCAGAGGGCTGCACGGGTTGTGCTGTGATGTAGAACCCTCTTGGGTAAAGTCTATCCAGGAAGAGAATGGGAAGGAGAACCACTTCACTTTGCCTTCACTTTTGCGCTCCATTCTTAACCTTCTTGGAAAGAGAAGTAGCTTTCCCTTTCAAGATGAGGACAAAAGATGGTTTCACATTTTAAAGAGGTGGTGGGGTGGGGGGGGGGGATAGAAATGGAGTCTTCAAACTGTGATTGGGAAGAAATTTATCATTCCTATCTTTTGGACTCTGTGATTATTAACCCCACTATTTATCATGTTTAAGATGCACTTGGAACAATAAAGATTAAACACTTGACATAAGATCTCATTTTCAGAAAGCAGATTACAGACCATGAGAGGGAAATTAGGTAGATTGCACTGCCCAGGAGACTCTGAGAAAGTTGTGCTTGAATGTGGAATTCCTTCTAAACAAGTTTCCTTGTTCTTTGAAAGGAGAACATCCCATTTTGTTTAGAATTCTGAGCTTTTATATACATCCCATCTCATTTAAAAGCTCTCTTCAGGCCCCACTTGTGCACACTGAAATGCACCTTCCTGTCCAGTCGCCTCGGAGAACTCCCAAGAGCACACCTTGATTGAGTTTTGCCAGCCTTTGGACACTGAGAGAGAGCACAGGAGTACCAGTTTGTTTAAAGCTAGAAGCCAGAGTGTCTCCTCACCAGTTACATTCAGGACAGTGGTTGCCATCTAAGACTACCCAACCCTGCAACATGGAATTCCCAAGAGCAAATCTGCATTCCTCCTGTAAATAGGGCCGCTATTGTCTGCACCATAGAATCACACAATCTGATGACCATTCATGGAAAGCTGCTAAATAGCCTAGTTTGGGGAGTCTTGCATAGAGCTTTGCATGGAGCAAATAGGATTAAACCAGGTTCAGTTCCTCCAGCTCTCTACAAGCACAGGGCTTAGACTGCAAGCTTCCTTGGGCTTTCTCGGTGTGTGTATGATTTTATTAACATATTACGGCATCTGCTAAGATTCAGTGTTCATGGAAACCTCTCACATGCCATGACTCTGGACTCCATCACTGTTTTTGAAAAGCAGGGCTCCTCCACCTGCTAATAAGCCCATGTGGACAAATCTGAATGTCTTTCCTTTACACTTAAGTTTTTGAATAATCAAATTTCAAGAAGCAAATTTGAACAGGTTTCTGTTGCCTATGTGTTTGTGAAATGTATTTGTATTAGTAGGCTTCCATATTGCATTTAACTTGTTTTTGTAACTCCTGATTCTTTTTTTTCCCCTCCCCCTCTTTTTTTTGGATACTATTGATAAATAAAGAAATTAAAACAGTCATTGTATTGTTTTCCTCCCCTCACCCCCAATTAAGACCAAATAAAGTTGTGAAAACGTTAACCATTTACCTCGTAAAAGTGGATTTGGCCTTCAGGAGCCTTAAAAGAGGCCTGAAGAGTTTCTCCTAATAAAATCTGGGACTGCCACTGGGAGGGCAAGTTCACTCAGGGACCGATAGAACAAGTTTACTTAAAAGAATCCTGGATGGTGGGTCTGGAGTAGGAAGTGATGAGAAGTCAGGAAGCATTCCTGTACTGGGAAGAGGTTAAACTAAATGGCTCCTAAAGCCCCTGAAGGTCTTATGAGACTGGCTGTTTCTTATGAAACCAAGAAGCCAAGTAAACCTGGGAAAGTGACACAGGGAGCCAGGCTCTGGCCAGCCTTAATGGCTTTTACCCGATACATACCCCATAAGGATAAACATTGCTGAGTGAACTGAATGTTGTCTAGTTAAAACCCTCTGTTCTGCTCCATCTTGGAGACATATGACCAATACTTGCTTTCCACCTCCCTGTCCAAGTCATATAGCTATTGTGCACTCCATAACCCCAATAATTCTGTCTCCCAAAACAGCTCATTCCAGCTGATGAGGCTTAAGGTTTCTTCATTTCAGTCCTATATGAAGAAGACTTACTCTAAAATTACAGCCAGACCACCTTGATTGGATGTGGGGTATTACTCAAATGCTAATCAAATATTAAAAGGCAATCTCTGGTTATATTATTGCTATAGATTACTGGTCTCACTAATCAACTTGATTCTTCAAATTTTTATTCTCAGAAGGAAATTTTAAACGCAATTTGAAGAGTACCTTGTCCACAACCACTTTTAAATCCTGGCTGGCCTCTCCCAATCTTCTACCATGTTCTGGGAACACTGCTATTACAGTACGTATGTGGTAGGAAGTGAAAATGAATTAAAAATAACCTGGGGCGCCTGGGTGGCTCAAGAGGTTAAGCATCTGCCTTCAGCTCAGGTCATGATCTTGGGGTCCTGGGATCGAGCCCCGCATCAGGCTCCCTCCTCGGCGGGGGATCCTGCTTCTCCCTCTGCCTCTGCCTGCCGCTCCCCCTGCTTGTGTTCTCTCTCTGGGTGTCAGATAAATAAAATCCTAAAAAAAAATAAAAATAGCCCTTTTGAAAGAACCTTAATTCAAATGGTAAGTTTCCTATAATCAAAATGTAATATTATGAATTGTGCAAATTAATACAAATTACTTTGATTAGCTTTAGTTTTAGAGCACTTGTATCAAATCCCCATCAGTCCTCTCCAATTATCTCTGAAATAAGGGGAAGGAGGGAGGAAAGAAAAAGAATGAATGAGTGGATCGCTCCAAGCAGATGTCATCAGAGCCCTGGAGTAAATGCAGCATGGATGTGTGACGTGATCATCTTGCATCATGAGAGGGTCTTCCTGTCAACAGAAGTTACTTTTTAAAATTATTTAACACATTTCTTATTGAAAAAGTAATATATGCACATGGTAAAAAAAAATAAAATTGTGTCAAAGAAAATACAATTAAAACATCCATCCTCTTAGAGGGTGTGTACATTTATAAATTTGCTTAGAATTACCGATTGTCCTTCAAAGAAGTTGCACCCGTTTACATTCACACCAAAAATATAGACACTGATGTCTATTTACCTACATTTTTGCAAGCACTGTGTCTTTTAACTTTGGGCCTCTTATAGAAGAAAGATGGTAATTCATTCTTGCTTTATTTTAAATTTATTTTATTACTCCCTTTGTGAGATCAATTTCATCTTTCTGTGATTTATTGGTTCTTGCCCTTTTCTTTCATACCCTTTATTCCTTATTCTATTGGCTTTTCATCTTTTTCTAATTGGTTTGTAGTAGTTCTTCATATATTGTTATTAGCCCTTTGTCACAAGGGTGGCAAGACCTTGCTGTAGTAGCTTGGATAGAAGGCTACTTCAGGAATGAGGTGAGAAATATGGTGATTTGAATTAAGATAATGGGAAGTGGGGCTTAACAGAAGGCTCAGGAGTTAGTTGACTAGTTATGGGAGTTAAAGAAGAGGTAACAGTCAAGAATGACCCCAAGGTTCCAGCTTGGACAACTTGGTAGATAGTCATGCCGTTTACAGAGATTGGTAAGAGACTAGGAGAAGGCACTTAGCTGGGGAAGGAAGGAAGGAATGGAAAATGATGAATTAGATTTTGCATGGGTTGAATCTGGGTTGCCTTAAGACATCCAAATAGAGATACCTTGTGAGCAAGGTGGACAGAGAGTTTCTGGAAGAGCTCTGGGCTGGAGGTACAGATCTGGGAACAGACTGTGTAGAGATAGTATTCCTTTGTGTAGACAAGATGGTTTATGGAAAATGTATCAAGTTAGGAAAAAAGGGAAAAATATATTGAGTTGGGAGGGTCCATCATAGAGAGAGAGAACTCTTGAAAAACTCTGGGTTTGTCTATTTCTTCTGCTTCCTCGTGGCATCATTAACAAAAAGTGTACACAGTTAGAGAAAAGGTATAATGGGCAGGACTTGTATATGAGATTCATATATACAGCGTGTAGACAATTCAGATGGGAAATGATACCATGGATCCCATGGAGAGATCAAAACTGAGAAGGAACCACCATGCACATATGGAACAGAGTAGTACAACTTGCCAGGGTACGGGCCATATGAATGTAGGAGAATGGAACAGGAAATGCACCACGCTGGTTATCACTAGAATGCACAGGTCTTATCTGACCTGCTGTGGTCAGATATGAACACC
The DNA here is from genome assembly GCF_003265705.2 of Callorhinus ursinus. Classification (NCBI taxonomy): domain Eukaryota; kingdom Metazoa; phylum Chordata; class Mammalia; order Carnivora; family Otariidae; genus Callorhinus; species Callorhinus ursinus. The sequence goes on along the minus strand of NW_027397063.1, from coordinate 56,522,198 downwards.
CAGAAACTGGACAATAATTAGGGCCTGTAAAAATAATGTACTGTCAGGAAAATAAGAGACAAGATTGTTAATGAATAAAAATATAATATTTAACCAGGAAAATTGGATAAAATTGTCAAAAGGATGAAACATGTTTGAAAGGAAATTTTTGCCTTCAAGAGAAAAGGGACTCTCTATCCTTCTAGTTCCTAGCCTAGTTTTAAATTATACAAGTTAGCAGAATTTGTCATTTTCCAAGGAGCAGGGACAACTCAAAACAAAATGTCTGCTCCAAAATTCTTCCACCGGACTCCACAGTTAAAGCTGGTAGCCAGTAGTGTTTATATTCTCACATACTCTTTGTCTTTCATAAATGCCAGTCATCCTTAGTTTCATGTTTCAACTTCTTTCTAATTGACCTGTATCGAAACAATGTTCTTGCGATTGATACCTTATTGTGAAACAATGTAATATATGTTTAACAGCCAGGCTTCCTGGGTTTGAATCCTGGCTCTGCCTGACCAGGCCTTTTATATTTCTGGAATTTATTTAACCTTTCTGTGCCTGGTTCCTCCTTAAAATGGCATAATAATAGTATTCAACTCAACCTTTTTCTTTTTTCTTTCTTTCTTTTTTTTTTGAGGATTCAATTCAATGAGTATACGATTTTTTTGAATAGTCTCTGGCACAAAGAGAGTGCTACGTAAGGGTCAGGTAAAGAGAGTGCTACATAAGGGTCAGGTATCCTTTTTATTATCAATTGTTTTCACCTGTTAGATATTCTTATAATTCTTACAATGACCCTGTGAAAAAGAGATTTTACAGATAAGGAGCACACAGTTCAAAAAATTTCAGGAACTTGTCTTAAGACCACACAACTAGCAAGGAACAGAGTCAGGATTCAAAGCTGGGTCCTCTCATACTCATTCTACCTTGCTGCAATGTTTCCCTTTATTTTAAAAACCATCACATCAATGTGAATCATTAATTCCTAATTAGTGTTCTCTATTATGTAATTGCTGAGCACATATAAGTAATTCATAAGTTCATTTAGTTCTAATAACTGTCTGCACATCCTTTCAGTTTGTTGTTTGTTTGTTTAAGCGGACACGTGAGTGCGGTTCAGGCCAGGCCTCTGAAGTTCCTGTAAATGTGATCCCCAGTCCAACTTGGTCTCCCCAGAGATGATACATCCAAGAGTCATGCCAGCCATTGTGGGTCCCTCACAACCTCCAGCACACATCTCAAAATTTTGGCCTGGTGAAAACTTACCTTCAGAATGCAGATGTCAATCTCCTTGGTGTGCCTGCTTCCTGTGACATTCTACACAGAGGTTTTAGAAGCAGATATACATCTTATCTCCACTGAAATTATTTTATCACCCCAATCCACTGATTCAAGAAAATTGGGCTGTGAGCCAATTAATGTCTGGTTCTTAGACAGTTTTCTGTGTTGGCTCTTCTCTTACGTGCTTTTTCCTCCTCTCTCCCATAACCTAATCTTGACTCCTACAAGGCCCAGGACAGATATCATCCTCCAACCCATACCACTTCCAAAAGAACAAAGGGGGAGAATCTGTGCAAAGAGCATAGCGAGAGGAGAGATTGGAAGGTGAGGTTCAGGAATAAAAAAGACTCAAATCAACTGGGCAAGTTAGAGAATTTCAAGAGTTAGTCTCACTTTCTTTGACTTTCCAAGATTTCCATAGCCTTTGCCCAGTAATACCCAGAGAAGGCTTTTACAAATATAATGATCCCACCCATAACCAGTTTTAGGAAGATGTCCCTTACTCGGGTCCTGCTTTGTTATCAGCAAAGTGCCCATGTAATATCATTACCAAATAGGAAAAAGTGGCTTAGAGGAAACCCGCTCTGCCTGAACTCTCCAACAGATTGTCACTGAAGTACCACATCAATGAAACATATACAATATAGACAGCTCATCAGGCTTTTAATCCTTTTTTTTTTTTTTGCAGTTAAGATTTTTAAATTCTACTCAGAGCATTTAACATGTGAGAGGCATAAGGTCAAATGAAAGTAAATCTTATAGGGGCACCTAGGTGGCTCAGATGGTTGAGCGTCTGTCTTCAGCTCAGGTCATGATCTCCAGGACCCGGGATCACTGGTGCTGGGCTCCCTGCTTAGTGTGGAGTCTGCTTTTCCCTCTCCCTCTGCCTTTCCCCCTGCCCCTGCCCCTGCTCATGCTCTCTCTCTCTCAAATAATTGAGTAAACTCTTAAAAAAAAAAGAAAGAAAATATTATAAATAAAACAGAATTAGAGATAAAGAAACAAGACTTTGACATTTAGGCCTAAGAGAGACAAAATAGGGGAGCTCTATAGTTTCAGTCAACATCCAACACACTGGACCTGTTGCCTCCTTAATTTTTCTGTGTATGACAGGTGCCTGGAATAAAAAAGAATATCATCCACAAGAGAAAAACAGGAGCTGGCTAAAGGCAAGGCAGTTTGGTCTTTAGGCAGATGCTACTCAAATCTCTTTATAGTAGTCATATATATGGAGATACTTTCTCCCTGTAAAAAAGAAAGAAAATGTGGTAGGCTAGGGTTTTGTACTAGAGGCAAACCCTGCATTCAGCTACAGTGCATCTCTGAAAGTCTCACAGGAAAGAACAGTTGAGAAAAATGAATTCTCTCTGTCTCTGTTCCCCCTGAGAACAGTAGCGTTCAATCCCCATTCACCATAGCAGTTCTCCTTCATTTGTAAGGCAAAATTCCGATTTACTCACTCATCAATTCAACAATATTGTTTAGGGAACACTTAGAGAAGCAAAAAGAGAAAAGGGAAGTAAATAGGATATTTCCTACCAACTTTCGGGGCAGGGGGGGAACAGAGGCAAAATAGGTCTAGGGCCTTGAAATGGCACGACTGCGTCCGTTAAGTTTGTGGGACTGAGACACGTGTAAGAAGAGCTGACGTCATCAGTCAGCAAATCCCAGCACATTTCAGTATCCTCTGGAGGGAACTACTCCCGGGTGGGGTCTGTTTACCTGCCAGTGAGTCCACAGAGGGAGAACAGAGAAGGATGCTCCTGAAGTGACCTGGGGAAAGGAATAAAGGGGTCGCACATTTCCATATTAAGGTTCCAAGTTATCTTGCATCTCTGGAGCCATGATGATAAGACTTGGGAACTGAGAGCTAACACCACCGATTCCAAAAGCCTACTATGTTTAAGGGGCCAGAAAAGAGAGAGATGGTTCCTGCTTATGAAGGATCATACCTTGAGACAAGATAAATAATAACAAATCCCAGCAGTGTTAAAAGTTTACAAATATAATGTATTTCAGGTGCTGTGGAGAGTGTTTTTTTCCAGGGCACTCACATTGCACTCCTCCTGAGTGTCAAGTCACAGTAGAGTCTATGTAGATGAAGTACCCTTGACTTGTAATATGCACAACCGGAGCTACTGCATATGGTTGTCTTGCTTCTCTTTCTCCAGCTTCCATGCCATCACCCACAAGAATCAAAAGGGACTCCCAGAGTTCCACATGCTGCAGATAAGTCTGTTCCACCCTGGCCTCCATTCCTTCATCTCAGAGAGTGAAGAGGGGACCTCAGAACTCTGTGTGTTCCTAACAACACCCTCACCCTCTTTCCTTCCACAACATTCACTGCTTTGCCATCAGGGTCTGTCTTGAGACAAGCATATCTCATCTCATCCTATCTTTTTCCCCATTCATATTTAACACAACAAGAAGCCCAAGACCCCCAGCATATCCCCACTCTGAGCCCCATATGGCTCTTAACCTCCTTTTTCTGACCCTATTTCCAACCTATTCCCAAATTCTGAATCCCTTCTACTGTGCCCTCTGGAACTTGCTATCACTCATCAGCAAAGCCCGTCTATTCTCAACTTCTGTTAACATTTCCCTCACCTTCCTGCTCTAACTGAAATCTAGCTTTCCTCTGAGGACACTTCTTCCCTTATAGCCCTTTCAAGTGGTGCTGGTTTTTTTTCTAACATCCTTCATACACATGATGTAAGTGAATTCCTTCTCATTATGGCTTCCAGATCATTCTCTCTCCCTCCTCTCTGCACACTTCTAGCTTAAAGTCTCATCCCATTAGACTTTTCTGTTCACTACCCTTCCATGTTACAGTCTTTTACTGTTCCCCACCACCATTCCTTGATTTTAGCTGCTGGTCAGCTCATGTTGCCAAGCTGTCCAACATTACTTCTGTCATAATTCTTAGTATCACTATCTCATGTATGATCAACACATTGACCTTCTTTGGACCTGGACCTTCTTTCCTCCAAGAACCTGGTATTCCATTTTACCGTAGCCACCCTCTCCATGGTTAGAGCTTAGATTTTATCATTAGCAATAACCACAATGACTCTATTATCTCAGTTTCAGGCGCTGAAACTCTCCAACCATTACCTTCTATCCTGCTCACTATCTCTAGTACTGGACTTGAAAAACTCTTTGGCTGCCATTAGGACCTGGAACCCAATGATTCTACCACATTCTCACTGTCTTTTCCCCTGCCTCACATCCCTCACCCTTTCTAGCCCAGCTTAGATTCCCTGACAGAGTATATCATCACTTGCTAGCACATATCTGTCTTCCTCTGTCACACATGCACGGCAAAATCCCAACATCTGGCTAACCCTACTCTCCTCCCTTTCTGTGCCCACACACAAGCAACTGAATGTGGCTAGAGAAAAACATACAACCACGCTAAGTATTCTCACTTTAAATTTACTACCATAAACCTCAAACGTAATTTCAGTGCTGCCCAGGAAGCCCATTATGTTTCTTTATAGTTATTCTCCTCTCCTCTCCTAGATGACTATTTCATTCTTTCTCCTCACACCTCTAATACCATCATTCTTAGCCTCATATTCAGCTGATAATTTCCTCCTATTTCACTAAGAAAATTAGAAGCAAGCAGAAGAGAATTTCTACAAGCTCCCACTACTGTGAAAATTCACTTTTCTCATCCGTGCCCATGTACTCTGCGTTACTCCTTTTACATAATCTTACCTTGACAAACCCTTCTACATGTGCACAGACCCCATCCCTCTGCCTACCAAGAGACATTCTTCAGTAATTCTTCCCCATCTCCTACATCAACTTTACCCTATCCATTTCAACATATCAACATACAAACATGCTGTTATTCCTCTCATCTAATAAAAGAAAAAGTGAAACCCTATAACTTTCTCGGTTAACACACATTTCTCTGCTGCTCCCCTCCGAAGCAAACTATCCTCTGTGTTAGCTCTCCAGTGATCTATTCTTAGTCCTCCAAAGCTACCCATGTTCTTTCTCTCAAATGACCTATTCTTCGTCCTCCTCTTATTGATTTGTGTGCAGCTTTTGACATAAGTGATCACTTCTTCCTCCCTGAAACATTTCCTTCATTTGGCTTCCAGGTCACAACACATTCCTAGTTTCCCTTCTATTTTACTGTCCTCTCCTTCTCATTTTCCTTTGCTGGTTTCTCTTCATCTCCCTGAACTACACATGTTGGGGGGGGGTCCCAGGGTTTGGTCCCTGGACGCCTACTCTTTTCCATCTTTGACTGCTCCCTTGTAAGCCCATCTAATCTTATTATTTGAAATACCATCTATAGGTTAACAACTCTCAATTGTATGTTTCAGCCTGGACTTCTCTCCCAAACTCCTCCAATTTCATATCCAACCTTCAACTCAACATGGCCTCTCAACTGTCTGAAATGGGCATCTCTAACTTATTACATCCCAAACCAAACTCCAGACTTCCTGATCAGAGTAAATGGTGACTCCACTCTCCCAGTTGCTCAGGGCAAAAAACTAGTCATCACTAACTTCTCTCTTTCCCCACACACCCATCATCTAATCTGTCAGCAAATCCTACCTGCTCTGCCTTCAAAAATATGTACATAACCCATTCTCTTCTCACCACTTCCACCACTACCATCTTGGACAAGTCATCATCTTTTCTTACCTGGATTATTATAACAATCTCCCAACTGGTCACCCTGCTCTCCTCCTTGTCTCTCTTGGATTTTCTCTCAAAACTGGCCAGAAAGATACTTTTAAAATATAAGTCAGGTCATTTTACTTCTCTGTTGAAAACTTTCCAATAGCTTTCCATCTCTTCTCATAGTATGAACAAAAGTCAAAACGCTTACAACGGCCTACAAAGCACCATGCATTCCAGCCTCCTGTTATCTTTCTAATAGGATCTCTTACACTCTTCTCATATTCTCTCCATTCCAACAAGTAGCCTCCTTGCTGTTCCTAATTCCTCAAATCCACCAGCCCTTGACCATCCCAAGGCCTGGCTCCCTCACCTCCTAAAATTTAGTCTCTCAGCAAGGCTTTCTCTGGACAGCCTATATAGAATCACAACCCTCCTTCCCCCCCTCCTCCACTCTCCTATTTCCAATCTGCTTTCCCTGCTTTATTTTTCTCTATATGGCTCTTCACCATCTGATATACTACATATTTACTTTATATTGAAATGTATACACAGAAAAGTGCATGCAAGTATCCAGCTCAATTAATTTTCACAAACTGAATACAACCATGTAACCAGCACCCAGACCAATGAACAGAATATTACCAACACCTCCAGATACTCCTCATGCTCCCTCTTAGCCACCATTCTCCTTTCACACTCCAAGGGTAAGCATTATTCTAATTTCTAACATCATAGACTAATTTTGCCCATTTTTGTATTTCATATAAGTGCACTCATATAGTGACATACTACATATTTTAATGATCTATTTATTTACTGCCTATTTCACCCCACTACTAGCATGTAAGCTCTCTGCAGTGACTTGGCTGAATGAAAAACTAAACACAGTCTAAACACCATGAGAAGTCAGTTAGCTGAAAGTGACTGCAATAGCCATGTGTTGAAAACTAGCAAGCTATGAGGGTGGAAAAATAGGCAGACGCCAGATCTCAAAGGGCTTTATACAAATAAGTCCATGAAGGGAGTTAGAAAGGAAGAAACGTAAAATATAGGAGTCTTCTAGGCATTTCCAGGACATCAGGCATTTTTAGGTGTTGACATTTAGGGGGACACGAAACAGGGATTTCTTTGAAGTCAGCTTATTAATAACTTTTTGTAGTGTCTCAGAAAAGAGTCTGTGGCCCCCACTGTAATGGTCAAAGACCTCTAACAATTTCTGAATATGTGGGAAAGGCTCAATAGTCTGAGGAATAAGTAACCCCCACTTTTTTCCCCCTTTAAGGAAAAGGACAACTCAAAATAAGACATTTAAATCTCTGAGTCTGTCTAATTATCCTTGTTTTACTGGAATGGAGCAAAGAGACAGCAGCTCTGCTTTCCTAACCTGCTGCCCATGACTTTGAGGAGATGGCACTCCATCTCATGGGGAGGGATAAGCCAGAGATGCTTTGAGTGTCTTTACCTTCCTTGGGGCTAATGCCCTCTATCAGGGGTTCTTGAACTCGAGAGTGGGTCAGAACCACCTGGAGGCCTGTTAAAACACAAATTGTTAGGCCTACCCCCAGAGTCTTTGATTCAATAGGTCTTGGGTGGGGCCTGGAAATCTGCATTTCCAACAAGCTCCCAGGTGGTGCCAATGTTGCTGGTCTGGGGCGCTGCTTGAGAACCATCACCCTACTCAATGTTATCCTCCTAAACCAGGTGAGGAGGCCCTCCGCGTGCTCCTGCTGCACCCAGTTTCTCTCCATCATAATTCCCTCATCCTGCAGTGTGCACTCATTTAAATCTGTGTCTTCCCCACTAACCTGTCCACAGCACAAAGGGCAGGAACTACTTCAGTCTTGTTTATCTTCGTGGTGCAGTGTCAAAGTCTGGGACCAACAAAGCATTCTACTGATATTTGTTGAATTAATAGATGAATGATTCCAATTGTCTTCCCAAAGACACAGAACAATAGGAGAGGAAGGGGCCTCCAAAGAACATGGTTCCAGCTCCCTCTCTTCTACAGATAAACACAGAAAGCATGAAAGAGTGACAGTTCTCTAGTTTCTTTCTGTTCTTCCAGTGAGGTTTGAACGCTCCATCCCCACCATCTCTGAGCTTCAGCTTCCCCATCAATTAGATATAGGTTTGCCAGATAAAATACAGGACACTCTGTTAAATTTGAATTTTATTTTATTTTTTTTTAAGATTTTATTTATTTATTTGAGAGAGAGAGAATGAGAGATAGAGAGCACGCGAGGGAAGAGGGTCAGAGGGAGAAGCAGACTCCCTGCTAAGCAGGGAGCCCAATGTGAGACTCGATCCTGGGACTCCAGGATCATGACCTGAGCCAAAGGCAGTCGCTTAACCAACTGAGCCACCCAGGTGCCCTAAATTTGAATTTTAGCTAAATAACAAATAATATTTTGGCCATATGTAGCGATGTTTGTTGTTTATCTAAAATTCAAATTTAACTGGGCATCCTCTATTTTTATTTACTAAATCTGATAAACCTACTTACATGTGGATAATAATATGGCTTACCTCATTTGTGGTTCCCACAATGATTAAATAATCAAATATATGTAAAACCCTAGGACAGCAACTGAAACTAAGAGTTCTATTTAAATATTCACTATTATGTTTATTGTACCCATAGAACACACACTGCACACACACACAAACACACACACACACACACACACACACAGACCTGGCTAGAAATTCAATGCCTTTTTTTCATTAAACTACTCTAGTTTTGAAAAACTTTTAAATGATATTTTAAAATCTTGATGTTTTAATTTATGACTATGCCATTTTATTATCTTCTCCATAAATACCATGAAAAACAAGTCAGTATCTATTTTATAAATGTCCTTTAAATAATTAAGGCCAAAATAAAATAATCTCTTAATCTTTTCATCTTAGGGTAAGGTTCTAATTATTTGATCTTTTACTATATGAATCTGTTTCTCTTCTGTGAAGCCTGTATAATTCCTCCATTTTGTATTTTTTCTTTAGTTAGGAAAATATGTATTTATTATTATAAACTCATAGGAAGGAAAAAATTATTCTTTCTTCTTGCATTATTGTCTGAATTTTCCATCATCAATATATATGTAAAATAAAATAAACATGCTTTTTTTTTGGAGTTTCCTTTTCTTGTTTTTGTCTTTTTATACTCAATTATGCCTGATAAGCTTATTTAAACAGATTTTCATGATTTTTATGTTAAATTTTGCCCATTATTAGTCAGTGATTTTATGACTCTGGAGCAAAGCATAAATGACACAATCTATAATCCTACCCTCTTAAAAACAAACATTCTTAATATGTTGAAGTAATAAAAATAAAAACAAGAACATTTTTAATGACAGTAACACCTAACATTTATTGTTAGTGTACTATGCCCAGGAACTATGCTAGGAAATGTAACTTTATTAAATTTTTTAATCCTTATAAGAAATACCATGAAAAAGATACAATTATTATCAATCCTCAATCTTTTCTACTCTGGTTGCTGGATGATTGCTCCACTGAATATTTCTTGCTAAGATCATGAAAGATCTGCAAGCCACTCAGTGAGATAAACATTTTCTGTCTTTATCTGACCTGTCAATACATGTTGCCTTCTCTCCCTCCATGCCTCTGTCCCTCTCTCTTGTCTTCCCTTCTTTCCTCTCTTTCTCTTCCTCATTTTTTTCTCTTCTCTTTCTTCCTTGCAGGAGGATGGGCTTGAGCCATTACACCCTTCAACAATACAACAATAGCAAAATTATACTAAAGCTGACTCCACTTCTCTAAGTGTGTCACATAGCGGTCTTTTTTCTCCCTAAGTTCACTTAACCTCAGGGCCTCCACATTTTACTTGACATTTTTTAAAAAGTATACCTTTAAATAAATGGAAAGGTATCATATGTTCATGGGTCAAAATCTTAATACTGTAAAGATGGCAATGCTATCCAAATTAATCTACATATTCATTGCTCTCCCTATCAAAATCTCACCTTGCTTTTGATCAGAAGTTGACATGCTGGTCACGAAATTCATATGGAAAGGCAAGGTTCTACAGAATAGCCAAAACAACTTTGAAAACAAAAAACAAAGTTACGAAAGAAAAAAAAAAGAGACAAAAAACAAACTCAAATACAGAGAACAAACTGGTGGCTGCCAGAGGGGAGGTGGGTAGGGGGATGGGTAAAAAAATAATAAAAGAACAAAATTGGAGAATTGGCACTTCACATTTTCAAAGCTTATTAAAATATGATGAAATGAGAACTCAATAACAGAATGAAATTTAGGAAATAAAATGTATGTGGAAATTAAACAACATAATCCTAAATAACCAATAGATCAAAGAAGAAATCTCAAGGAAATTAGAAAATATTTTGAGAAGAATGAAAATGAAAGCATAACATACCAAAATGTATGGGATGCAGCTAAGTCAGTGCTCAGAGGTATTTACTACTGTAAATGCCCACATTAAAAAAGAAGAAAGAGAGGCACCTGGGTGGCTCAGTCGGTTAAGCTTCTGACTCTTGATTTTAGTCCAGGTTGTGATCTCACGGCTGTGGGATCGAGCCCAGCATTTAGCTCTACACTCATCAGGGAGTCTGCTTGAGATTCTCTCTCTCTTTCTCTCCTTCTCCCTTCTGTCCCTCTCCCTGCTCGAGTTCTCTCTCTCTCTCAAATAAATAAATCTTTAAAAATATATAAAAATAAAAAAGAGGAAAAATCTTAAATCAGTAACCTAACCTTCAACCTTAAGTTACTAGGAAAAGAAAACCAATCTAAACCCAAAGCAAGCAGAAGGAAGGAAATAGTAAAGACTAGAGTGAAATAAATGAAATAAAGCATAGGAAAGCAATAGAGAAAATAAACAAACCCCAAATTGTAAGAATTAAAGAATTAACACCAATCCTTCACAAAGTCTCCTCCACTGAACACAGACAATAAGGGAACACATTTCAACTTATTCCATGAGGCCAGTATTATCCTGATACCAAAACCAAAGACATCACAAGAAAACCACAGACCAATATCTTTTATAAATATAGATGCAAAAATCTTTAATAAAATACCTGCAAACAGAATCCAATAACATATAAAAAGGATTATATACCATGGTTAAATGTGATATATTCCAGGAATACAAAGTTAATTCTATATGCAAAAATCAGTGTAATATACCATATCAACGGAATCAAGGACAAAGATAACCCAATCATCTGAATAGATACAGAAAAAGCATTTGGAAAAATCCTAAATTCGTGCATGATAAAAACACTCAGTAAACTGGTAATGTAAGACAACATTTTCAACCTGATAACAGTCCATATACAAAAAATCCACAGCTACCACCACACTTAATAATTAAAAAATGAATGCTTTGTCATTGAGATCAGGAACAAAACAAGAATGTTTACTCTCACTTCTGTTCAGCATTGTACTGGAGGTTCTAGTCAGACCACTTAGACAAGAGAATGAAATTAAGTAATCAAGATTAGAAAGGAAAAAAAACTATATCCATAGATAACCTGATTTGTATACAGAAAATAGTAAGGAATCCATAAAAATTACTATTACAACTAATAAATAAATTCAACAGGTTGCAAGAATCAAAATCAACAAACAAAAATCAATTGTATTTCTTTACACTAGCAAAGAACATTCCAAATATAAAATTGAGAAAACAACTGCATTTGCAGAGCATCAAAAAGAATAAAATACCTAGGAATAAATTTAACAAAATAAGTACAAAACTTACACACTGAAAACTACAAAACATCATTGAAAGAAATTAAGACTTAAATAAATGGAAAGACATCTATGTTCATAGATTAGAAGACAATATTGTTAAGATGGCAGTACTCCAAAAATTATGTATAGATTCAACACAATCCCTATCAAAATCCCAGATGCCTTTTTTGCAGAAACTGAGAAGTCAATCCTAAACTTCATATGGAAATATCAAAAGAAGAATAGCCCAAACAGGGGCACCTGGCTGGCTCAATTGGTGGAGCATGGAACGCTTGATCTCAGGGTCAGGAGTTCAAGCCCCACATTGGGGCCTACTTAAAATAAAATTTAAAAAAAAAATCTTGAAAAAAAAGAGCCAAACGATCTTGAAAAGAAGAACAAATTTGGAGTACTGACACTTCCCTGCGTCAAAATTTACTAAAAACCATACCAATTCAGACATTTTGGCATGGCATAAGGACAGATACATAGTTCAGTGGAATAGGATTGAGAGTCCAGAAATAACCCCTATATTTATGGTCAGGTGATTTTTTTTTTAAGATTTTATTTATTTATTTGACAGAGAGAGACACAGTGAGAGAAGGAACACAAGCAGAGGGAGTGGGAGAGGGAGAAGCAGGCTTCCCACCAAGAAGGGAGTCTGATGTCGGGCTCAATCCCAGGACCCTGGGACCATGACCTGAGCCAAAGGCAGATGCTTAACAACTGAGCCACCCAGGTGCCCCAGTCCGGTGATTTTTGACAAGGAAGTCAAGACAATTCAATGGAGAAAGAATAGTATTTTCAATAAGCGGTCCTGGGAAGACTGAATATCTCCATATAAAAAATTATGTTGGACCCCTATCTCATAACATACACAAAAATTAACTTAAAATGGATCATAGACCTGAATATAGTAGCCAAAATCAGAAGACTCTTAGAAGAAAACACTGCAGTAAATCTTTGTGTTCTTGGATTAGGCAATTATTTCTTAGATATGACATCAAAAGCACAAATGACAATAAAAATAGATGAATTGGACTTTATAAAAATCAGAAACTTCACTGCTTAAAAAGACATCATCAAGAAGTGAAAAGATAACCCACAGAAGGGGAGGAAGTATTTGCAAACCATACATTGGATAAGGGACTGGTATCCAAAATATATAAAGAAGTCTTACAACTTAATAAGATAACTCATTTTTTTCATGGGCAAAGGATTTGAATGGATATTTCTTCAAAAAAGATATACAAATCACCAATAAGCACATGGAAAGATGCTCAACATCATTAGCCATCAGAGAAATACAAATCAAAACCACAATGAGGTATTACTCATATCCATTAGAATGACTAAAATTAAAAAAAAAACAATAATGAATGCTGACAAGGATGTTGAGAAATTGGAACCTTCATCGGTGGGAGTGTAAATGGAGCAGCTACTTTGGAAAACAGCCTGGCAATTCCTCAAAAGGTTAAAAATACTTACCATATGATCCAGCAATTCCACTCCTAGGTATAAACCAAGATAAATGAAAACATATATTCACACAAAAATTTGTACACCAATGTTCATAGCAGCATCATTCATTGTAGCCAACAGATAGAAACAACCCAAATTTCCACCAGCTGATTAATGGATAAGTAGAATATGGTATAGCCATACAATGGAATATTATTCAGCAATAAAAATAAATGAAGTACCAGTACATGCTACAACATGATGAACCTTGAAAACATGCTGAATGAAAGATGTCAGTTACCACATATTGTATGATTCCATTTACATGAAAGGTCCAAATAGGCAAATCTATATCATCAGAAAGTTGGTTAGTGTTTGCCTATGACCAGGGGACATGGTGATAGGAATGGAGAGTGACTGATGATAGATATGGGGTTTCTTTTTAGGGTAATGAAAATGTTCTAAAATTAGATGGTGGTGATGGATGAACAACTGTGAATATACTAAAACAATGAATTGTACATTTTAAATGGGTAAATTTTATGGCATGTGAGTTATATTTTATAAAAATGTTTAAAAAGATTTTTTAAAGTATAGCTTTTTTTGGACTATAAAGATAATATATGTTCATTATAGAATGTTACATAAGACAGACAAGTACAGAGAAGAAAATAAAAATGGTCTATAATCCTGTCTTGCAGAAATAACAAGTAATTGTTACTACTACTTCTTCTTCTTCTTCTTCTTCTTCTTCTTCTTATTATTATTATTATTATACTTCCTTTGTGGTGAAATACACCCTGTTTTCACTCACTTACTTGGGTGTTTGTGGATGATTCTGAAGGGCTTGTTGTCCACATCTGTCTCTGTTACGCAGCAGACATATTTCTCATTTAACTTGACAGGGTATTTCAGGACAGACAGCACCCTGTGGAAGCCATTCATCTGCTCCTCCAGGACCTCCACGGTACTGTGGTTGCTCAGGTCCCTCTCTGTTGGGTCAAACCAGATCACATTGGGCATGAGGTCCCAGCCTTTAGAGATGAACATTGCCACGTCCTCATCATCAATCCTATCAAAATGCACCTGGGGCATTTCAAAGTCTGGTTGGAAAATTTAACAAAATAATTAGTTCCTTTTTTATTTCAGCCTCAGGAGGATCAAGCTAGCAGAAATCTTGCTCTGAGATTTTACATTACTCCTTCTGGAGGCAACAGATCTTGAGGTTCACCATAGTTAAATTTTTGATTTAGGCACTGAGAGAAAATCACAATACACATTTGCTCCTGTCCTGAGGTCTCACCTACCACTGCTGTATTTACCTGTGGAATCATGCCCTCTTCTCGGCTTCATTGCAGATTCTCAGCTGACCTCAGACACCCTGCTGAGAATTACAGAAGATAACAAATGGTTCTCACCACCAGCTTCCCATCTCTTCCAGCTCTTTCTCCAGAGGGATTCTGCCATGCCTCCCTCTACCCGCAGATCTCTGGTGGGGAGAAGACCCCTCTCCATGTAATCCCTAGAAGGGTGAGCATTCCTGGGGCATTATGGAGATCCATTGGTCCAATCCCATGTCTTAACAGTGAGAAAATGAAGCCCAGAAAAGCTAAACGAGTTGTCAGAGTCATCCAGAATTAGAACTTGGGCCTCCTAATTCCCAGTGTTGGGCTATTTTCACTAAACCACATTTCATATCTCAGGGTTTTCACAGAGGAGAATTATGTTATGTAACATTTTGGGTTTTCAGTGTTATAATTGGTTTGGTGAGTCTGGAATAAGGCCATTGCATTGTTCGGGTGGTTTTTGTATATGTATTCTGTTTGAATGAATGGGTAATATAGACAGGTGCAGATATAGCAACTTTGGTCCAGAGCGGTATTTTCAGCTAAGATGAACTGACAGTGCACATACCTGATCTCATGATGGATATGAAAAGAGCCTATAATAACTTGAGAAGAGAAAAACTGAGAACACCAGAAGAGGAAACTTAAAATGTATCCCTATAAACAGAGACAGAGCTTGAAACCAAGTTAATCCAATAAATTCCATTACCTTCTACTATTAGCTTAATTGTACTTTTGCCTCTTTCATTTGGTGTGATGGCTGAGCCCTTGTAGATGGCTTCATCCATGAAATCCACATTTCTTAGTAAAAGTGCTAGAGTCCCCTCAGAAATTTCAGCCCAATCCACAGAGACTCTTCCCTCATACAAGGAGTTCTGATCCTCTAGTTGGTCAGTGTTATTATGACACTGGTAAACCAACTTGGGGAAAACTTCAAAAAAAATCATAGTACCTGAGAAAGTGGTCATATGCCTTATCATCTTCTACCTCATATTCCTCTTTGATATCTTCTCTTTCCCAAGAAAACTCAAGATTTTCTATGCCGTCCACAAAGGAGAAATGGCAAGAGAGGGTAACATCAGGGGAAGGGTGGGCCCGTAACTCTTCTGGAGACACTGAGAATCTCAAAGAAGAAATGAAGTTAGTAAAATATTTATAAAGGCCAGTGGATGCTGTATCAGGTAGGCTTTAATAACAGATAAAACAAATCATCCTAGCTATTTCAAGCAGTAAGGAATTTAGTACAGAGAATTAGACGCTTACAAAATCATTGGAACGCTGGAGGAACGAGCCCAAAGTAGGGCATAGAAGGTAAGACTTGCAGTGTGCGTGTTCTGCCCTTCCTCACATTATGCTGGGCTCAGGACAGCACTTCAGAGCTGGTCTGCCAGTGGAGCTGCTGTCTCTGCCACATCAGGAAGCTGGCAAATCAGGAAGTCATCACTGCAAATAGTGACTCCAGAGCCAAACTGCACCTGCTAGATTCACACTGGCAAAAGAAAGTGCATGCATGTTGCATGCACTATCACCGTTCTCCCCACTTAAATGCAGTTTAATGCTTGAGCAAATGTATCTGGCAGAGTTTAATTCATCACCAGAACCCAAACTGCAAAGCAATCTTGGAAGTGTAGTTTTTTACTCTCTAGTTTCAGCCAGCCAGGAAGGCAAATCAGAAAGGCAGAAACAGATTTTTGGTAAGTCGGTCTATTCTACCTGCCACAAATACATACTGGTTTGGGCAGAGTATTCATGAGTAGGAGCTGAGGGCTCTGAGGAATACAGCCATGCACTCGGTATTATTCATGGAATCATGACACGGAATACATTCCTGATATGTTAGAGCTGGACGAAGTCTTAGAGATCATCTGACTCAATCTTTTCAAAACCATTTTTTTCTAAAGCCCTCCTCAGAAGTTGTCACTGACAGCCAGGGGAAGACCAAATCAGTGAGACCTCCACTCCTTCACCAACTCAATCAGAACCATCCCTAATTTACTTTATAAAGGAGGATAGAGGATAGTGTTTGATATAATGAGGTGAGATGAAATGAAGAAAAAAATAGGTGAAGCGCCAAGGGAAAATCCAAATGGTGAAAGTTCATAGGCAAGGAAGCTTCCAAGCCATCTACCCAGCAAAAAGCAGCCAGAGAGATATGCGGTAGAGTACATTCCAGCTGAACAACAGATGCAATCTGCTCATTCATCAGTAGCAATCATGTGGCTCTTGGTGGGGCTGGGCACAGACTGTCCCCAGAGTGCAGAGACCATATCTTAACCATCCTGTTTCACCAGTAGCTAGCACAGGACTTGACGCAGTTAAAAAAATATCCAGTGTGATTTTATATGCGAATGTGACTGGGTCACAGGGGTGCCCAGGTATTTGGTTAAATATTATTCTGGGCATGTCTTTGAAGGTATTTTTGGATGAGGTCAATATGTGAATAGGTAAACTAAGTTGACGGCCCCCTCTAATGTAGGTGGGCCTCAACCAATCAGTCAAAGGCCTGAATGGAACAAAAAGGCTGACCCTCCCTTGAGTAATAGGGAAATGCATTCTGGCTGTTTGAGCTGGACTTCAAACTGAAACATAGGCTCCTTTTGGATCTTAAGCCTTCAGACTTGGACTGGAACTATACCATCACTTTCTTGGGTCTCCAGCTTACCTACTGCAGAGATCCTGGGACTTCTCACCTCCATAATCACATGATCTCTTCATATAGATTTTGTTTGTTCTGTTGCTCTGAGAATTCTGACTAATACATCAGGTGACATTTAAGTGTTTACAATGCATCAGACATATTCTAAGAGATTTTCTTGAATTTAATTCATTTAATCTGTACACTAACACAGAGGTAGTTACTATTATTATCCCCAATTTACTACTGAGAAAACCAAGGCACAGTGGGGTGAAGTAAGTTGTTCAGGGACACACAGCTAGTAAGTGATAGAGCTATGATTCAAACCCAAGCAGTCTGGCTCCACAGCCTTCCATCTGAACTGTGTTCTTCTAACTGTAGACACTTGTCCTAAACTTGAGGAATGAATCGACTAATTTAATAAATGAATGAATATATAAAGCAAGACAGATGAGAATGGAAATAAGAAGGCAAGGAGAAACAATCTGTATAACCTTTACAAGGATGGATATACATATAAAACATGAAATGTTTTCTTGCTCAAATTGTTATTTCTCTGATGTGGTTACAATCAAGAATCAGTGCATTATAGTTATTAAAAAATTCCCGTCTGAAGATTTGTAAATCTAAGTTCTAGGGGTTTTTTTGTTTTGTTTTGTTTTTTGTTTGTTCGTTTGTTTTTTAGGAAGCTCCACGCCCATCGCAGAGCCCAACGTGGGGCTCAAACTCACGACCCTGAGATCAAGACCTGAGCTGAGATCAAGAGTCAGATGCTTAACCGACTGAGCCACCCAGGCACCACCTATGTTCTAGTTCTAAGCCCCCTTTACTAGTCATTTGGCAATGGGCAAGTCACTTATTCTGAGTTACAGTTTCCTAGTGTATAATTATGATAAAAATACCTGCCTTGGGGCTATTACAAAATACCTTGGGATCTCAGGGGCTGTTTTTATATGACATGGCTCAGTAATTTTCCAGAGAGACAGAAAGAGTGGACCAGATGGGTGGATACCTTAGTAAGCTGCCCCTCTTCCCAATCTCTCATAAAAATATGTAGCTTACTCATGAGAGGTCCTTAATTCTAGCTTCTCAGGTTATACTCAGGAGCTCTTGCTGCAGCTGAACCCCTTCTGGTCCCAAAGGAAAGGGTCTCAGACTCAGGAATCTCAAGACTCTAGCCAAAGATTGTGTTTCATGAAACACAATCTACTAATGATGTAATTGGTAATATAAAAGCCAACTTCTGACTGATGTGTCTGCAGATGGTGCTACTTAAATCTGAATCACTCTTTTGTCTATTTCAATCTGTTATTTGTAGACCATTGTATCTTTAGCTTCGCAATGCCTGAGAACCTGGGCAAAAGCTCAGCAAACAGCTAATAATGTGAGAAGACACTTTCAAAACTGTAGAAAGGTACTATGTCTAAAGCACTTACTATAGTACCTAGTACACAGTATTAGGCTAACAATATTGTTATAGAATGTAAGATATTATTAAAACTAATACACCTTTCTCTTTCTCACCTACATACACACTCATTCTTTTATCTGGTTGGGTTTTTCTTGGCTGTGAGTGGATTGCCTCCCTACACACAAACACACAGTAACCAAGCATCAAAAGAAAAGAGCCAGTAAATGTAATCTGGATGGACCAGGTCTTGCACTAACTCTAAATAGATCTCTGGAGCTTGAGGATGTCTTCAAGCTGCTGCTACCTTTGGCAGAACTGCTGCAGGTTCCTAAGAGATGGCCTATGCCTGAAAACTGTAAATATGTTTGATCACTTTGTGAAGTAGTTATATTGCAGGTTTTGGACATATGTGCTCCTATAAAGCATTTTTGCATAGATACTTTTGGTTAGTTGAATTATATTAACAGTTTCAACATCTGTACATTGTCCATCCCAATATTTCTAAAGAATTGAGAATGAAGAATTATAAAAACCCTGTGTTGACTGCCCATCCAGATTTTTCAGGACAGGCCTGATTTCAAATACTCTGTGATACTATACCCTAAATCAACACTTGTCAGAGTCACTTGAATTGGGGAGGAATATCTAGATATTTTTGTTTTGGTTAGAGAAGTTCAAATCATAGGTGTGAATAACTGTAATTATCTAACATGAACTCAAATGGACAAACCAAATTGGGAGGGAGGGTTCTCATTTAAAAAAAATAAACAACACTTTTTGGGGCACCTGGGTGTGTCAGTCAGTTAAGTGTCTGCCTTCAGCTCAGGTCATGATCCCAGGGTCCTTAGACTGAGCCCCACGTCAGGGTTCCCTGCTCAGCGGGGAGCCTGCTTCTCCCTCTCCCCCCTGCTCATCCTCTCTATCTCTCTCTGAAATAAATAAAATCTTTAAAAAAATGTTTTACAATTTGTACCTGTTAGATTTTCCCATCTGTCCTTCAACTTTACCTATGAAACAAATATAGCATTGTCATTCCCATTTAATGAAAAGACTGAGGTTCAGAAAGATTAAATCATTTGCTTAGTTTTTTAAAATCTCCAAATCACTATTTTCCTCACTATTCTCAACGTTGTTTCAGAAATACCCTCAAAGTTTTTTTGAAAAGTGACTCACCTGCATCATGAACTAGCAGCAGTAGGTTGACAATCACCGAAAAGAAAGACATTCTGATAAAAAGGAAGGTAGAAAATTTGTCTCAGCCTAGAAAGAGTATGGGCCAGCATAACCCAGCCACGCCCTGCTGGGCCTGAGGAAGGCCTCACAGGCACCCCCTCCAGGCTGCACACCCACCACACGTACTGTCAGCAAACAGGCTGCTGCACCTCAGTATTCTATGTGGGATGCCCACTGAATCCAGGTCAGTCAGGCTGATACTATGCATATTTGTCAGATTTGCCATAGGAACCTGGAAATCTATTTCTATAATGTGCAAATCTGTCTCTCTAGGTGAGTCACATTTGAATTCGTTTGGATCAGAATCAGCCCCAAGATGATGTTTGAGGGGTCAGGGACAGCTTCCCAATTGTTGCTGACTTTCTGGATGTTGCCAGGGGAAAGTCAGCAGTGGAGGAAGTATAACAGTAGATATGCAGGTGTGTCTGGGAAGTTACGGAGTGATGCTTCCCAAACAGAGAAAAGTAACCAAGAGACAGTACTAAACCAGTCTGCCAAGCCAGGGCTGTACTTTAATTGGGATGGAATTAACAGGCCTAGGGCAGCTCTGCAAGAGGAAGGAGAAAGGGCTCAGGGAGCACTCAGTCCCTCTGAGAAGCCCTGACACAAATACACATCTCCATATGGGTGAACTCAATCTTATTCACTGGCTGGATCCAGTCTCCCTCTCTGGTCTCATCTCTCAAGATTCCCCCACAGTCCAAGTTCCACCAGTACCATCCCTAAGTCTTGGTGCTAACCCAACCCTCCTCACTTGGCACATCCCCCATCATCACCACCCTCACCTGCCCCTCCCCAGACCCATTTATCATTCAAAACTCTCCCAAGTAGCACTTCTTCCCAAAGTCCTCCCTGATCCCAGTCTGGTTCATCATTCCCCCTTCTATATTTTGAACATACTTTTGTCATTGCATAGATCACATTGTATAGCAATTATTTCTGTACATGTTCTTTTGTCCCTTACTATGTTGGAGAAAGAAAGAAAGGTAATATAATCATACCTTTCAGCATACTATCCTTCCTCCTCTTCTTCCTATAATCTATTAAGGAGAAAAAAATCTACCACAGTCCTCCAGGTCTATGATACACCATACTAATAGCAACTATACATCGAATGCCTATGAATGACAAATTCAATCTTAAAAATAAGCCTATGAAGTAGATGCTGTTATTGTTTCCATTGGACAAATTAAGGAAACTGAAGCATAGAGAGGGTAAATGATTCATCCAAGGTCATACAGAATCAAGACTCTCGCCTTTCAGGTTAGCTGAAGTCTGTGCCTGTCACCTGAATTCTGTCCTGACAAACCTCTGCAACTTCACCACACACTATGGGAAGTTCCACCACCCAGAGCATCCAGCAAAAGAACAGGAAGCTTGTCAACTGATGAAGCAGGTGGATTGTGGACTATTACAATAAGTCTCTTTCTTAGAGGCCTTTTAGACCCTGGAGAATATGCACTCTACGGATTGACTATTAACAGATACAGAAGAACAAGAGAATAAAGGAGCAGCCCTCGCCAGCCAATGACCAAATAAAACACTTCTGGGGTCAGTGGGACAAGTGGAAAGATTCTTTACCAAGCTTATATATTCTAACTAGGAATATGACTAGTGAATGACAACAACCATTGATTCAGAAAATATCTCCCTGTGGTATATGTAGTAAAAAATTTGAAAGACATATCTAAAATAATATAAAATTTGAAAGGAAATATGCAGCTAACAGCTACT
This sequence comes from Callorhinus ursinus, assembly GCF_003265705.2. NCBI lineage: Eukaryota > Metazoa > Chordata > Mammalia > Carnivora > Otariidae > Callorhinus > Callorhinus ursinus. The sequence continues at coordinate 56,500,747 of NW_027397063.1, read as the reverse complement.
AGAGCCATAGTCAACAGAGAGAGAGAAAGAGAAAGAGATTGTAGACAAATGTCATGGAGAAAAAAAGTTATAGGAATGTAATATGTCTTTTCAACTCAATAAAATTTCATTATATATTTCCAAGATATTTATTTCCAAGGGAAGTTTTTCATCATTAGGAAAGACATAAATCTTAAAGCATTCCCAACTGCCCTTCCCCCAGTAGATACAATCTTTGTTCCTCCCTGCTTCCATTATATTTCGTACCTTTATATAGTACTCCCTCATTTAATAAAGCATATTTTTAGTGATTCTAATAGTAATACAGATTCATTGTAAAAACATGTTTGAAAGAATAAAAAAGAATATTACAATCTCTTTTAAGTCCATCACCCAGACAACCACTATTAGCATTTTGGAATATTCCCTTTCAGTCTTTCATATGTGTACTTTTTAAGAGAACTCAGTTTGTATATACATTTTAGTGTACAGCTTAATTTTCCTCATGACACTGTTTTGTGAGCATTTCTACATCACTAAAAATATTCTTACAACCTGGTCTACTTTATTTCATAGTTATTTGTATGCATATCATATCACCCCTACTGGACTGTAAGTTCCTTAAGGGCAAGGGTGGGTTCTGTTTGTCTTCCATATGTCCATCATGGTGTTCCATATGTTTGAGGCACCCATAAGTAATTTTAACACATAATCAAAATTAAATTGGATCTGGTGTTACAAAGTTTACTATATACAGGAAAGAAAGAAAAAAAAACAGAAAAAAAGCAATTCATACCCTACTAAAGAAGAATATTAACTACACCGAAACAGAGAACTCCAAAAGCACACCCAGGTATTGCCTCTAGGGCTGGTACCCTTTGCACCTCTCATTTACAGAGAAACTATGAGAAGTCTATGAACGAGCTCTATGCAGAAACATAACATGTAAAGGAACCAGATACAGTTGGAGTGGACACCTAAATGCTTCAGTCACATTACCCTTCATTTGGCTCTCCAGTTCACAATCATAGCCAACAATCTCTCTAAACAGTCTGTTTATTAAGAGAGCTTACCTGTATCACAGCTGGTCCCTCTGATCAACCAGGTGAGAGGAAAGTGAGGAAGAGTCAGCATGTCTTTGAAAGGACAGTTGTGTGGTAGTCCCCAGGGAGAAGGCTCGGTGATACTGTTACTACCAAGCTGTTGCAGCAAAAGGTCAGTAAAGAGCTCCATGAGACTTAATATTTCTAATAGCTGCATCTGTTGGCTAAAAAAGGAAGTGTTTGCAAAGGCATTATGGTGAAAGAGTGAAAACAAAAGAACACCATAATGTCCAATACTGGGGAATCATTCTGGGCCCATTTTAAGAAAAAAATCACATTTTTGAAAAAGAATTAAATGACACAGAAAATGCTCACTATGCAATTTTTAGTGAAAAATAAAAATACAAAACAATATATGTTTACACTTATGTATGATTTCAACCTTGTGGAAAAAATACGCCAAAATGTTAACAGTGGTTATTCTGTATGGTGAGATTATGTGTGATTTTAATTGTTTTTATTATATATTTCTGAATTTTCTATAGTGACCTTTTAGATTAACATTATGATAAATATGTTATAAATGGAAAAATAAGGAAATGGACAGACAGAACTTACACACAGAGAGTGGTGCGGAGAGTGAAGGTACAGGAAGGAAAGGAAAGGAAATTTAGTCTCTATCCTCTTAGGGATAAGTATGATTTGTATCTCCATTAACCTTTAAGCTCAAGTTCTATGGTGGCCAGCTTTTTATTAGGGTGCCTTTCCCCCACAGCACATGGATTACTGGATCTGGGTCTGAATTAGGCTGCTCCATCCTTACACTCACTACATAGCCCAGGTGGACTCTAGACCAGAGTTTGAAGAACACTTCTCTTTGTAAGCAGATTTGTTAGAATAAAGCCAAGAAGATAAAGACAGGAACAGGAGGCCTCCTGCTGGGATGGGTGCCAGAAGCAGCATCACCCTGGATCCCTCACCCCACCTGACCATATACGAGGCAGTTAGTTCCTCGCTTTGGATCTCCAGAACCTCTCAGTTCCTCCAATCACTTTCAGTGGCTGAGTGAAGAAAACACATATGAAGTTTCAAAATAAACTTGAAACTACATCCATTAACATGAACTGTTGAGCAACATCTTTTTTTAAGCCCCTACAACATCTAGCATAGACTTGTTTTTTACATAGTATCCTCAATAAAATAACTATGAAATGGAACATGATAGAGTGAAATAATTGTGATCCGTTTATATCACTTCTCTAACTCATGCTATAGGGCTTGAAGCTTGACATATATTTGACTTCCACTCTGACGCAGAGGAGGAACATCCTGACGATACTACAGTACCAAGAAACCAGGAAGAATACATTGTACTCAGATATAAGGCTCTATATAAGGTGCTACTTTCCACAGACTACTCCAAGCCTGGCAGTCTTTTCATATATGTCTACATGAGCTATAAGGAAATGGGATGTAGAGCCTCCAGAAAGAAAAGAATCAGAGATGGTCTCCTCAACTGGTATTCATACCTCTCCCACCATGATCTAAACTAATTTATCATTTCAAGCTTTATTCTTCCTTTGCACCATATCATAACAGCACACCTTAGATTTGGGGGACAAAGTCACAATTTTTTAAATACTTTCTCCCATTATTCTCCAAAGTGTGGCAATACTTGGTTATTGTAACCATCAGCACAAAGCACATCAGCCAAACCAGACCCATCACCATTTCCCAGACATAGGCTGTAATTTCCTTCCTGTTTTTGTCATTCTTTCTCAAGAAATACCTTCTTCTTTTCCTTTCCTCCAATTCCATATACCTCATCCCATTTCTACCAAAAGCTTTCCTAATTGCAGCAGTCTGGAAAGTTGCCTTTACTCTGAATTTTCATAGTATTTGGTTATGCATCTGTATGCCATTTACCAAATGCTACTTTCTATTTCAGTAACTTTAGGTTTATAACAGTTTTATTGAGATAAAATTCATATACCATACAATTCATTTACTTAAAGTGTATATAATTCCATGGTTTTTACTATATTCACAAGTTGTGCAACCATCATCACACTCAATTTTAGAACATTTTCATCACCCCAAAAAGAAACTCTGTGCCAAGCAGTCACTCCTCATTCCCTCCTCCCTCAGCCTCTGGCAGCCTCTAATGTAGTTTCTGTTTTTATAGATTTGCCTATTTTGGACATTTCCTATAAATGGAATGACACGTTATATGGTCTTTTGTGACTGGTTTCTTTCACTTACGTGTTCTCATAATGTTTTTCAAAATTTATCCATGTTGTAACATGTATCAGCTTCATTTATTTTTATTGCCAAATAAAATTCCATTGTATGGATAACTACATTTTATTTGTCAATTTATCAGTTGAGAGAACTTTGGGTTGTTTCCATGTTTTAGCAATGATGAATAATGCTGCCATAACATCTGTGTACAAATTTTTGTGTGAACATGTTTTCAGTTCTCTTGGATCTATACCTAGGAGTGGAACTGCTGGGTTACCTGGTAATTCTAATTTTCATTAGCCTTTTGAGGAACTACCAGACTGGTTTCCAAAGTAACTGCAGCATATTATATCCCCAACAGCAGGGTGGGAGGGTTCCAACTTCTCTACATCCTCACTAGCACTCATTATTTTTTGGTTTTAGCCATCCTAGTGGATGTGAATGGTATCTCTTCATAGTTTTGATTTACATTTGCTAATGATATTGAGCATCTTTTCATGTATTTATTGGCTATTTATATATCTTCTTTGAAGAAATGTCTATTGGATTCTTTGCCCATTTTTAAATTGGATTGTTTTATTATGGGTTCATGTTTAATTTCTGTTACTTTAAGTATCTTAAAGAGAGTGATTATATTTGGACAAAATCATGAATTCTGGAGTCATATTCCACTATTTGGTTATCCAGCCCCATCATAACTGTATGACTTGGCAAGTTACTTAATTTTCCCACAGCTCAGTTTTCTTATCTGTAAAATAGAGATAATAATACCTACCCTTATAGAATGAGTATGAGGATTAAATAAAATAATGACTACAAAGCTCTTAGGACAGTGCCTGGCACTTAGAAAACCACCAATAAATGTTAGGCCTTATTTTTAGTTATCTCTATACATTTCCAATGTATAGTTCACTTTTTTACACACAAAAGGTGCTCCATGAGTATTTGAGAATGAATAAATTGGGGACTAGAAGTATTTTAACTTGTTTATAGTTGTTGCTATGACTATCTATGAAAATAGACATTTTTCCAAAGAAGACATCCAAATGGCCAACAGACACATGAAAAAGTGCTCAACATCACTCGGCATCAGGGAAATCCAAATCAAAACCTCAATGAGATACCCCCTCACACCAGTCAGAATGGCTAAAATTAACAAGTCAGGAAATGACAGATGTTGGCGAGGATGCGGAGAAAGGGGAACCTCCTACACTGTTGGTGGGAATGCAAGCTGGTGCAGCCACTCTGGAAAACAGTCTGGAGGTTCCTCAAAAAGTTGAAAATAGATCTACCGTATGACCCAGCAATTGCACTACTGGGTATTTAACCCAAAGATACAAATGTAGTGATCCAAAGGGGTATGTGCACCCCAATGTTTATAGCAGCAATGTCCACAATAGCCAAACTTTGGAAAGAGTCAAGATGTCCATCAGCAGATGAATGAGTAAAGAAGATGTGGCATATACATACAATGGAATATTATGCAGCCATCAAAAAATGAAATCTTGCCATTTGCAACAACGTGGATGGAACTAGAGGGTATTATCCTAAGCAAAATAAGTTAATCAGAGAAAGACATGTATCATATAATCTCACTGATAACAGGAATTCTTAATCTCAGGAAACAAACTGAGGGTTGCAGGAGTGGTGGGGGGTGGGAGGGATGGGGTGGCTGGGTGATAGGCATTGGGGAGAGGGTATGTGCCATGGTGAGTGCTGTGAATTGTGTAAGACTGATGAATCACAACCTGTACCTCTGAAACAAATAATACATTATATGTTTAAAAAAAAAAGAAGAAGATAGTAGGAAGGGAAAAATGAAGGTGGGGAAATTGGAGGAGGAGACGAACCATGAGAGACTATGGACTCTGAGAAACAAACTGAGGGTTATAGAGGGGAAGGGGGTGAGGGGATGGGTTAGCCTGGTGATGGGTATTAAAGAGGGCACATATAACACTGGGTGTTATACGCAATGAATCATGGAACACTACATCAAAAACTAATGATGTAATGTATGGTGATTAACATAATAAAATTTAAAAAAAAGAAAAGGTAAAACAACGCTATTATGGAACATATGCTGAGCAAGTGGATAAAATTAAAAAGATATATAGTCACTCAAAATCCCAAAACAGTCACCGAGGGAAACACCTCCTCAGGTATGAGAAAAACCCCTAAATGGAGCGCCTTCGTTGGGAGTAATCATCAGGATGCTTTTATAGCTCTAACAAATGCTTAGCCAAAGACATCTAGATCTGAAAATGCCATGTCATTATTTGAATCTTCAAAAAATTTCAATAAAGAAGACTGGCTTGGGGAAAGATACTCAGGAAAGCTTCTTAATCTATCAATTCTCCAGCAAGAATACACTAAGGCAGAGAAAGAAACTGCTAACAATAACCAAACTGTAGACCTTAACTGACAAAACTGGCTGCAAACTCACTCTGGGCCCCTGTAAACATAGAGGCCATTGTCTCCTCATGATGAATTCAAAGACTACGGCTCCCTCTGCCTTCAGTGCTGCTTTAAACAGAGAATAACTGGCTTTTTGAGATCTGGGCTACAGTTGGTAGGAAGATGGCAGAACTTTAAGCCATCCAGGCCAAATTGGATAAACCAACCTGAGATTCAGCAATGGAAAGAATTCAAAGTAGCTGACCTTCATCTGACAACTAACGAGGAGACATGGAGTCAGAAGAGGAGGGAGAGAGATGGATTGAAATAACGAAAGCAGTGCTTCAGAATGCCTATCAGTATCCAGAGGTAGCTGGGTTGAAGGCAGAAATCCAGTTTAGCAGGCCTAGTGTCTTGCTATGACTAGGAGACAAGACAACAAGCATAAATTTGGGGAGTCAAAACTCAGGGGCAAGGAGAGTTCAGACCAACCTCTCAAACTGTAATCCCTAAAAGATGGCATGACCCAGGCAGAAAACCACAGTTTATGCAGGAAATTGTGCCATCATGAGTAAAGACTGTTCTCAACTTTCTTTTTACCCCGATCATGATAAAATAAGTGTGAGAGAATAATAGTTTTAACAATAACTACTATTACTATTACTGCTAATAATAATTGCCACTACTCATGGAGTATTTACTTTGAACTAGGTACTATGGTAAGCACTTTAGATTTAACCTTATAATGACTCTATGAAACAGATAATATTCTTCATAATCAAAGCTCAAAGAGAATTAAATAAAAATCTGATTTCCAGTGGTGGGATCTGAAACCTAGACCTTATAAAAGCCATGCTTTAACATCAGTATGTTGCCTCCCAGCTAGTATGGTTTACAAAAGGATTCTCTACTCAGCTTATTTCCTGGTTTTTCTGCAGTCAATTGGGCAATAAGGCCATCTTAATCAGGTATGCCAAAACCTATTCATGCATTTATTTCATTTACTATTTATTGAGCACATACTATGTCTCAGGGAGGGGTGTCATGATAAATAGACACAGTACCTGCCCCCAGGAAACGTAGGCAGGGTGGCTGAAGGAGGAAGTGCCCTTCATTTGATGTCCCTTCTTTTTTCAATAACATCCTAATCAGGAGACTTATCCTGAAATATAGTCAGTTTGACCCAAGAGTCACTTGATGGTTAAGTTTTGATAAGTGGACAAATATGCCATATACTCTCACAATTCCCTGAAATCCATATCCCTCTCCCTAGATAATGCACTTCGCTGTCTCCTCTTCCCTTCACACTCTCCAGTGCTCCCCCTGCGTCTCTGAAATCTCCTTCAGCTAGCCACAAGACCGAGCCCATCGCTGTGAAGGACAAGAAGGCACCAATGCTCCTTCACCTCCCACAGGGTTTTCAGAACTCTCCAAGCTGCCTGATAGTTTCAAGGCCCACTATAGTGGGCCCGCTGAATTTAGATTTATCTGGCTGCAAGGAAGAGAGATGCATCCATGGTAGCTGAGATAGGGCTTATTATAATGAGCAATAAGGGGATTCTTATATTAATTTGAACATTTCTTCAAAACTTTCTATCAGGCAGCTTCATTCTCTACTATTTGAGGCTATTTCCATCTTTCCCCCTTCATTTCACTGATTTGTAACCTTAACTATTTCTGAATCACATTCAAATCATTTTTTTCTCATAGTAAATTTCTGTCACTTAATTTTTATCACAGACACACAGCACATTTTAAAAGCATTATTTATATACTTTTATATAATAAAAGTATTATTTTAAGTATTTGCAATTTTCACATATGAGGGCTCCTGCCAGTATGTGATCCTGATCCAAGATAAAGTCTAATTTTTAAGAGGACCCTTTTGAAACAGGTTTTGAAACATTCTATTTCTGGTCTTAAAAGTCTTAAAAACATTCTATTTCTGATTTAAAATGACAAAGTATGTCCTCCTACTTACTGTAACTCAGGCAGAAATTAAAATTTGGCAGCAGGTAAGAGGAATAAAGTTTCTCACACAAATGAGTGACAAGAAAAAAAGTTACTTTATTCTTTTTAGGAGAAAGGCAACTTAATGTCATTGATTATATACAATTTTTGAACAATTATATGCATAAAGTTTGTAAAAAATTGTTAAATATTTTTCTCATTTCTACTCATGACTTTCCAAAATTATGAAAAGTAATTTCAGAAAAGACTGAGCTTAGGGCAAATATGTTAATTAGAAGTACTAAATTAAAGCCAGCGTCGGGATTTTGCCAGTTAATTGTAGTTTTAACCCGCAGTAAAATCTCACTGCTTTCCTAGTTCTTAAACTGATCAATTAATTTGAGCTATCTCAAGTTAACGAACCTCTTCCATGGCTCCCAAATTCATTTCCAGCCACTACAACTTAAACCAAAACCACAGAAATGCTTCTATAGCTAAAATGTAGAAACATCTTTACTTGGTATACCTTACTTTTATCGGGTTTCAAAAAGAAATTAATCCTGCAGGCAAACAGGGCAAGTAATTATCCGTGCTCTACGGATGGAGAAACTGAAATCAAATTCTTTGTCCAAGGACACAAGGCTTATTTAATAGCAGAACCCGAGGTAGGATCCAGGGGTTCTGATTTCTAGTCCAGCTGTCTTTGCACTTTGAAGTCGGCTTGGTTAATCCCGCGCCTTTAAATTCCTGGGGCTTGCTGTAATGAAGCTGACTCACCACTAAATTCCTGTGTTCTCACTGAATCCCGCAGAGTAGGGGCCCCACTCCCAAACTGGGAACCAAGGGGGCGGTGCACCATGACGCGCAAACCCTCAAGGCCAGATAAGCAAACAGTCCTCGGGCTGTTTACCGAGGCAGTCCTGCACTCTGAGGACAGGTAAACCAGACTCCAGGGACTATAAACCGCCCCCGTTCAAACCCTCCGCGGTTCAAAGGACAACTTCGCAGCCACCCGGCCTCTGCCCCCGCCCGCACCCCTTCTCGGTGCCGCGCGCCACGTGAGACGCAGCCCGGCCCCCCGAGCGGCGCGCGCACCCCGCCGCCTAGCGTCGCGTGACTCGGCTGGGGCGCGCGGGGTTAGCGCCCGCCCGCGCCACTTCCGACGCAGCCCTCGGTTCAGGTTCCGGGGCGTCGCGGAGCTCCCGGCCTGTGGATCGCGCGGGGCGCTCTTCGGTTCCGGGGCCACGCGCCCCGCGGCGGCCGGGATGGAAGAGGCCGGAGCGGCGGTGGCCACGGCGGGGGAGGCCGAACTGAATTTGGCCCGCCTCAGCGTGTCTCCGGAGACTCTGGAGTTGGAGCTGGAGGCGCGGGGCGAAGAGCGGCGCGGCGCCCGTGAGGCGCTGCTCCGGCTGCTACTGCCTCATAACCGTCTGGTGTCGCTGCCGCGGGCGTTGTGCAGCGGCTTCCCGCACCTCCAGCTGTTGGACGTGAGCGGCAACGCGTTGACCGCGCTGGGGCCAGAGCTGCTCGCGCTGAGCGGCCTGCGCACGCTGCTGGCCAAGAACAACCGGCTCGGCGGGCCCGGCGCGCTGCCCAAGGGCCTGGCCCAGTCGCCGCTCTGCCGCAGCCTCCAGGTGCTCAACCTCAGCGGGAACTGCTTCCAGGAGGTGCCCGCGTCGTTGCTGGAGCTGCGCGCGCTGCAGACCCTCAGCCTGGGCGGCAACCAACTGCAGAGCATCCCGGCCGAGATCGAGAACTTGCAGAGGTGAGCGGGGCCCTGCCCCAGAGTAGGGAAGCCCCGGGCGGTGTCCAGGAGCCCCGGAGCGCTAGGCTTGGTCTTTTGTCACGTAACCAACCGTCTGCCTCCAGGCTCGCTCTTTAACTCTTTGGCGGTGATCACTGCCGGGCCATCTCTGCGAGTTGTAAGTGAAGATTCGGTACGATCGCGTGTGTGACAGCGTTTGGGACTGTGTTTGCCCTAAGTAGATTTTCGAGGTAGTTTTTCTTTTTTCTTGGGTTCCGGGGGTAGGGGGAGTGATCCCAACTGAGTAGGTACTCAAACAGATGTCAGTCTGAGGTGGTCACTTCCTTGCTTTGACGTCTGTGGGGGGTTTTCATGCCTTTTAGCGTGACAGACAAGATACTCTGACCAAACCCTTGCTTTCCATTCCATTTCCTGCTGTCCTTTCTCTGTAGCAATACTAGCACTGTTGGTGAAGTTCAGTGAGTCATGCAGTTTACCAACACCTTAATGGCACTTACTAAATACATGGTGAATGGATGCAGGGCCTCTGTTCATATGCAGTTCCCTTTGCCTGGAATGTTGCCTGCACCTGGCAAACTCCTATTCATCCTTCAGAACCTATTGCCAGGGTTGTCTGTCTTCTTCCTTTACTGGTCCCTGGACAGTTATTGACTGAACTGTACTTCCTGTGTACCTCTTTCATCCTGCCATTGCATTTACCTTATTGATTATAATTCCTTGTTCAGAGGTCTGCCTCACCCACTAGATTATTCAGTAAATATATGTTGAATTAAATGGAGAGAGGAAACGGAGAGGCAGGATAGCAAAAGTCTCCTAAAAGTGCTCTGCAGGGGTGTGAGAAATAGAGCAAAAGCAAGTGTATTGTCCAAAGTGAAAAAAAAAACCAAAATGTTTGTCATCTGTAAAATATTTTCACATCCTTTATTGAGTTTTCTGGGATAACAGACTATTAGAGCTAGAAAGAGGTAAGTGTAGTGAAAAGAACATTGACCTGAGAATAAGAACTCTTGGTGTCCCAGCCTTAGGCAGGTCACTTAACATATCCTGACCACAGCTTCCTAATCTGCAAAATAAGGCATTTGGACAAGATGTCCATTGACTCATCAACATATTTATGAAGTACTTAAACCATGTGTCAGGCACTGTCCTAGGTACTGGGGATGCAGTGGTAAACATGGTCCTGTTTTCATGGAGTTAACCTACTAATAGGAGACATTAAACAATGAATTATAAACCTCATTTTTTAATTACAGTTTTGAAAAGTTCTATGAAGACAAATGAAGTGCCTTGAAATAACAGAGGGACCTGACTTAGTTTGGTCCTTGAACAGGTAACATTTGAATTGAGAATGGAGAATTGAGAATTTTGAAGGAAGAATAAGAATTAACTAGGCAAGGGTGGGTGGGACCAGTCTAGGTAAAAGGAACAGTGCATGTAAAAGCCGGAAGGCGAGAGGGACTGAAGGCCAACATTTTGAAAGGAGGACATTGTACTAGAGCATAGTGAGAAAGTGGCCAAGAGTGAAAGTTGGCAAATAGAAACTTGGACCAGTCCCAGGCCATGTTGGATCTTGAAGGCCATGGTAAAGTTTGGATTTTATTCTAAGTACACATAGGAAAGTTTTAAGCACATCAGCCTTGTTGCTGTGCAGCAGTGGAGTGGGGAGAGGGTGGAGAGACGAGATTTTGAGGGCTGGTTAGAAGGAGGTCATTCTAGTACAATGAGAGATGATGGTCACTTACACCTGTGTGATGCTAAGAGAGATATTAAGAAATAGAAAAGTTGGAAAGAGATTTAGACATAAAATTGACAGTCCTTGGTTCCTCCTAATTTTGAAGTTACATAATTCCACCCTTCCCATTTGAGTCTTCTTAATATACTAAGAAAAACCTAGAGCAATTATTTCCATCACATGGGGGAAAAGGTAGGCAAAAATCCTATTTATTGAGTACTTACAATGCTGTAGGCCCTGTAGTAGAGACTCTAAATACCCTTTTTAATTCTCACAATGCCTATGTGAGATGAGAGGAAGAAACTGAGGCTTTGAGAGGCTAAGTTAAAAGAACCCAAAGCCAATGAGTGGTGGAACTGGATTTGATCTCTGGGATCTCTGAGTCCAGACCCAAGAATTTTCCGCTGTGACAGAATAGGGCTAGAACCTAATCCTTCTGACTTCTGTTGCATATGTGATCAGGAGGATTGGTCAGAACTCTTGACCGATTGGTAAACTCTGGTTTACCTGATTTTCTAGCCAATAAACTATGCTTTTTGGTCATTGTACCTTTGGCTCCAATTGTGTGTGGGATCTTTGTCAGTGTTTTCATTTTTCAGTTTTATGCTCCATATCTCTTTACTGGTAAGAATCAGTAAAGATTTAGGCCATGCTTCAAATTGAAATTCTAGTTGAGTGTAGGCTAAAAGAGTCATGTAGAAATACAATCTTAGAAATAGAAACAACCTGGGCAATGGCCTGATTCACCCCCCTCCCTTTTTTTTAACAGATGAGGACACTGAGATTTAGTATCAGTCACTTGCTTGAAGCCAGATAGTGACAATGAGACTCATGTGGTTCATGTACTTTAAAAGCTTGTGGTGAGTGATAGTATTTGGAAATGATTCGATATGGGGATGTTACCTCAAGAAAACTTTCTTTATCCACAGATGTATGGTTCTTACCTTTCTGTGTTTCTCTTCCTGTTTCCTGCCTTCTTGTACAAAGCTGCCTCACTATAATTCCATCTCTCTTTAACCAACCATAATGTGGAATGAATTTATATTTTTGTTATTCTTAATGTCACTTTTTTAAAGATTTATTTATTTGACAGAGAGAAAGAGATAGTGAGTGAGAGAGAGCACAGGCGGGGGAGCAGCAGGCAGAGGGAGAGGGAGAAGCAGCCTCCCCACTGAGCAAGGAGCCTAATGCGGGGCTTGATCCCAGGACCCTGAGATCATGACCTGAGCTGAAGGCAGACGCTTAATGGACTGAGCACCCAGTCGCCCCTCTTAATGTCATTTTTATTTGGGTGGAGGAGCAAAACATTTTCTACTTACATCTGTAGTTAAAGTTATTGGCACTAAGGGCCTCGTCTATTTTTTCAGTGGATCATTGGCCCTTGCTAGAGAAAAGGCACGCACTTCAGTATCCCTAAGGATTGGAGAATCAAGATACTTTCCAAGAAGCAAATTTAACGTTGGTGTGTTAATGCTATACAGAAAGGAAAGGAAGAATTCTGTGAATTCTGTGAATGAGTTTTCTGTTTCAATGTTTGTCAAGCACTAAAAAATAGAATTGTTCCAAGCCCGATGAACAGAAGTGCAGTGTTGACTAAAACACATCACAAGAACTTTTAAACACTACAGTTTTGCTTAACATTCAACAGTAGTTTCTTTTCTCCTTTCAAAAGCAATTTTGGAAACAGTAGAGTGTGTTTTAGATATTTAGTTCACCCAAATAATTGAAAGGCTTTAAGTCCCTAGAACTTTGGAATTTAGTTGAGTTTCAAAGTGAGAAATAGGTCTGAAAGTGTAAATTTAATATGCTGGTTGTGTACTCTGATTAATGATACCCACAAAGAATTTATATGATTTTGAAATAGTGGGCTTAGTTATATTTTAGAACATCAGATACTTTTCTGATAAAGTCACGGTAACTACTAAGGTTTGGTATCCTTTCTGTGTACACTCCAAAGCATTGATAGAAGCAGACATTGAGTCATAACTGACAACCAGACACTAATTTCTCTCAGTTCTTGACTTAAACATATAGAAAGGACAAGATTTAAATTTGCTGTCAGAATCACTCTTCCCTTTCTTCACCTTATTTTTTCTCCATCATTGATTCTCTTGTAAATTGTTATTTATTATTTGACTATTGAAATCTTTATCAAAGGACTCCCAAGAATGCTAAATTTTTCCCCGGATAGTCTTCTCATTAAAATAGTTCCTTTTCCAGGATAATTTCTGTGATTTGGATTTCAAATGTTCTTTCTATTCTACTCTCTTTTGTTCCATTCCATTCTAGTAGCTCCCCTCTTTGAAAAAGAGAGATTTCTGAGTAACCAAGCATTAACTTATACCATATTTGGTAGATCAGAAAATCCTGCTCAGGAACTCTTTCTTTCTTTTTTAACCAGTGCTCAGGTACTTATGTGTAGGAGAATTCAGTCTTATATCCAAACAGTTGATTTTTGCTACAAGATATTCTTTGAAAGAGAAAAAAATATATCAGAATTAAAGTTGTCTGCTCACTTTTACTAAGCATTATAATTCAAAAGAGAGATGTAATCTTGGAAAGATTTGCACAATCAGAAATGGGAAAAAAGTATCAATATATTTTTAAAATGACAAAACTTTAGGGGCGCCTGGGTGGCTCAGTTGGTTAAGCGACTGCCTTCGGCTCAGGTCATGATCCTGGAGTCCCAGGATCGAGTCCCACATCGGGCTCCCTGCTCAGCGGGGAGTCTGCTTCTCCCTCTGACCCTCCCCCGTCTCATGCTCTCTCTCTCTATCTCATTCTCTCTCTCAAATAAATAAATAAAAATCTAAAAAAAAATTAAAAAATAAATAAAATGACAAAACTTTAGATTCAAGTTAGCTTTTTAAATCACTACATATCAAGGAAGTCTGAGATTATGAAATAACAGAAATTCAACAAATGAAAGAAATTGTACCTGAGAAAATACAAATAAGGTACTCTTTAAAGGACTTTAAGTATGTTTTCTAACTGCAGAAAGGTAAAGGCAGGAACTTCATCAATGAAACAAGAATAAGAAAGTTAAAAACCAACAATTATGAAAACCCCAGTTAGAATTCCTAGAAATGAAAAAAAAATGTAATTATGAACTCAGTGTGCTGAATAGTATACTGAAGTCAGCTGATGAATGAATCATTAAGCCAAAATATCTTACTGAGGCATTCTCCTGGAATGCAGCACAAAAAGATAATGAAATGGAGAGTACAGGGGTACCTGGGTGGCTCAGGTCGTAACCCAGAGTCCTAGGATCTAGCCCTGCTGCATCAGGCTCCCTGCTCAGCTGGACATCTGCTCCCTCTCCCTCTGCCCCCTCCCTGCTTGTGTGCTCTCTCTCTGTCTCTCTCTCTCTTTCTCAAATAAATAAATCTTTAAAAAAAAAAAAAAAGGAAATGGAGAGTATGAAAGAAAGATTTCTTTCATGTAAAATTGATCCTGAAGTTCAAACAGCTGTTTAGTAGGAATTTTAGAAAGAGAATAGAGAAAATGTAGGAAAGGCTATGTTTGATGTAATAGTAGCTGACAATTTTCCACAATTGGACTCTACCACCAGTTTTCCACAAGAGCAGTCTAAACTGATATCTTGAAACATCATAGTAAAACTTTAGAACTATAGAGAGAAAAAGACCCTAACAGCTCCTAATAAAACCGATTACCTACAAAGGAACAGTAGTAATACTGGCTGTAGTAAGATAATAGAATAGTATCTTTTTAGTGCTAGGGAAAAGTAATGTCTACCTAGAATTTTATGCCTAGCCAAGCTGTTACTCAACAGTGAAGGAAAGAGATAAAAACATTAAAGGCAAAGAATTCAAAGATTAACAACCGTGGGTCTTTGCAGAAAGAACATGTTAAATATATACTCCAAGAAAAATGGACTTTAAAAGAAATAGCAAGATCTTTACTAGCAGGCTTATACTTCAAAGCTTGAAAACAGGCTTATCTAGGGCCAACCTATTTTTGGGTATGAGAACTAATTTTAGTAAAATTCAGAGTTATAAAAAAAGAAAAAAAAGAAATAAGCTCCAGAAACAATGGTGAACAAAGAAATTGGTAAAACATATTGATGAATCTGAATAACTATTAATTGGAAATAAATTTAAATTTATTTTCAAATCAAGGTAGAACTAATTCTAAATGATATGAAGAGAAGGACAGAAAGGAGCATGGATGTGTGTTTGGGAGTGAGAGGGAGAGCAAAGGAAATTCAAGGGGTAACTACTAGCAAGATAGAAATAGCACATACAGTTCAAAATAGTAGAGGGGGAATGGGAAGAAAGGAAATTTGAATGAAACACAAAAGAGCAGAAGAGAAAGAAGATATTTAGATATACTGTGGTAATAGAAAACACAAGTCTAAACTTACAAAATCAAGTTGCATCCTGCTTATAAGAGTTACACTTAAAATAGAAATACCTCAATAAGGTAAAAGTAATAGGATAGAAGATGTACTAGCAAATCTCTACCATTTCACATCTGCACCACTCCATTAGGCTCCAGTCTAGTCATCCTACTTACACTCCTCCCATCGTACTCTCCTCTCCCCACCACTTACCAAGCTACTTTCCACACGGTAGCCACAGTGATCTTTCTAAAGTGTAAGTCAAGTTACACAACTTTGTTCAAAACCCTTCCTACTTAGAATAAAATTCAGAATCCTTACTGAGGCCCAAAAGGCCCTCTGTGATCTGGCCTTCCCATCCTACCTGTCTGACCACCACTGCCCCCCATCTACCACTCTGATGTACCCACAACTGGCAACACACCAAGCATTTTCTACCTTAGGAGTTTGTACTCATTCATTTCATTCTGATCTCTGTTCACATGTCATCTAAAAGAAACCTTTCTTAACCACCCTGTCTAGAATTTCACTTCCGTAACCATCTCATTACCTCCCTTTTTAGGGTGGTAACACTTAAAGCTCTCGGACATAATACATACACATTCACTGATTTTTATTGTCTATCTCACAAGATTATAAGGTAAAGAACTTGGTCTTATTTATACTGTGCTCCCTGGAATGGTGCCTGGCACATGGTAGATGCCTGGTTCATATTTGTTAACTAGGCACTTTATGTGATGTATAATATTATTCCATTTTGAAGAGGAAAAACCTGGGGCATAACAAGAATAAGTAAATGGCTTAAGTTCTTATACTGGTGAATGGTGGTTTAAATGAAATAAATACGAACAAAAATAAAACCGACAGACAATATTGATAATGAAAAGAAATAGCTTTTAAGGCAAATGGATTCAAAGGAAAAAAAGAGAAATGTTTCATATGAGTTAAGGAGCAGTTCAGCAAGGATTTATTTGCATTATAGCCTCTATATTTTCAGGGGAAAGAGCAAAACTTGGTAATTATAAAGGGAAGAAGGAAAACTATGGTTCTGGTAGAAGACTAACCACCAGAGCAAGAAGGCAAAATAATAGATGCTATAAAAATTTTGAATTGCAGTTAATAAGTTCAATACTAGTAGCTCCACATTCATTTTACACGTGCAAAATGTGAACAAAAAAGACCATGCTCTAGGCCACAGAAGAACAAGGTTATGCAGAACATATATTTAACAACAAAGTTCCCAAAAAATTAATAAGAGAAAGCCATAAAACCTGTGAGAAAAATGGGTAAAGAATAGGAACAGGCAATTCTCTAAAGATACACAAATGACCAAAAATATATACAGAGATGCTTAATTCACTAATAACTAGAGAACTGCAAATTAACAGAATGGTATCATTTTTCACACAATCAAATAGTTAAAAAAAATTAAAGCAAACAATAATAATAAGTGTTGCCAGGGTTATATGGTAAGAAGTACTCTTAATTTGCTAATTGTGGATTTATAATTAGCTGTAGCCCCGCAGAGTAACTTGGCTTTACCTTTTTAATCCTACTCTATCTTTTAACCTTATATCCTGAAATCTTCCCCTGGAACTCTGATTTAGTGAATCTGGATGGGGCCTAGAATTTGTAGCTTTAAAAGTCTCCCAGGTAATTCTTACCCTGGAAGTTTGGGTAATAGTTTAGTAGGCTATTTTTTCCCACATTCAAAGGTGTCTTAAAAGAATGCTAGTGTCCACTGAATTAGATTTAACAGGAAGACAAAAATAACATTATAATGGAAAAAATCTGTATGTATACATTTTAATTATACATCTTATAAGAACTGATTCTGCTACTCCCTGCAAAAATCTTTTGGAGAAAGCCTTTCTACAGTCAACACCACAAAAAGTAGCAGTACATTTTGGTGCAATATATGCTATATCTAAAATGTTGTTAACTTGATGGAAAATAAGGTAACTATCTGGAGCTTTAATTTCATGATAGTCGTCATTTTTACACAATTTATTTAGATAGCTCCTGAAGAATGCTTTTGCTATAGAAAGAACAAAGAAGAAATTTAGAGTTCAGCCATGTTTTTCCATTCTTTTCAGAAAAAGATAGTGGTTTTTTCCATTGCCTAAAAGTGCACCAAATCCATGCCTACAGCACAAAATTCAGGCTTCGTATAATCCGGCTTTTCTTCAGCCTTTTCTCTGGATTCTTCAGTAGGAACTCTGCCCTTCTGTATTAAAAGATGTGTCCATTGTCAAAAAAAAAAAAAAAAGATGTGTCCATTGTCCCATAAAAGCCCTCCCCTCCAACCTGAAGTGTCTTATTTCCTCCCAGCTGCATGGACTAACTTCATGGTCCATCTGAAGTTACAAACTTTTGCAAAGCCTTTCCCAATCCCAAGTACTGTGTCCTTTTCTTACTTCTCTGCTTTTTTTAAACTCCTCTATCATTTATGGATTGCTCTGCTTATTTTGGTATTTTAATCATGTTATACTCACTTTTGGCCTTGTTTTGTGTTTAATTATAATATGGTCTAACAATACCCTGTCTTACCTGTTTACCTGTAATATAAGCTCTCTAAAGATTGCATTATTTCTCCAGAGCCTGTATAGCATATAGCAGATCCTAAGTAAAAGATTTGCTGAATGAATAAATGAAATGTGTTTGTTTTAATAAAGACATTGGGATGTCTTGTCCAATTTTTGTTTACATTTTTGTTTTTGTTCATTTGTTTTTACAGTTTAGAGTGTTTATATCTCGGAGGAAACTTCATCAAAGAAATCCCACCAGAATTAGCAAATCTGCCTTCTCTAAGTTACTTGGTATTATGTGACAACAAAATCCAAAGTGTGCCTCCTCAGCTTTCACAGTGAGTAGTTTCAGGCAGGCTAAGTATACACAGAGATCCTTGCTTAGGAATTTTTGTCCTGCATTCATCCCACATGTTTTATATATGTAGAAGAGAATTAGGCATTCTCAAAGTAAATGATACATGAGAATTACAGTTCTGAGGTTTGCTGTGAGTTGAGTTGCTTATTTTTAACATTACTTTTAAATGTGCTGGTTTATGTCTCAAAATATTTGTTTAGCCTGTTTAATCAAAAATAGAGTAATTTGGCATCGATTTCCCCAGGTTTTATGGAATTTTACTGATTTTATATTTGATATGAAACATTCCTATCCTGATGACATAATGTGAAGGATCTTGATTTCTATTGCATTTTAAATCTTTCTTCTTATAGGTATCTGAATGATAAATCATGCTAAAAAATCTTTAAATCTAGCATTTATATTAGGCTAGCACATCGGAATACTGATTATTATTCTACGTTCTCTAAGATCCCATGGGCACATATCATCTCATGATATTTACAAGTCTACACTCTAGTCTAGTTTCAGCTCCTTTTTATTTTACCTCTGTTGGCCTTAATTGCTTATCCTCATGGGGAAATCAAGTTCTTCGCTTAGCTTTCTTGGTGGTTAGCTTGCTCGCTGCCATTGATGTTTGTACTGCATTCGTTGTAGGTTGCATTCACTTCGTTCCCTCAGTCTTCACAATAACTTGCTGACATACCTGCCTCGAGAGATCCTCAGCCTTGTTCATTTGGAAGAATTGAGTTTGCGAGGAAATCCATTAGTTGTTCGTTTTGTTAGAGATTTAACCTATGACCCTCCAACTCTCCTGGAATTAGCTGCACGGACCATTAAAATTCGAAATATTTCCTACACTCCCTACGATCTTCCTGAGAATCTTCTTAGATACTTGAGTTTAGCCAGCAATTGCCCAAACCCAAAGTGTGGAGGTAAGTTAATTCAGTGTATCTGTTTCCCACTCATTTAGCTATTTTTTATTTTGATGATCTAAGTGTTTTTAATTAGTCACCTTCTTTCAGAGAAAGGCATTTAGCCTCTTTCTGTTTCCCTTATCCTTTCACCCTCTTACCAGTAAAGTAAGACATTTCTCCTTCCTCTCTCTTTCTTTTTTTTTTAGTGCTTTACAATTCATACAGAAGGAAAATACCCAGAAAGTCTCATCGTGTCTTGGAATTGTCACAAGATAGTAGAATAAGGCGGTAAAATAAGAGGAAACACAAAGGAAGCGTAAACAGTCCTAACAGTTTAAAAAGAGTCTCCAAAATGTTTAGCCACTTTTTATATTTATTTGATGGACGTTTTCCTAGACCCACTGTTCTGAGTATCAGGTACTTTTATAGATTATGATTCAGGATGTAGGAGAATGGGCTGAATGTGCCAATTTTGGAATGTACCCTGGACTTTTATATTCTTGTAAATCCATGGTTCAAAATTTCTTGAATTTAGGGACACCTGGGTGGCTCAGTTGGTCAATCGTCTGCCTTCGTCTCAGGTCATGATCCCAGAGTCCTGGGATCGAGTCCTGCATCAGGCTTCCTGCTCAACGGGGAGTCTGCTTCTCCCTCTGCCTGTTGCTCCCCCTGCCTGTGCTTGCGTGCGCTCTCTCTCTCAGACAAATAAAATCTTTAAAAAAAAAAAAAAGTCTTGCGTTTATAGCATTTGGAGAGAATTAAAGAAATGATAGACTGCAAGGTAGAGTAAAATAGAAATTCAAAGTACTATTGGAAATCAAAGGAGGGAAAGGATACATGTAATTAGATCTGGAAAAAATGAGCTGATTCTTAAAGTATGAGTTGGATTTTTATATGGTAAGTAAGATTGAGGATAGGAAACTTTTCAGTTGGAGAGAGCAAAATTGTAGACAAAACAGTATGGGGCACAATATTGGATGAGTAATAATTTGGCTCAAATATACAGTTAGGGAAGTACATGAGAGAAGAGTAAAAGATACATTGAGGACCAGTTATGAAGGCCTGAAGTGCCAGGGTGTGTGGGTGGGATCTGGTGACAGAAAGCAGGTCGTTTTATTTTGGCTCTCTCATAAAAGACTGCTTTTTAAAAATCCAATCTCATGGGAGTACAGAAGGGTTTTTACCGTTGTAGGAGAAATGTAGGTGCTGAGGAAATGCTACATCATGATGATCAGAGCCAGATGAGATTTTCCCTGGAACTCCCATCGTGTCTTAAAACTGTTTAAAGGTTAAAAGAGAGAAAGTGATTTAAATTTTTCAAATATTAAAAAATAAAAACGACACTCTTGGTTTAAAAAAGATGACCCTCTAGGCCATTTCTTGCCACTCACTCTTAGAAATGGAAGGTCCTGTGCTGTGCCAGATTAGACGTGCTTAAGCTCTTCTCTGTAGCTCTCCTTTCCCAAGTTGGCTTTTTTTTTTTTTTGGAAGTTTTCTTTATTTATTTGACAGAGAGAGAATGTGCATAAGCAGGGGGAGAAGCAGGCTCCTCCTCAAGCAAGGAGCCTGATGTGGGACTTGATCCCAGGACCCTGGGATCATGACCTGAGCTGAAAGCAGACGCTTAACTGACTTTAGTCAACCACCCAGGCATCCCCCAAGTTGGCTTTAACAGTGGTGAGGGATAGCATTCACACTAGGCCTTATAGCATAATAATCTATGTCTGATCTCTTCTTTGAATTCTAAAAATGGACCTCTACAAGAATTCTCTTTTCTCTTTTAAATGCTTTTTTAATGACTTTTTTAGTATACTGATATGTTATTTATCTTAGAAACAAATATACTTCAAAAATTATTAGTTTAAAAATCGAGATTATACAAAAATTGAACCAGTAATGTTTTCCCCCTCAGACTCATTAGCTATTGAACACTGAGTTAAGCAAAAGTAGATTTATTTTTTTTTAAGATTTACTTATTTATTTTAGAGAGAGAGCTTGCGTGTGTAAGTTGGGGGAGGGGCAGAGGGAGAGAATCTTGAAGCAGACTCCCCACTGAGCACAGAGCCCGAGGTGGGGTGGGGCGTGGGCTCGATCTCACGACCCCTGAGATCACCACCTGAGCCATAACCAGAGTCGAAATCTTAACCAACGGAGCCACTTGGGTGCTCCAGCAAAAGTAAATTTATATTTTGAGAGATTTTTTTGTCTTTGTAGAATCTGAGATCATAGAAATGACAAGGTAGTATTGTACTGTTTTAGCTCATGGTAACTCTGTAATGCTTTATTTTATTTCTTCCTTTTAGGATGCTAACACATTTTGGGGGATTTACTATCAGTATTGATTGACCCGTTTATTGAATTTATATACTTTCCTAAATTGTTCAAAGTAACATACCATGAAATCCCCTTTTTATTTTTATTTTTTTTTTTTTTAAGATTTTATTTATTTGACAGAGAGAGACATAGTGAGAGAGGAAACATAAGCAGGGGGAGTGGGAGAGGGAGAAGGAGGCCTCCCGCAGAGCAGGGAGCCTGACGCGGGGCTCGATCCCAGGACCCTGGGATCATGACCTGAGCCGAAGGCAGACGCTTAACGACTGAGCCACCCAGGCGCCCCAATCCCCTTTTTAAAATATGAATTATACTGACTACAGGATCAGAAAATTAGAAAGTTAGTGGGGGGAAAGATAAATAGAAATCATTGTTACTCCTTTGCTTGAACCACAACTTTTTAGTTTAGAGTCTTATGTGATACACATAGAGTAGTCGGTGCTGGAGGAATCTTAAGAGTATAGAGGTTGAGATTGCTCTGCAGAAGGGTGACGGGACCCAGAGTTGTGGATGTTCCAGTTATACCGAACCCTGAGCCACAGTGATCTCCGCTTTCCTCTCAGCTGTAGCTCTAGTTTTACTTAGCTGAAGGGCCCAGCTCAGGAGCACTAAATTAGGAATCAAAAAAGGTGAATACTCTTTCAGTCTACCTAACAATATATAATTATGTGAGAATCAAGTGAGATCATTCATGAAACAGCTTTGAAACCTGTAGATTTAGAGCCTGTGGAAACGTAAGATGGTATTTTGTTCCTTTTAATTTTCCCTTCCCAGTATATAAGAACAAAATACCAAAAGTGATCTCTTTTCTGCAAATTTTGTGTGTAACAACTAATCTTTTAAGATCATTAAAGGAGTTTTGTGGGTTTTTTTTAAGATTTTATTTATTTGAGAGAGAGCATGAGAGCACGAGCGGTGGGGAGGGGCAGAAGGAGAGGGATAAGCAGACTCCCCCGGGATCATGACCTGAGCCGAGGGCAGTCGCTTAACCAGCTGAGCCACCCAGGCGCCCCTTGGGGGATTTTTTTAAGCTTCTTGACTATAGGGTATTACCAAGGAGTAGCTTGGAGGATGGTGGAAGAACTATACTAAACACTAATTTTTCCATCAGCCATTGTCCACTAAGTTACCCAGAGAAAACAAGCTAAGTAAACAGTATCCTTTTAATGCCAGCTCCCTTTAAGATAAATCTTATCTGGCCTTCTCTTAGTAGCCAAATTGCCATCTAGGCCTTCTAGTATTTCTGTAAATAGCTATAGAAGTAATTGTTGCTTCTACTTAAAATTCACAGAAAAGAAGACTGTATATGACTTTTCTTCAGAATGCTGGAGAAGGAGTTGAAAAATAAATGGCTCTTTGCTTTGTAATGATTATTTTGTACTTAATTCCTTCTTCTCTCCAGGAGTCTACTTTGACTGCTGTGTCAGACAAATTAAATTTGTGGACTTCTGTGGGAAGTACCGCCTCCCACTGATGCACTACTTATGCTCCCCAGAATGTTCTTCCCCTTGCAGTTCCGCCTCTCACAGCTCCACATCCCAGAGTGAATCTGACTCGGAGGACGAAGCTAGTGTTGCTGCACACAGAATGCAGAAAGTTCTTCTTGGTTGAAACGAATGCAGGGTTGTATGAAACATTAAAAGAACTGGGCAAAGGTGATTAGAAAAGAAAACAGACTTTGAAGTTCACTAGAAACCATCACTAGAAACCATATCTTCATCTTGAATGTCCATGAAAGAGTTGGAGATGATGAAAAAGATTTTGCATTTCATCTTCCCATTCAGCAGGAATGAGTCCAGTTCCATGTTTGGATTCTTTGAATATAAATCACTCTGAATGATGGTTTCAGATTTAACTGATTGTTTGCAATTTTCACGCAAGTTTTGCATGAATCACACAGCACAATGGAGCGTTCTGAAGAGCAGTGCTATAATAAACCATGAGTGGTATAACTTGTGACGAGATGAAGAAAGAAATGATCAGAGCTCTAATTATTACCAGAATTGTCCTTGGGTTTAGACTGAACACTATACCTTAACAGAATTAGCCCTCTCTTCCTGTACTGCCATTTGTCTAGATTACAGAGCTATTCAGATAAGCTCACAGATGGGTTACATAGGACCTAACCCTTTCTGACCTACTAACTGGTAAAGTAAGGGATATAACTTCTATGTGGGATTTTAAAACTCTTCAGTTCTGCTCTTTTGTTCTATATGATTGCTGTTTCCTTTCTGTAATCCAGCAATGACTATTGTAGTGCCTTAATCCTAGCAAGATTTTAGAAATTTATTCATGGAATGATGCCAGAGCAGCCTATATAACCTGACATACTATGCAGAACACTTTAAAATATGCTTTAACAGAACTAGGTAAACAGCTGTATATCTGACAAAAGAGCTCATGCCACCTTAACTTGAATTTTTTGTTTAAACATGAAGTGATCCCCTTGTAAGGAAATCACTTTTACACTTACTGGGAAGCAACAGTCTTGATTAATCTTTTCATTGTAAGACAGAATAATAGCTTTTGATTTAAAAATCTGTCTGGTTTCTTTTGACAGAAAAGAGATGTAAGCTTAGAAAGCTTCTTTGTATCTTGCATTAAAGGAGTGGGAAAATGATTTTAAAATTTTTAAGTCATGTCTGACTCCTTTGCCTGTGTGTACTGAACTGTAACTTTCTGTACATTTAAAAAAAAAAACTAGAAAACCATTACAACAAGCCAAATAAAGTTGTGGGCAGCCATCATTTGTGTAAAGACTTTAAAGCAGTCTTTAAATTGTGTGAAATAGAATAATTTCCAAAACTAGTTTAACTATGGAGTACTTTTTGAAAGTAATGTATTGATAACATAAGGAATTTGTTAAATATATCCCTAAAGTGTAGCAGAAAAATGTTTCACAAATTAATTGCTATTAGAAATGACCAAATTTTTATTAACTAGTTAATTTGCAATAAAAATTGAATAGTACAATTATAAGTTGATATTATAAAATACACAACACATACTAGCAGTCATTAGATAACCAATAATAAAATGATGTTTTATTGATAAATGTTACCTATACAATAATATGTAGGTCAGAAACGCATTAGAATATCAGAGGATCTCCCTTCTGGCTTCCTGACATTCACAACTGGGGCACACCATTTCTTAAAAGCAGATTGTTGTATAATAATAATAATGTACATATGTTAGGTTTTTGTCTTGTGTATTATTTTTTACTTTAGAAGAAAATATATTGTAGGATAGTTCAGATTTATTATGTGTTATTCATGAAACATCATGGAGTTTCATGACTGCAGTTGTGAAACGCTGCTATAGAGTGAATCCCTTCACCTTGTTATAATGTAACAATATGTTTTCCTTTTGACTCAGAAGTTTTCTAGGTCTGTAGAACTAATCTAGTATGTTTCTGCTGCCTAACAAAGTAGTACATGGGTGATTAGATCATAAAATGGAAGTAATGTAGAGTCTTTGTTCACTTCTCCATTTGAGCCACAGCAGGCTACGTATGAAATTATGAAAGATAAAGATAACTTAGGCAGTGCCTAAGTGAGAAGCCCAAAGTGTTTTGTACCTGACTTAGTTAATATCAATACATAACATATTTTCATAGAAAATAATGTATTCATAGGAAAATACCCAAATTGATAGGACCAAATTTTTCTGGCTTAAATGCCTCAGTTTACTTCCTAATCCATTACCAGCTTGGGTAATCTTCCAAGAGTTAGTCTTTTTAAAATAAATTGGTAGGTATGTAAGTACAATTAAGTACTTCCTGGCTTCCCAGAAAGAAAGTATACTAATTGATCTTTCACAGATGTAAACAGGTCCAACCAGAAACAGTTTCTGGCCTTGCTATATATGCAGATATATACCATAATATATAATAACTGTTATTCATGTATATTTCAAAATCTAAGATCAGTGTGCAACTGGCTTTAGTGACTTTTACTGAAATCTGCATTTCAGTTGTCAGTTCTATCTTTTTTTTTAATCTTTGACCTAAACTTTTATAAGAGCTGCTAATAATTTCTAAGATTTTCCCTGTTTCTCTTCTCTACCTTCCCTTTTTTTTTTTTTATAACTGGTGATTGTAGAAATTAGCCAGAAGATGAGATAGAAGGGACTTGATAATTTAGAAACCAGGTAATCAACTCCTAAATCATATCGCTGACTATGTATTTGAAATGATAGTCTATCTCTTTAGTTGCTAAGTCATATGTTTGTGTTTAAACTAGTTAATAAACTTTATTTTTGAGACTTAAGAATCTACACTAATTTTCATAATGAAATAAGTTTTTGATATTGCTCCAGTTGGACAATTTCAGTGACCAGAACTTCTCTGGGTAAAACTACTTAACCCACAGCATTAATGTGTTTAGAATGGAATTCTTCAGTGTTAATATTTGAAATGGAAATGGGTACATTGAACATTCTTAGTAATCTTTGTTCCTAGAATCCAATTCTCAGTGTCACCAACTCAGTTTGAATAGTCCTAGGAGTTTAGTAAATAAGATTAGCTGATACAATATTTTGCTTCCATGGTGCCAGGGATTGGCCAACCTAAGGACAAGCTAGTCAAGGTGTTTAGGATTCCTTGTATTTGAATACCAGAGGTAGATCTGAAGGTTAGTTCATATTTCACTTCTAAATGTGTGCCAGAGGAGTCTCTTATTCTGAAATTCTTACATCTGGAACTTTAAATTACCAAACGTAAAAGTAAAGATGCATTGTAAATTGTACCTCAAATTCGAGAAATTTTTATGTCAGTGTAAATAAAAGTTAAAGACAGTCCATATAGTGCAGTGTAATACTGCAGACCAATTCTACCAAACATCGTAAATACCAATTTAACCAAAGGAAGAGAAGGAAAAGGCTGATTGCTGGAGTATTAAATGAAAGAAATCTTTAAAAATAACAAAGGGCAGGGAAAGAGGAGTCACCAGACACCCAGGGATATCCCTGAGCTAAGAAAGTTCTTTAAAGTAATAGTGAATTGTTTTAAAATCCTGAGGCCTGTTTGCCATCTGAAAGCCTTTATCACTAAATTTCTTTGGTTTCTGCTACTGGAAGATTATCCACATCCCTCCATAATGATGGGCCAGCGAGTAAATAGGATTTTCTTACAGCCAACCTTGCTCTTTCCAAAGGGAGAAAGTAATACCTCATTCACCTGGAATTTGTGGTACAGCGTTGGTTAATGTTTACCTTGTCACTATGTAAAAAAGAAAAAAATATTAAGCAAATAATTAGTGCAAATAAAGTTTGATCTTTTAAAGCATTTTAGCAGTATTTATTTGTATAAAAAGTTATTCTACATAAGACCCTTTGTAGGCAAAACAGTTATAGAATGTGTATATAATTAGTTAAGCTGCATTTATCTAGAAATACCTAATTTTTACTTAAATGATCCCCTCTCTTCTTACCCAAAGTAGATATTTTATTATGTTAGTGTAAATATTACTCCCTCTTTAGTCCAAAATAATCAACTTTTAAGTTGTGCTGGATGTTAACAGAAAGGCTGATGTGCATGTTTTTAGGCAACATGATCTGGGATGCATAGTTCCGATTCCCTCTGTATAGAAAAGTACTTGACTGTCACTGTTTCTGTATTAAGCACTCTTCTCTTATAACATTAATTTGATAAATTTAATAGCATCCACTTTTGTATTTTCATGATAGTCGTGATCTTTTTAAAGGCAGCAGTATCTTCATTTATTCTCAGAAAGGTGTGCCTTAAAACCTCCACTGTAGACCCAAAGTCTGGGGAACTGTGTCATTTAGTAAGTTGTTTGTGACGGGTAATGACCCTTTGCATTTGACTCTAGGGAGAAAGAATGTGAGTGACCTGAGGGATTCCTTCCCCTAAAACAGGGCCTAATGTCTATGAGTCTAGGGCTTTTGTAGAGGGAATCCCAATCATGCATACTATCGGAGAAGGTCAAGCCATAAGGATCAGAGTCCCCTGAGATAAAATCAGTGAGAAGGTATATTCTTTTTTATATTATAAAGAAAATTTATCTGCTACCACTAAGGGATGACAGCAGTTCCCAACCAACTTCATATTAATAGCATGACATAAAGATACTATTGCTGTGAGGCCTAGGATATTTTGTGAGTGGTTTCTTTGTAACACTAGCCTGCAAGGGGCTATGTTTTAACATTTTACTTGTAAATATCTCCATTTTTTCTATCATTCCTTGGTCCATATTTGCTAAGAATTGATGTAGAAAATAATAGTTCACTAACAACAAACATTGAACAGTCACAGGGTAATACTGATTTGGGTGCTACTAGACTTTTACCTCAGATTTGTCAGTCTCAATTTATCCTAAGGTATAGTATACAATCTAGTAAATATTAAAATTTATGAGTTTAATGGAGGTTATGTATATACCGTTGTACCAGAAAGCCATGGTTAGATTAAGTGCATTTACCAGAACTTACTTTCTTTGGCTGTGAATAAATTGGATAAAACTGTTTTATTCCGAGTTGTGGTTAGAAGAAATTGGGATAAGATTGAAAGTGCTATTGCTGGTACAAAAATATTACTAAATTGGTTAATTCTTATGTCTACAACTGATGTTTTAAGAGAATCCTTTCTTAAACGGTTGGCATTGATGTATGTTATTGAAAAGGAATATTAACTTCAACAATCACTTTACAACAGTACAATCAAGGAGAGCCCTGTGTGCCTATAATTGGTGTTTGTTGCATTTCTGAGCCCACTTGTTTTCATGAGAAACAAAAATATTATGGGAGAAATATTTTAAGTTACCAGTATTTTAACTTTTTATAAAGTTTGGGACTTTAAAGTATTGACAAAGGATATTAAAAATATATGTACTTTTACTTTAGTCAAATTACTAAATTTCATTGTCTTATTCCTTAGTTTTATGTATTTGAAGTCTTGTGAATTAGGAATATCTATATAAGTATCTAGATACTTAAAACTTAATGATAATAAATGTAATTCAATGTGACTCAACAATTAAATTTTCTTTTCAGGACAAGAAATACTTAAGTGCATCAAATTTATATATTACTTTGTAATGGTAAATGCTCTAAAAAAATATTTAAGCTACTTCAATTCTATACCTCCTTTTTTCCCACAGGACACACAAGAAAATGTGATGTTATATTAACCCTCTGTGTGAATTTTGCCTTATTAAACATTGTGCCTTATTTTATTAAAAGTGCTTTCTTGGAATTTGAGCCTGTATTCTGAAAAGTAACAGTATTTTAACTGAATTGAATTTACTTTAAGAAAATCTAAAATCCTTAAAATGTTGGTATTGGCCTGATTACTTGCTGTACCACTGCTCATCTGTTTGAATTTCTTCAATACATGAATACATACATTAGGCATGCATTAGCCTTTACTGTCTTGCTAGATTCAAAGGGTAAAAGATGAATTAGACTAGGTCCCTTTCTACCATAGTTCCTTCTGCTTCCACAGTCTTAACCGACTTATGGATGCATGCTCAAGTAAGAAGTTGGTGAGGTCATTTTGCTAATGAAGGTCAGGTACTTAATTGTGTTTAATCTGGAATCAAACAGCTGTAACACAGAGTCGTACTGACTGAGCACATTAATATAGTACTTAGTATTGTTCTTTAATGCCATTATGTTGGTGACCCTATAACACCTGACATTCTTCTAGATTCCAAAATTTGGAAGAATTGTGGCTGGTTGTGAGTTGAGTGAGGTAAGCAGAATAGGTAGGAAAGACACACTGCAAAACAGGTCGTGTTTCAAATTTGCTGACAGGGAAAAAGCGTAACACTTCCCTGGTTAGTATATAGGAGGACTCCTTGGTGCAGAGAGGCTCAGAAATAGAAGGGCACAAGAGAAAAACATCAGGTGTAACTCTGATCTCTTTCCTGTCTTGAGGATAAAGCTCCCTAACCTGCCCAGTTGGGGATGTTCTTAGAATAAGTGTCAGACGAAAATTTTTCTTTAATGGCTTCTCTAATTGTAGATACCAAATAGGAAGCCCGAACACCCCGGGGGACGGTGAGACTCAGACGTGTCCTATCCGTCACAGCGGTCACTGTCCACTTCATAAGCAATTCCTTCAGCGTTCTCGAGAATGTTAGAGCTAGAAGAAACTTTCAAGGTCTGAAATTAACTCACTTGTTTGAGATGAAAATATTTAAGCTCAGAGAGACTTGCCCAGGATTCCAAACGTCTTGAGTCCTGAATCCTATAGCCTCTGGATTCCCGCCTCACTCTCACCCACTGTAGCGTCCTGCTTGCTTGCTTTAATAATGTGTTCTGTGACAAGTCAGTAACAGTATTAGTACTGCATTGTAACTTGGCAATCAGCATCAAAGTGGTGCTCTCTGCATTACCTCTCAGCGTATTCAGAATTTTAGAGCTGGCAGGAAACTGGAGATAGGAGTAAATATCTGGGTAGCTTGTTACTGTTTACAAAGCACATTCAAGAACCTACTTCATTTAATCCTCATGACAATTGAGTTAGGACTAGATTTGGTAAAGTTTGTTGGTATGTTTTCCCTCTTCTGAGTTTAAAATTAATAAATTGACATAGACTTGAGAGAGGGATCTAAATACCAGCTTTATCATAATTGGGCTTCTTATATTCTCCTTAAATTGAATGTAACCAACGAAAACCACAGACTTCTCCTGCAGGGGCTGTGCACCCCTGGGTGGCATTCCACAAGGCTGACCATAACACACCGTAGGTCCAAAGGAGGTCAGGTCAAATTGTAAACCCTGTAGTGCTGCCCAAAAGAGAAAGCTGGAACAATTATCTTCAGACTTTGGCCATCTAAGGAGATGAATTAGTCTTTCTCCCACAGGGAGGAAGAAGATGCTAGAAAGCTTTCTTCTGGGCAGCTGTTCCTCATTCTGGTTGCACATTAGAATCATCATGGGGGCTTTCAAACAAATGCACGGATCCCCATCTCCAGACCAACTGAAACCTGATCTCTAGAGATGGGGTTTGGGCATCAATAGTTGTGGAAGCTCCCAAGTTGTAGGTGACTCAGTTGCCCAGCAAAGATGATAATTCTCAAGTGAAAGTCCCATCATGGTAACTTGATGTCAGTGGACTGGTTTTTAACAGATGAAGAAATGGGCCCAAAGTGATGAAGTGAGGTGCCCAAGTTCTCTTAAATAAATAGTGACAGAGCCGGGGCTAGAATCCATTGTGTGTGTGTGTGTGTTTTAATTGAACACTTACTTTAGACCAGGCACTGACTGCTAATCTAATGTTCTTTGCTTCTCCTTGTCAGTCACTTTCTTTTCTGAACTGAAAGTGCTTGGAGGATATAAGACGGTATGTTCAAGTAGATTGGTCATATTGAAGCCAGCTTCGACTACATCAGAATGTCTGCTGAATCATGGAACACAAAAGCAGCAAACAGATCAACTTTATCAGAAAAATTCATCGAAGTATGGCTTGGTCAAATATTTCAGGTTACAGCCACAAGGCAAGAGATAACCTTTCCATGGGTGAGGAAAAACTTTGCAAGTTGTGTACTGCTTCTTTTGACCACAGATAAACACCTGGCTAACATCCTAAGCAGCAGTGAGGAACAGGTTGACATTACCAGGAAAGATAAGAAAATGTAGACATCTGCCCAGAGGAAAACACTATAGGCAACCCATAAACATAGATTCCATGTTAGGAAAGTAAGTTCAACTCAACTACACATTTTTATAAGCACTATGCACAATTTCAACTGCAGTTTCTTTTAGATCTAGCTATGAGACCGTATGATTATTTTACTGCTTAAATCGGAATAATAAGGCACTCTTAAGATCTTTGTAAATATGGAAGATTTAAATGGAAAAGTAAACTTATTCATGAAGCCATGGAAACTCATGGAAAAGAAAATATTCTTAAAATGTTATGAGTATTTTCTTCCTACAAATAAAGACTGGGTATAAAATGTTGCTTTGGGTGTTTTAAAAGCTGAGCTAAAAAAAAAAAAAAGCTGAACTAAATAAACATGAAATAAGTTTAACTTGGAAATTAAGCTTATGTTATAGCTATAAAGCTACAATTTTAGAAGTTTGCCATTATTGTTAATTTTAACCTCTGGTAACCTTGACAGTGGTCTCCAGGGCTCTTCCTGATTTTAAGTCCACAGTTATCTGTGCTTAAAACTCCTTTCTGTTTTGGTAGCTCTCAAATATTTGTAAGTTCTTGCATCACTCCCTAGACCCTTTTGAATCATCTCTGTTTAGGTCTTTTCATCTTTCCTCCTAGGCCAATGCACATGCAGCCAGAGGCAGAGGTAGTAATGAGAACTTGACCCCTGAATCTGCAATTAAAATTCTACCCTTTATGTAACTTAACAAGGGTTTGTTGTAGTGGATGACATGTCAATGGGCAGCTTGGAAACAACCTTTTTTATTTCTGCAGAGGGCAGCATGTCATACAAAAAAGGCATGTGTGCAACTGACTCATGGATAAGAAGGAATCAGAGGAATACCAGGCGCATATGACTTAGGCTGTGGCATAAATTATAATTAATTTTTAGCTCTGGCTTGCTCTAGGAATTTCTCTCTGGTTCTAAGTAATGGCAGAACCAAAGATGTAGCAGTGAGAGTGTGAGAATTCACCATCACACCACTTTACACAAGAGGACAATTCAACTCTCAGGGTGAGAACCCAGCTTATCTTTAAATACCTCAGAGAAGATTTTACTTCTTTAGCAATTGTGAAGCTTAACAACCTTAGAGGAAGTATTCCTTAAGGTTCCTGTGATGTGTACTGGCCAGATTAGATATGGAGGTGACTTTTAAATCATTTATGTCAGCATAGGGGCAGAGGGACACTAATCATACACGTCTGTAAGTGTGTGTGCATGCGTGTATGCACATACAGGCACCCGTGTACATGCACGCTACCCATGATGCAGTTTTTGTACCTCTGGCTCCAAAATGTCGCTGCTTCCTTCCTCTCAGCACTTTTTTCTGTCCTTTCTTCCAATCCAAAATTCCTCCCACTGCTCTAAAAGCCAGTGAGTCACCCTTCCAACAGTCCCTACCTTGTGTTTGTGCAACACCTATTAGGAAGAGAAAAATGAGAAAACAACAAGATCACAGCTCTATCCAGTTGAGACATAAGTCCAATAATATAAGAACTAGACATCAAGCTGTGGTAAGCTGAGAAAAGAGAATTCTTCACAGTGAAGTTTTCAACATTGACACTAAGAAGCCGCCAGACTAGTGTAAGTACAGGAATTGATGTATCTAGGAGGAGGAAAACAGGACAAGATGCTTCCAGACCACTCCTGGCTGAGTGTTTCATGGATGCCCCAGTAAGGAAGGTTGAATCACAGTGAAGTTATGTAATATTATTTGTAAGTTGCTACATACAGGTATGTACATGTTAATTGTTGTAAACTTATCCCGAAGAGAAGATTCACTCTTTTACATTATTTTTGGTTATCCTTATGAATTCTCAGGTATTATCATCTCTTCAAGGTGCTGTTAAGGAGAAGAACTTGAGGGGCGCCTGGGTGGTTCAGTTGGTTAAGCAACTGCCTCTGGCTCAGGTCATGATCCTGGAGTCCTGGGATTGAGTCCCGCATCGGGCTCCCTGCTCAGCGGCGAGTCTGCTTCTCCCTCTGACCCTCTCCCCTCTCATGCTGTCTCTCATTCTCTCTCTGTGTGTCAAATAAATAAATAAAATCTTAAAAAAAAAAAAAAAAGGAGAGGCACTTGAATTGGGTCAAATCAGTATTTATATTCAGATAAGCCCAAATCCTTGTACAATCCCACATGCACATACACACACAGGCACGCATGCAAATATACACATCTGCACACCCAAAGATTGAAGTTTGATCACTGGATGCAGAGAGCAAAATGTGTCTGTCACATTCACCTGACCATGTGGCCCAGAGAGGAATAAATGAGCTGCTAGGTGATCCTGCAGGCAGTGCTGGGCTTACTGTGTGATAGGATTGGGTTTTTTTTTTTTTCCATCCTTTGGAAGATGCAATGCCAAAGGCATCATTACAGCAAATCTACCAAGAAGTAGATTTGACATAAAGCAGATGTTTCTTTCCTCAGAGCAGGATTTGAAGGGATCTGCTTATCATTAATAAGCCTATTACCCTAATAAGGGTCATTTTCCTGTGTGTGCCCTTTAGCCCCAGATAGCTAGCATTGAATCTCTTTTCTTTATGCAACCGTACATAAGGGCAAGATTAGGCAATCCTTCATATACTAACAGATCCAGAAATATGGGCCCATGGGTGCATGCCTCATAAAATTAGGCAGTTAGGGAAGTAAAAAGGTCGTTAGATGCACACACTGATTTAAGGAAATCCCTTGGTACTAAGAACCAGTCTTCAAAAGATAGCTGCATCACTAAAGGTTTTTGGCACTGGTGTCTTGCTTTCCTTCCTTTTCTTCCTCTTCATTCTCTGATTCCCCTGTCCCTCCTTTTCTTCCTCTCATTTTTCCTTCTCCACCTTCATTATAACAATGATGTGTAGGTCACAGAGTTAGACATGGAGGTCAAGAGGAACTCATGCCGTAGTAATTGAGGACCAGAACACCAAGAAGATGGCAGTTTGAGTACAGTTGCTCTCTCTCCAACTAGCAACTGTAATCTTTTGTCAAAGGGCAGCTAAGACCTACGGGTGTATGAATAAATGTGAGGCTGTGGGCACTGTATGAGTTCTGGAGGGGAGGGAGGGTGCCGGGATTCCCCCATCCAAGACGACAAGACAGACCATCATTGGAAGTGCTCAGGACAAAAACAAACCAATAAATCCGGGAGAAACTTGGCTCTCTAAGATCTTCTGGATCCTAAGGTTAAAGGTTGATTTCAGCCCTACATGGATGTTTGGCTTTTTTCTGGTCCCCAAAAGACAAGAAGGAACTGAACGGTGAGCTGTCTTTCCTGCCCCTGAGGCTGAGAGAATCCATAAAGACAGGGAGAAAGGTATCTTCCTCCCCGCTTCAGTAAACGTCTTATGAACAGTTTATCTCTATACAATGAGCTCAAAGAGAGAAAACGCACATCCACCCTATCTATGATGGCTGCTTCTTAAGATACTCCACAACCAGATCTGAGCCCCACTGAGTCAACAAAGGAAATAACAATATAACCAAAGAGACTCAGTAGCAGAGAGGAAGATCAATCAGAACAGACAAAAGAAATACCAAGAAGATACAAGTGCAAGAAGAAAGAAAAACCTGTGGCACTAAGGAGAGAGAAAGAGAGAGAAAAGAGGGAGGGAGGGAGCCAGAGGGGAGGAAGAAAAGGAGGGAGGGAGGCAATGGGAAATGGAAGAAAAAAAGAAAAGATTTTTTAATAATACTGTGCCTAAATGAAAGGAGAGAATGATTTCCGTTGAGACCTAAATTAGTGGGCTAGAAGGTCAAATGGAGAAAATATCTCAAAGCACAGAGCAAAGATAAAAAGTGACTGAAATCATGAGAGAGAAGATGAGAGATTTGAGGATAGATTCCAGAGACTTAATATATAATCTAGGAAATCTGGATGGAGAAAAAGGTACATATGGAGGAATAATTAAACATGTAAAAGGAGAAATTTTTCTTAGACCAAGAAATACCTGAGTCTAGAGATTGAATGGAATCTGCAAGTTCCAGGCTGAACTGATAAACACACACACACACACACACACACACACACACACACACACACACAGGAACATCCTGGTAAAATTTTTGAACTCTAGGGGGACAATTTTTTTTATAAGCTTCCACATAGAAAGTTGCCTTATGATAAAGAAAACAGAATCAGACCTCTCCTCCACCTCACCAGCAGCTAAGTGAATGGAATAACATCTGCAGACTTCCGATAGCAAAGGACTGCGCCTCCAGAACTCCATGACCAGCCAAGACCTAATTCAGTTGCCACAGTGAAAGAAACTTGCAGATATGTAAGACGACAGGGAGTAATACCCATATTTTCCCACTAAAAATCCTTAAGAAGAGGCTCTAACCAGATAAAAGAGTCTAAGAAGATAAAGAAGGAAGGAAATGGTAGTAACAAAATTTAAAATAAATAGATCAATATAAAGACAGATCTAGATATATAAAATATATATATGTAGATAATCATAGGCTAAGCAATGTGTAAACTGTTAAAAAACAAAGACCAGCTTTGAAAATCCCCTGAGCAGACAAAACCAGGTTAATCATACAAACAAAGGTTAATTTAGCTTATTTTGCAACACTAACTTGACCTGGGTCATTTCTTGCTTATGCCTCTGGAAATCATAAGCAAAACTTGAACTGTTTGTCAGGGTGGATTAACCACTGATCAATTCCATATCATGTAAGAAGATTCTGGGGACACCTGGGTGGCTTAGTTGGTTGGGCGTCTGCCTTTGGCTCAGGTCATGATCCCAGGGTCATGCGATTGAGCCCCGCATCGGGCTCCCTGCTCAGCGGGGACCTGCTTCTCTCTCTCCCCCTGCCCCTTCCCCTGCTTGTGCTCTCTATCTCATTCACTCTCTCTCTCTCAAATAAATAAATAAAATCTTTTTTTAAAAAAGAAGATTCTAATATTGCTGTGAAGAATAAACAGTCACTGCTTTCTCACTACATAAGCTGCTTTTTAACAGTATACCCCTGAGCCTCACTTCATATTTTGGTTTAAGTGCTCCCATTTTACAAAATGTCTCTTTGGTATGTGCACAATAAACTTTTACTAACTACTACTTCAGTGATTCATTGGCTTTACTTCTGTTATTTCTCAGCTTTTGATAAGTGTATAATTCAAACAAAATAATAGCACAAAAGGCAAAAAATTATAGGAAGTACAAGAAGAATTGGATAAAATGCACTTATAGCAGAAGAGTTCAGTACTTTATTTCAGAATTAGACACATCTGGTATATAACAAATATGGGATGACACAGGAATTGAATAATACAATCAATAAACTTGAAGTAATAGCTCTGTATAGAATCATATATCCCTCAAACAAACAACAGAACATTTTGGGGGGTACCCATAGAATATTTACAAAAATCACTCATATTTGACCACAAAGAAAACCGTGACAGATTCTAAAAACCGCATTCTCCTAATTCAATAAATTTGAAAATAAATAATGTAAGGGTGACTAAAAACCATATACAGAGGAAATCAAAACAAAATTACAAATTATCTATAAAGTAATGAAAAAGAAAATACTTTTTACCATAACCCAAATGTCACAGTGGAAACTGTACTCAGAAGAAAATATGAAGTTTAAGTATATACCTTAAATGTTGTCATTATTAAAGAAAATATCAAAAATAAAGTTCATTTTTATCTTTAGAAATTAGAAAAAAGCAACAAAGTAAACTAGAAGAAATTAGGAGAGGGAATGAATCAAGATTAGAGCTAAAATGAAAGTAATAGAAAAGAGGTAGAAAATACAAATAAGTAAAAAGTCCTCCTTTGCAAAAGATGAGTAAGATCTGACCTGATTAAGAAAAAAAAAGTGAGGGGCGCCTGGGTGGCTCAGTCGTTAAGCGTCTGCCTTCGGCTCAGGTCATGATCCCAGGGTCCTGGCATTGAGCCCCACGTCGCTCCTGGCTCAGCAGGGAGCCTGCTTCTCCCTCTCCCTCTGCCTTTCCCCCTGCTCATGCTCTCTCTCTCTCTGTATCTCTGTGTCTCAAATGAATTAAAAAAAAAATCTTTAATAAAAAAAATAAGTGAACAAAAAGAAAAAATTATGAGTTCTGTAGAAAATGACAAGTAGAGGAGAAATTAAAAGTATAATAAGAGAAACCTCTGGCAACAAACTGGAATCCTAAGGAAAATGAGTGATTTCCTAGTAAAAATACAGATTACCAAAATGGATCCTGAAACAAGGAAAATATAAGCAGACCATCTAGCATAGAAACACTTAAAATTGTACTTAAAAACTTTGCATTGGAAAGTGATGAATCACTAAATTCCACCCCTCAAACTAATGCACTGTACGTTAACTAACTTGAATTTAAATAAAATCTTGGAAGAGAAAAAAAGAAAAGTTGGGGGAAAAAATCCCAAATGTTGCATTGGAAAAGACCCCAGGATTACATGAGTTCATAGCTGAGTGTTAGTTGACCTTTAGAAAATTATGGTATTATTTTAAACGGTCAAAGACTAGAGAAAAAAATGTGAGTCTTCATTTTAAGAGAATAAATGGGACTCTCTTCATCAAAACTTGATATTGTTATCATATTTCATCTAATCTAAGATGCCAATGATTGTAAAATTCACATTATCCTATGTACCATTAAAAAAATACTGTTAGCTAGCACTTACAGTGTGTATTTTAAATTTATGGAAAGCACTGCTTTAGTCTTATTTTAAAAGATTATTTATCAGGGCGCCTGGGTGGCTCAGATTGTTAAAACATCTGCCTTGGCTCAGGTCATGATCTCTAGGTCCTGAGATCGAGCCTCTTGTGGGGCTCCCAGTCAGCGAGGAGTCTGCTTCTCCCTCTCTCTGCCTCTCCCTCTGCTTGTGTGCTCTCTCTTTCAAATAAATAAGTGAATCTTTAAAAAATAAAAGATTATTGATCTTCTACCAGTCTTGTGCGTTCGTTAAAAAAAAAGAATCCACCTTCATACTCATACTCAAGCTCTTCTGAATCATTTTCAACTCAGAGCTGCTGATATCTGTTTTTTTCCATACAATATTGTCCTCCATACCATCAAAAGTATTGGCAATGCTGCCCCTCCCAAAAGGAGGTCCATCATTGTGTCTGGGTTTGGGTTTGTTTGTTCGTTGTTGGGTTTATTTTCCCTAAATGTGTATGTTCCTTTGGCGTTCACAAGTTTAATGCCATAGCTTCCTTACTCTTGTTGCAGGTGTCAGTGGAAGGTTTCCGACAAGTTCACACAGGCATAGGTACGGGCCACGACGGCTGTGTCATGGCTTAGGTCCGGCTGACAGCAATTGTCAGCCACATCCTTATTTCCAAGATACTAAAATATGAAAAAATAAACCTCACCAAACTGGTAAAAAAGAGTAGTACAAAAATAGAACACGACACACTACACTCACATATGGAATAGAGGTGAACACATTCTAGATAAGTTATTAGCAACCAGAATCCTGCAGGGTAGCAAAAGAATAATAACCAAACACTAGCCCTCACTTCTGAGGAGCAGTTGGGTGACTAACAGGGAGAGAAACTGAGTGAAGATAGTCAAGCCATGACTAGCACAGTGCTGGTATCACTTTTTTTTTTAGAAAAACAGTACTTAACCGGAAGTACAACCCTAGTTCAGTTGTTTAGCATCCCTATAACTTGGACCGCACACGTCCCTCCCTGGGTCTCGGTATCCTCGAGTCAAGGAGGGCACACACAGCCAGGGTCTTTTTAAGCTCTGTTGTTCTGGGCATCCATGGGTCTAGGACAGTGTCTCATCCACCAGGAATCCAGCCCAGGTTTTGTGTGGAACTCTGTGCAAGTCAAACCCTTGGTTACTCAGGTAGAAAACTGGTCACACTGCCCAATAAATCCTCCTGCTCTTTAATTTCACACAACAGTGCCGAGTCTAATCACAACTCGGATGGAAATAAAAAATTACCAGGCTCCCCTCCCCGACTTATTCCAGACAAACATGCATGTCCTGGCTCCTTTCTGAACCCCCCATAAAAGCCTCAGTCAGGCCTCATGCAAAATAGGCTTCAGGGAGAGTCACAAGACAAGGCATTGAACTTAATTTTACTGCCACCTCAGTGCACTCTCACACATTCACTCTCTTCCTGCAGCTCTTTATCTTCCTCTTAATACTTCTTTCACTTAAAATTAATTTACATGTATTTATTTATTTTTTTATTGTGGAAAAATTTACATAACATAAAACCATTTTAAGTGTACAGTTCAGTAACATTAAATACATTCATCTTGTTCTACAACCTATCACATATTCATTTAAAAAACTACATATTCACTTAAAGCTACATATTCATTTAAAAAAAAATAACCTTATGCCCTTAGTAACAAATTCAAATAGTACCTAAAGGTATCAAATGAAAAATGAGAGTCTCTCATTCATTTCAAAGAAATCACTCTTAAGTTTCTTTTTGGATCCTTCCAGAAACATTTTTAGTTTATATGTCAGTACATACATTCTATACAGTAAATACTTTAAAAACATTTATACAAGCAGTTTCTTATTTTCAAAGATTTGTGCATATTGTACTGCCCCTTGTTTTTTCCATTTAACAAAATATCTTGGAGCTGTTTCTGTCAACTCATACAGCTCTACCTCAATCTTTATTGTTTTAAATATGAGATTATGAGACAATTGATTTAACCAGTATCCTATTGATAGCTTTATGTTGTTTCTAGTTTTTTGTTGCTGTTTTCTCATTGCCGTTGGTTTTGCTATTACAAATAATGCTGCAATAACCATCCTTGTATATATAACTTGTCATACATTAGCTGCTATATCTGTCATCTCACTACCTGTGGAATTGCAGGATCAAAGGGAACATGCATGTAACTGGTTTATTTTAAAGACTCTCTTCTTGATACAGTATTAACATAAAGTTACCAATCATCACGTTTACCTATGTTTTATTGAATACATTTCAGGCTCTTAAGGGTAGCCTGAGCAGATTCCATAACTTCCCAGCCCATTTAAAACTTCAAAGCTGATTCAAAGCTCTCCCTTCCCTTGAGATACTTGGGGGTGGGGGCTCCTTCAACGATAGAAATGGAATGGAGGCCAGGGAAAAGGCAAACACCTCTTGACTTTAAACAGCTTGTTGGCTGTGCTGCTTCTCTGGCTAACCCAGGCAGATGGTTATGTTATTTGTGTGGCAGGCATCAAAATTTTGAGTTCTTTGAAGGGGTTTGGTGAGGCTTCCCTCTCTGTTGCACAGTTCCTCTGACATAGACAATCTGGCTCCAGCTCAGCCTTCTATTCATTCTTTACCTTAGCTCTTAACATTGGACCGACCACTGAGCTCCTTCACTCCACAGCTCTTGCTCCCTGAATGGGTAACCTTCTTGGATGGAGTACTGACAAGATAATTCAAGCACAGATACTTTCTGTAGGGTCATCTCAATCCATAGGACAACCAAGTGTCCTTGCCACACCAGATCATGGAAAGCTGGCTGCTATACACTTTCTCCAACTCTTTCTCTCATATTAGGTAGGCACAGGGGAAGCTAGACCTGTATATACCCAAGCAGACCTCCATTAGGGAATGAAATGTCTATCTCCCTTTCTTGCTGGTGCCCATTTCTATTAATGATTCTCTTGGCATACCCATTCACTTGGATTCAGAGAAGGGAAAACACTCATCCTTCCCTCCCCCAAAGAAGGGTAAAACCTCTCACCATGATCACTGTAGTCTTTTTTCACAAGACCATCACTGACCATTTCTTCCATTCCTCTCCATTTTTCTTAAATTGACTCAGAATGCTGTTGGGGGGCTGCTGGTGGTGGTAGTGCCAGTTCTCCTTCCTTCCAGAAGCCCTACGGATGTGTTTGACCCCATCTCAGGGTGATCAGTTGATGGTTCTCTTGAAAATGTATACATATCTAGTTTTCCTTACCTAGTGCCTTGTGGTGTCAGATGTGGGTTTTAAATGCAGTTTAGAAACAGATGAAGTCCCTCTCAGTTTCTTGTTACATGCATTTAGCTACTTATAAACTACTCTCCAAAAAGTAATGCCATCAATAGCATATGGGAATGCCTGGTTTGCCCAAGCCCTCTCTAACACTCCCTTAACATTTCTGAAGACAAAACTTTCTGACAGAACCAAACCTCTCAGCTTTCTTTGTCTTCTACAAAGGGAGGAAGAAAAATAAACCAGATTGGAAATGCACCAATCCCCCCTGCTATCATATAAGTATTTCCTGTGTAGATGTTGGACTACATTTTTAAAGACTTATTTATTTATTTGAGAGAGAGAGAGAGCCAGGGCGGGGGTGGGGGTAGGAACAGAGGGAGAGGGAAAGAGAATCCTAAGCACACTCCACACTGAGCATGGAGCCCTACATGGGGCTCAATTCCACAACCCTGAGATCATGACCTGAGCCAAAACCAAGAGTCGAATGCTTAACTGACTTGCACCACCCTGGTGTCCCAGTGTTGGACTATTTTGTGTGGATTTGCTTGACCTCTAATAATTAGCTACAGGGTAATGTCTTGGTTCTGCCAGCCTGAGAGCAGGTACTACCAGCCTGAGAGCAGGTACTACCAGAAGGCAGTGCACCTGTTGTGAATACAGGGCCTGCAGGGTAAAGGAGAAACCATCAGTCCCTGAGGTCAATATTAAGGTGCTTAGGGAGAGACCTCAAGGGGAGACTGTGTAAAAAAAATTTGGCTGGCCTTTGTTCCTGAGCCCTGGGAGGTAATCTTTAAATCCTTGAAATTTTTGGAGTTATAGGAGAGTCTGTTATTTGTGGTCAGCCCCTCTGACCATACCTGATAGTTTATGTTAATAAGTAACTCATGGTGGGCCCCTAGATAGTTTATGCTAATGAGATGGCTCAGGATGGAGACTAGCCATGCCAGAACGACTACCATGTGATTAGACAGTTGGGGTTTTAAGTGACCTGATATCGGTTCAACTTCCAGGAAGGGAAGGGGTCTGGAGATTGAGTTCAGCTACACGAGTGACGATTCAATCACACCTATATAATGAAATCCCAACTAAAACTCTAGACACCAAAGCTCAGCAAAGCTTTCCTCTGCTTTGTGTATTGTCACACATATATGTGCAATGTGACCTTGAGGATGATGGAAGCTTTCTTTGCTCTTGAGATCCTCCTGACCAGCCCCACCCTCTTCCTTTGGCTGACGTTGCTTTGTATCCTTTTGCTGTAATAAAACTGTAATTGTAAGCATAGCATTTTCTTGAATTCTCTAAGTCATTCTAAAAATATTACCAAACCTGAGAGGAGAGTGGGAACCCCTAAATTTGTAGCCAGCAGGTTAGAAGTTGGCTTGGGGACCCCTGAACTTGCAGCCAGTATCTAAAGTGAGGGCAGTCTTGTGGACAACTGTGCCCTTAACCTGGGGAGTTTGGCCTAATTCTGGCTAGTTGGTGTCAGAATTCTTTATGGGGAGACAGAATCTCTAGGCAAAAGTTGGAACCATGAGGTCCAGTCACCCTTACTCTTGTGAAGAATCTATTTCCATGACACAAAGAATTAAGAAAATTAGGGGCACCTGGGTGGCTCAGTTGGTTAAGCATCTGCCTTCGGCTCAGGTCATAATCCCAGGGTCCTGGGATCGAGCCTCCTGTAGGGCTCCCTACTCAGTGGGAAGTCTATTTCTCCCTCTGCCCCTCCCCCTATGTGTGCTCTCTCTTTCTCTCAAATAAATAAATAAAATCTTTTTAAAAAAAGAATTAAGAAAATTAATTTCCATCAGTTCTTCTGCTCGTTATTGAGAAGAGTCAAACAGCCCTGTGGCTTAGCAGATAGATTGTGTGCCTGCAATGTCCTATCCTATCTCTGCTCCAGAGATTTGGCCCAATGGGCTACTTCTATAGGCCAAGGGAAGAGAACAGTATGTTCGTCAGGGACAATATGTTCTTCAACTTTGTGTCCCTCACTGAACACATACAATAGTTCTTCTCTATGATAGTTATTCAAAATAATAATAGCAGTAATAGTAGTAATACTGATTAATGAAACTCAGGAAGGTCCACATATAGTGGCCAAAGAGCTTGAGAATCATCCATCTCATGGGTTAAAAAAGAATAGACCAGGCCAAAACAATGAACACTGAAAGGAGATGTGATAAAAATTTATGAAATAATGAAGGGTGTGGATGAAGTAACCAGAGAGTTCTTACTCTCTGTTAAATTTCAGAGTATTTAAATCTTGAAGCATGAAAATT
This sequence comes from Callorhinus ursinus, assembly GCF_003265705.2. Classification (NCBI taxonomy): domain Eukaryota; kingdom Metazoa; phylum Chordata; class Mammalia; order Carnivora; family Otariidae; genus Callorhinus; species Callorhinus ursinus. The sequence continues at coordinate 56,457,349 of NW_027397063.1, read as the reverse complement.
TAATACAAGAGGTATACACAGTGGGTAATGGCCTAAAAATATCCATTACTCAGAGAAACAGTGCAAGTTGAAAATATCAAAAGGGTTGAGTGGAAACTCAAAAAGACCAACCAAAATAGATTACTTCCTAAGAAAAATTAAAAATTTAGAAGATTTATCATAACTTTTTGAGGTCATGGAGCAGAGCCAAGCATTCACACGATATGTGCTTAGGATTCACTCCAAAAGTAGAGCCCTCAGCTGAGTGGATAATGGAGATGACTCAGTCTCATTTCCCAAAATGAGGCGACCCATTACATCAGATCCTGGCTTAGTCTGCTTAGGATTCTCTGGGGCTCATTCAGTTGTCATGCTGAATTCTCTGTCCTGCCCTCAGATGTCAGTTTATATACCACAAAAGAAATCATTTCGGTTCTCCCTACTGAGTCCCTGACAAACTTCCATTTCAACTGCCATTCTCAAATACTCTGGTGGGTAGGGATACTGGACAAATTTTGGCAATTTGTCATTATTTACTGAGGAATCCAGCTCTAGGCCAAAATCCTATGTGTGATATTTCAGACCTGATCACAGGAAATTACAAGACTTTGCCTGGCTGGCCTAATGGGGAGAAGCTGCTCTCCCCACACCACACTTCATGCAGTGCCAAAGCATTGCAATTTTCTGGTGGGGGTGTTTCAGTCAAGGACTCAGCCCTCCTTCTCCCCACTGCAACCAGCCATGCTCACACACACATCTATATTCCTAACCCTAATGCCTCCACTTAGAGCCCTCTTTACTGGGCTTGGCTGAGATACCATTCTCCACTTTGACTCAGTACCTGTCCATTACTGTCCCTTCCCTCTCTCTACCTCCCCCTGGCCCAAAGGTCCATAAAGAGGCAGGAGCCTTCTGTTCAGGTCTGTTTGTCATTGAGATGACTCCCCTCACATGTACTTCATTCACCTGAAAATTTTTAAAAATATGTACATTAACAAGCTATATACCCAGCAATATGAATTATGCAAATAAATGTTGGTGCATCTATAAGATATAATACTATGTAGATGTTAAAGTGATAATGGAAATAAATGAAAAGATGCTTATTGTAAGTGTTCAAAGCAGCATATAGTCTGTATTTGTATTCATGTAGAAGAAAGTATTCAGTCAGAATAGTTACCAATAGTCACCTCCACTACATTACCAATAGTTACCTCTGGGTGGTGAGGTTATACATGTCTGATTTTCTTGCCTATCTGTATTTTCTAATCTAGGACAACAACCTATCATTTCTTTAATAAGAAAAAACAAAAAAAAAGTCATTATTCTTAATGTGCATGCTCCTTGAATGAACAGTTCTAAATCTAAGAATTCATCTTAAGAGTATAACTTTAAGTGTGCATGCAAAGACTTAGCTAAGTAATATTTATTGCAAAGTTGTTTATAATAGTGAAAATCTAGAAACAACTCAATTTCTAGTGCTAGGAGATTGGGAAAAATATTAATACATTCATAGGTTATGATATTAGACAGCTAAATTTAATATTTAATGAAAATAGGTTCAAAATATATAATAGGTTTTACAAAAAACAGTTTACAGAACAGTGTATTTCCATATCTTTTGATCCAGAAATTCCCTTCTAGGAAATATTAACACAAAGAAACAAGTATAAATATCTTGATTATGTCATTTCAGTGAAAATTTAGAAGCTATGCAAATTTTATCAATGGAGAATGCTAAAACAAATAACGACACGTTCATATAATGGACTGTTAAAGCAACTGTTAAAAAGAATGAAATAAAATCCTATCACCTAACATGAAAAACATCATGATATTTTCTTAAGTGAAGTCATACCTGTATGGATTATAAAGTACATTCGAAATTTATATTTCTATACTATTTCAATAGCTTTACAACAAACATCTATAAGTTTTATGATCAGAAAAAGAGATGTAAAAACATATTCAATATGATAAATGATATGTGTATGTGAGAGTGTAATATGCGTATAGCAAAAAGTCTGAAAGAATATCAAAATGTTGACAGTGGTTATTTCTGGGTGATGAGGTTAAAGCTGATTTTTATTTTGCTGTTTTTGCTATTCAATATTCTTGGAGATTTTTACAATAAATATGTGATTTTATAATAAAAAAGTTAAAATGGCTTTAAATTTTAGGACTTTCATTTTCATTCTTAATGATCCCAAATGCCCTGCCCAGGGCTTGCCTACAGCTCCTAGCTTCCCCTCGTGGAAATGCAGTGTCATACAACTAAGGCAGCTAGTTAAAGGCAAAAAAGACAAAGAAGCTCATTCACAAAAGACCACATATTTTATGATTCCATTCATAAGGAATCCCAGAAAGGGAAATCTATATAGAGAGAAAGTAGATTAATGGTTGCTTAGGGCTGAGGGGTGGTTGGGGGGGGAAATGAGGGCTAGGAGGTGACAGCTAAAGGGTATGGGGTTTTGTCCACTTTTTTACTTAAATATTTTCTTGTATGTGTTATGCCACTTATGTTGGTGAATATATGCCACAGTGGTTTAAGAGAATTTTAGATTTCAAGAAAGTTCAACAACTATCAGAGCCATGCTTCTTCATTATTCCCATTTTCCAGATAAGGAAACATGCTAGAGAGCAAGTAGCGTTGGTTGCACAGCTCACAAGTAGAGGCAAGAAGCCTGTCTGTCACCACAACCCCCCCCATGTGACCTTTAGTTGTATTGGAGATAGGTTGGAAACACTTTCCTCTCAAGGGCCTCTTTATGATGTCCCCCTTATTTAAAAAATGTGATAAAACATACAAAACAAAATTTACCACTTTAACCATTTTTTTAGAGAGAGTGTTGGGGGAGGGTGGGAAGAGGGAGGGGCAGAGGGAGAGGGAGGGAATCTTAAGCAGACTCCACACTGAGGCTGGAGCCTGATACAGGGCTCTATCTCTCGTTCCTGAGATCATGACTCCAGCTGAAATCAAGAGTTGGTCACTTAACCAACTGAGTCACCCAGGCACCCCCCCAATTTAATGATTTTTAAGTTATACAGTTCTGTAGCATTAAGCACACTCAAATTTTTGTGCAAACATCACCACCATCCCTCTCCAGAACTTAGCCTTCCCCAATTGAAACTTGATGCCCATTAAACAGTAACTCCTCATTCTTCTCTCCCCTACCCCACAACCCCTGGCAACTACCATTCTACTTCTGTCTCTATGAATTTGACTACTCTAGGTCCATCATATAAGTGGAATCATATAATATTTGTCATTTCATGACTGGCTTATTTCATTTAGCATGATGTCTTCAAGGTTCATCCATGTTGTACCATGAGTCAGACTTTCATCCACTTATAAGGCTGATTAATATTCCATTGTATGTATACACAATATTTGTTTATTCATTCATCTTGTGACGGACACTTGAGTTGCCTCCACCTTTTGCCTGCTGTGAGTAATGCTGCTATGAGCACGAGTACACAAATACCTGTTCAAGCTCCCAATTTCAGTGCTTTTGGGCATAAACACAGAACTAGAATTGTATGGTAATTCTACATTTCATCCTCACCAGATGGGGTTTCTTTCTGAGGTAATAAAATTGCCCTAAAATTGGTGATGGTTGCACATATCTGTGACTATGTTAAAAATTACTGAATTATAAAGTTTCAATGGGTGAATTATATGATATTTGAATAAATAAATAAACCTGTTTTTTTTTAAGGCAAAAAAAGTATTTGCTTAAGAATGCTAAGGCTGAGCCCGTCTCAACTTTCATCCCCAAAAAGGGCTGGACAACCAGCAAGCTTCCCAACCTCAAAGAACTGGCAGTTTACGTCAACTGTGTTGGATTCTGGACATCTAGTTTCGGGGAGTCTGGTGCTTATTAAAACTCTCCCTCTGGCTGCATGGGGCCACAGTGCATTAAACACTGGGTGACTAAAGTGGGTTGGATAATGTCCATTTTATTAACTTAATTATTCTTAATACAATGTTTACTTTTGTTTCCCACAGGTGTTCCCCCTCTATATCTTGTTCCTGCCTGTCCCATGGAACTTATTGCCTGACAAGTGAGGCCTAGGAGACAGGTTCCCTGCTAAGACTCATAATGGTAACACTTTCCATTGGCCTCCCATCATCCCAGCAAGCTCGAACAAAAGATGTCTCTTACCTTTTAAAGTCTGGCTGGGGGTTGAAAAGTTAACCTAAGTGTCATTTGGGTGCATAACTGTAACATGAAAAAAAAAAAAAACCTTTACAATAATCTACTAATTACTGTGACTCAATTCCTCTGGTTCATACAAGACCAGTATCCACACATGTAAGGACCAGAAATCTTCCCACTCACTTTACAGGAAATTATTTAATTTGTGCTCCTGAGACAGTTCTTACCCACTGTGTTACTGGAATTCCTCTGCCTTTCTTGGTCAAAGATGATGCTGTTGGTACTTTTATTTCTTAGGATGGATTTCTCACATTGACATCATCTTTAAGTTTTTTAGGTATGCTTCTAGTGTTCATATGAATATTCACTACAACTCTCTGAACTTCTTTCTTCATTTTTAAAATAAAAAACTTTGCCAGTTTTGATATTCTGCGATTGTATACCAAGTAAATTATAGAGGAAAGTATTTTTTTTTAAAGATTTATTTACTTATTTGAGAGAGAGAGAGAGGGAGGGAGCACATGGGGGGAGAGGCAGAGGGAGAGAGAAACTCAAGCAGACTCCACACTGAGCACAGAGCCTGACATGGGCCTCAATCTCATGGCCCAAGGTCCCGACCAGAGCCCAAACCAAGAGTGGGATACTTAAACAACTGTGCCACCCAGGTGCCCCTAGAGGAAAGTATTTATTTGGGGGAACGTTTTTCTTCTCTTAAGGACTTTAGCCTCTAGTGGGACCCTTTTTTTCCTACCCAGGGTCACAGACACTTAAACATTAGGCTCTATTAGTCTGCTTGAGTTTTTTATGGTAATGCTAGATTAAAGAACACAGCCTAGATTAGAAGCCAAAATGAGCTTCAGACTCCTTCTTCCCAAATTGAACTTAACCACCCAAGCATAAGTAGAACTTGTACACTACAGGCTATCTACAGAAATAGGTTCTGCTCCAGCTAGTCTACCGTACAAAGAAAAGAAGAATACATATCTCCTGTGGGCAGCATCATTCCAAAAGAAAGCCAAGGAAGGACTTGGCCATGGGAATGCAATGATCCTTTTTCTAAAACAATAATCACACAAACCATTCTACCTCCCACAGAAGACAACAGATGAGAGGTGAAAGTAAGAAGGATTGCAGCCTTCTCCCTAACACTTCCAAGAAAGCAGAAGGACTATGTTTTGGGTCAAGGTAAAAAAACATGAAAAGGGAGGGTTGGTATCCCTTACACCTGATAAATGTTTGTTGAAAAAATAATAACAAAAGAATAAATGCCATTCTGACCACAGTCCATTCTTAGAATGTAGCATTTGCAAACTACCCACAGCCTTCTAGGTATGAGTGTATGTTGGAGCCAGGTTTTGGAGGTCAATTTGGGGCCAGGCAGGGAGCATCTCAAGAACCTGAGCTGGGTGCTGAGTCTCAATGCCTGATATTACTAGTTGGTTAAAGAGGATGAGGCCTGTGGATTCTAATGACTTTCAGGTCGATTTCAAGGTAAAAATTCTGGAGCCTTATTTTAAATTCCAAACAAAACAAATGAAAAGACAGTTAAGATGAGGAACCAGGAAGGTGAAGAAAGGAGGGTCTTTTTCATGAGAAGGGTTAGCATGGGTGACAGGAAGAAGGGATCTTCAGGGCTTAACCTGGTCAGAGTTCTATTGCTAGTTCCAGTTCATTGATTCAGTGTTCAGCTAACACCATGGGAGAGTCTACAGCAAGAATAATAGCTCTGCCTCTCCCAAACACACCTGCCAGTCCAATGCAGGGGTGCTCTTCCTTCTGATCTACCTTGAATTCCCCCACTCCAATTAAGTAGAGTCATTAATGTCACAAACAGTTCCAGCAGAAACTTCACCCTCAGAAAGTTTCCATCAAAACATGCATGGATGTATTCTCTAGCCCCCTTCATGGTGCCTGTAGTAATACCTCAATTTATAATTCAGCTGGATGCCCAAGTAAGTCCAGGTAAGGAGATATTTCATAAGTTACCTTTAAGTAATAGCCCAGAGTAATGTTAAGAATTAAATTTAAAAGTTCCCCCAAACTTGGGGCACCTGGGTGGCTCAGTCATTAAGCGTCTGCCTTCAGCTTAGGTCATGATCCCAGGGTCCTGGGTTCAAGCCCCACATTGAGCTCCCTGCTCCGCAGGAAGCCTGCTTCTCCCTCTCCCACTCCCGCTGCTAGTGTTCCCTCTCTCGCTGTCTCTCTCTCTGTCAAATAAATAAATAAAATCTTTAAAAAAAAAGTTCCCCCAAACCTTGTGAACTGAAAGTTCAGTTTAATTCAACATTCACTGTTGGAGAAGAAAGGTGTTAAATATGATAAAATTATTCAATAAAAACAACATCAGTTATTCTAAACATGGAAACTACTAAGCCATTTCTGTTAAAATCAGTCATGATACAAGAAATTTTCCATCATTGTTGTTCACTATTGTTTTGTAGATCTTGGAAAATGCGATGAGAAAAAAAATGTTAAGTTATTATAAATACTGTGAAAATATTAAATTATTTGTTTTTGATATGATTGTTCATCTAGAGTTTTCAAAAGACTCTATTAAAAAACATAATGGAGTTAAATCACAGTTGGGTAAGATGACTAGATACCAAATAAATTTCTTAAACCTATTATTTTCTCCATATAAGCCAACTATGTAAATGGGGAAAATATTCCCCTCAAAATAGTGACAAAACTATAAAATATCTAGTAATAATTTAACTAGAATGGGAGAAACACTTCCAGAATAGCAGAAAAGGACCTCCAAAAATCCACACTTTATAAAACAACAAGAACAAAAGTCTTGCCACACACAACACACCTTTATAAAACAACAACAACAAAAATGATCAAAATAAACTTTTTCAGAACTGTAGAAATTAATCAAAAACCTGAAACAATCTGAAGAATATTTATTCAAATAAAATGGCTGAATCTTGATAAGAACAATAAGCTTTCTGGCATTTTAACTTGTCCTCTTCCTATTTGCCTCACCATAGTTCTGCAGTAGACTGAAAAACCAGCAGCCTTATAACTATGGTAGCTGTGGAAAGCAGCAGTCTAGCAGCCACTGGAGAGAGCATAATGAAGTTGGAGCTCTCCCAAAAGCCCCATCCAAACAGAATTGTTATTATGTGACTATCTGGTAGCTCCTAGGAAAAACTTCATTCACAGGGATTATCTTTATCTGACCTGACTCAGACCTTGATCACTGAGAGAAGCTCTATCCCCAGGGTGTTTGTCAAAAACATTCAGTGACAATTTTTTAATATCACAGCCTCTTGACACCACAGTATGAGTTGGGAAAAACAAGAAGCGGGCCAAAAAAAAACTTAAAAGAAAAATCTGGAGAATGAGATGTTCATAGGGGGATTTAAAAAGTTCAGACATGTTTCTGGAGATGTGGAAGGCCAAATATATATGGAGAGCAGTGTGCACACCGTGAAAAGACCTGAAAAGACCCCAATCTTTCACCTCTGGATGACCTGGAGGCTCTGAAAAGCAGGAGGTGAAGGCTAAATCACAGTTGTAAACTGCTGGAGCATTAAAGTCTTGCCACACACACACACACACGCACACACACACACACACACACACAACTCTTTGGCAAAGGATGGGAAACTTATTGTTTCAAAGCATTTAAGGAAATCTCTGTTCAATCATTAGCTGACTACTAAGCTAACTGAGCAGAAACTTCAGTGGCAGCACAGGACAAAGAACACAGACTTCACAAAACAAATACAAGAAAGTCACTAAACAAGCAAACAAACAACACAAAATAACAAGAAATAAACAACAACAAACCTTGAGGTTGGTGAAGGAAATCAGATTTACAGAGTTGTCACTATATAATTTAAAGTGCCCTATTTTTCAACAAAGAAATTATGAGACACACACAGAAATAGGAAAGTGTGGGGCATACACAAGGGTAGAAAAGGCAGTCAATAGAAACTGTTCCTGAGGAAGCCCAGATTTTGAACTTACTAGACAAAGTTTTTAAGCCAGCTATCATAAATATGTTCAAAGAATCAAAGGAAATTGTACATAAAGAATTAAAAGAAAGAATGAGAACAGTGTCTCACAAAATAGAAAATATGAATAAAGAAATTATAAAAAAAGAACCATGTAGAAGGTCCAGAGTTGAAAATTATAGTAATTGAAATGACAAATTCACTAGAGGAGCTGAACAGGTTTCACAGGTAGAAGAAAGAATCTGCAAACTTGAAGATAGATCAATTGAGATAATCCAGTCTGAAGAACAAAAAGAAGAATAAAAAATGAACAAAGCCTCAAAGACTTTGTATGATACCATCAAGTGTACCAACACAAGCATAATGGGAATCTCAGAAGAAGAAAAGAAGGGAAAGGCAAAAACAGTATTTGAAGAAATAATGGCATAAAACTTCCCAAATTTGATGAAAAACATTAATCTACACATTCAAGAAGCTCCACACACTCTAAGTACAATAGGCACAAAGCAATCCATACCAGAACACATCATAGTCAAACTGTAGAAAAGCAGACAGACTCTTTAAAGCAGAAAGAGAAAAATGGTTCTTCAAATACAAGGAAGTCTCAACAAGATTAACAGATGACTTGCCATTGGAAACTATGGAAGTTAGAAGGCAGTGGGGTGACACATTCAAAGGGCTGAAAGGAAATACTGTCAAGCAAGAATTCTGCATCTAGCAATCATGTCCTTCAAAAGTGAAGGAGAAATTCAGTCATTCCAAGAAAACAAAACCAAAGATTTTGTGGCTTGCAGACCTGCCCCACAACAAATGCTAAAGGGAGTCCTGAAGGCTAAAATAAAAGGATACTAGACAGTACCCAGAATCCACATGAAGAAATAAATAAAGAGCACTGGTAAACTTAACTTCATAGGTAAATGTATAAAACAGTATAAAAGTAACTCTTTAAGATTTTTTTAAAGATTTGATGTATTTGAGACAGAGAGAGCAAGCACGAGCAGGTGGAGAGGGAGAAGCAGATGCCCCGCTAAGCAGGGAGCTGGATGTGGGGCTCCATTCCAGGACCCTGAGATCATGACCCTAGCCAAAGGCAGATGCTTAACCAACTGAGCCACCCAGGTGCCCCATTTGTAAGACATTTGTAACTCTTTAAAAGACAACTGCATAAAGCAATAATTAATTATAAAACTGTGTTGATGGTTTATAATGTATAAAAACAAGTAATATTTGTGTGAAAATAATAGCACCAAGGAGAGAGGAGGGAATGATGCCATATTGGAACAAAATTTTGTATGCTATGAAAATTAAGTTGGTAACACTCCAAATAGATTAAGTTCAGATGTTAATTACAATGCCCAGAGCAACCACTAAGAAAATAATAAAATATATAAAATTAAAAGCAACAGAGTAGATCTGAGGATTTTAGTGCCCAGAATTAAGGACAATCATTTTAAGACAATGCCAACCTAAAATTCAAGATTCAAATTACTGCAACAGGGAGTCTATTTGTTCTAGTATGGGTTATGACAGTACTGTGGTCAAAGGGTGGGGTTCCAAGATTGGCAGACCTCTAGAATTGCAAGGGAGGGATAGCAGGAAGCATTTTCCCAAAGGAGTGAATTTGCGGCAGGAAAAAAAAAAAGATAACCACTAAATGTGTTAACACTTTGTTAACCACCAATTTGATTATCAAAATAGTCTATTTAATGTGACTCTGCCAGATAATAATATACAGGAAATTTGTGCTATAATATAAATACAAGTACATTTGTGAATGGGGAAAAGTAGATTTATAGTGACTAAGTATGGCATTAAGTAGTAGGATGATATGTCAAATTCTTGAATAAATCGTGAAATACTGAAATAGAAGATTGGTTTCTGAAGATACTGCAAAATCTGGTTTAGTTTCCTAAGCAATATATTGTCTGTAATCATAAGGCATGTGAAATTAACTTGATGTCAACTTGAATAAGTTGTGGTTGATTTTTTAAATTCCCAAAGTTAAAAGATAAGAGATTGGGGAAAGTACATACAACACACACAACATATTAAAGAGTTACTATCTGTAATGTATAAGAATTGCTTTCACTTTGAAAAGAAAAAGACAGTAACTCAAGAAGGAAAATGAAATATATAAATAAGCAATTACAGGACAGAAAATTCGGGGGTGGGGGGAAGAATAGCTTCACCAGTAATCAGAGAAATACAAAGAACAACAACTACCTCTATTCCCTTGTCAAACTGGCTAAAGTTATACAGAGCCAATCGTTACAACCTTTTAGAAGGCAACCTGTTGACATTTTAAATAGACCAATCTCATACCTAGGAATTAATCCTTCAAAAATCAAAGTACCAAGGCATTTAGATATACATATAAGGATGTTTATTGAAACATTCATGGCAGTGGCAATTTTTTAAAAAAAGAATTTGCCATGAATAGAAGAACCTGTGAATAAATTTTGGCATATCTAAAACATTATGCATCCCCTAAAATAAATGAATTAAAGCAATACTAGTTGCATTGAAAGGATTTTTAAGACTTATTTCATGAGAAAAGCAAGAAGCAGAGAAGCGTATATACTGCAATACCTCATTTTGTAAAATAAAAAACAAAAACAACTATATATATATGAAGTTATGTTTGCATGCTTAACTTTTTAGATAGTTTAGGGTGAGGGAGAGTAGTGAGTCAGGTAAGAAAAGATTTTTAAAAGTGTGTCTGAAAGAGGCACACATGAAGCGATTCCACGTGGGCATATATAGATGGATATGTGCATAAAGAGATGCATGAATATATGATCACTGAAATACTGACAGTGGTTATTTCAGGGTGTGGGAGTTTATTTCCTTCCTTATACTTTTATGTACTTGAACTTTTACAATAAGCACATAGTTTATATACAACCAAAGAATAGTTATTTATTTTAAAATGTGTGTGTGGCCAATTGCCATGAGGGATGAAGATGAGTCAGAAATATACCTTGCCTTGCAGGCCCTGACAGCGAGGAGACAGGAAGACACAACCAGCTATAACACACAGCTGAACTTAGTGCTGGAACAGAAACACAGAGAGCTGGGAGAGACATGAGTTGATCTCAAAGATCTGACTGGGGAGATCTGGAAGACCTTCATCAAAGTAGAAGGCATTTGAGTTGGATCTTGAAGGCTTGGGAGAAATTCAACTGGCAAAGATGGGGATAAAGGGAAATCCGGGATAAGGGGAGAGTGAGCAAAATAAACAGGGTCATTAAGAACCCAGGGGTCCTTCAAAGAATAGCAATTGACCCAGTTTAGTGTAACTGGAACACAGGTGTTGAGTGGACAGACGGTAGAAAGCTCGTTCACAATTGTGAAAGTAATTTATATTCCAGTTGCAGAGGGCAGTTACTCCAAGTTTGTGTGTTGGGGGTGGGGGGCAGGTAAAGGTAGGAGGAATGTCTTATCAGGAGAGTGGCATTCTTAGGTCTGTGTTTGGGGTGAGGAGAGACAGGAGGCTCACACATCTTTGAATGGATGGACATCTCGTTTGTGGTTTCCTTTTAGCATTCCTGGAAAAAGTAACGCCCTTGTCTTTCTGATTATAAAATAAGTACAAACTCAACGTAAAGAATTTGAGAAACCTAGAGAGCATAAAATAAGAACACTACTTGGTGGCCGCACCCGAGAAATAAAAAAGGAACTTTCGCGTGGAATCCTTCCAGCCACTTCCTGGCCAGTTTGGGCGCCGCGGGCAACTGTCCCGCGGGCGGAGGGTCTCGGAGCCCGACGGCCGGAGGCGGCGCTGCCCCTGCAGCCGCGGGGTAGGCGGAGAGCGCGGCGCGTGGGGTGTGCGGGTCCGCGCGTCCTCTCCGTGCGGGCCTCCCCGGCTGAGCGCCAGGGCCGGCGCGCCACGCGGGGCGGTGCTAGGGGAGGGGCGGGAGGCGCGGCCCCGGCAGCGCCGGAGCGGGAGGCGCCCGGGGAGGGCAGCGAGCGCCCCGCGCAGACGGCAGAGGCCGGTGCCGCCGTCCCGCCGCCTCCACGCCCGGCCCCCAGCGCGGCGATGGGCGCGGCCGCCTGCCCTGGCCCTTGCCCTGCTCCCTGTCCCTCCCGGGCCTTTCCAGCCCCGCGAACCCGCAAGAGACCCGGGGACCGCGGGCGTCCCGCCACCAGACGCGGGCTTGGCGCTTCTCGGCGGTCGGAGACCTGGTGAGGTGAGCAGCGCGCCCTCGAGGATCCCAAATTCGGGATTTTGTAGGACCTCTCTGTGGACACTATGTATCCACAAAACATCAAACACCTGCGGAAAGTGGAAAGGGGACAGGGCTTTCTCTCCCTTCCAGAATCTGGGCGGTTTCTTTGGAAACGGTTAAGAAACTATCTTCGGAACGGGAGGCGAGCCCGAGGTCGCTCACCAGGAGGGCCAGTGGCAGTTTTCTGAGAGGAGAGGGGAGGGTACTGGTATTCGGTGGGCAGGGGGCCCGTGGCTGTTCTGTTCCGTTCAATGAGCGACAGACAGACTGCTGAAATTGAGAGAGCCCGGAGCAGTTTTCCACAGCCTCCACACCGAGCTTGTCCCCAAATCTGCTTTGCAGGGGCACGTTCACCCAGGGTGCAGGGTGGCTGGTCGGGAGGATGGGCTTCCTCCCCGGGAGTGTGAGGTCCCGAACAGAGAAAGTTTCGTTGCCTGTCAAACTGCCTTGTTCTGGGCAGAGGAGAATCGCCCGGGACCTGCAGCATCCTTGTACCCCAGCAAGCACCCGTTTCCAACTTACCTAGAGGCCACTAGTTAGAACTCGGTGTTTGAATGGTGTATATCTAAGTATACTCGGGCTACTGCCGAAGATGAACCTTGTTTTGAAAGTTGGGGTTTGTTAACATTTCAGAGTAGAAATCTGTGGCCGGGGAGAGGTCATGGCATGCGCTTACTCTCCTTTGTTGGTTTTCTAGGTACAAGCGTGCATGAACAGCAGGCAAATTTTATCCTAACCTCTAATGAAATGTCTTTCTTGGTAGAGTCCTTTAAACCAGGATATAGAGGATAACATTAAATTATTGCATCCCTAGGTAAACACGAAAGATTTTCGGGGAGGGGTTAAAAGCTGGGAAAATTGTTGAATAGTTGTATTAGGCAGCAGGGCTTGCAAAGGAAAATTAATTTTTCTCCATCAGTGCCGATATTCAGCACAGAAGGCCTTTCTGCAAGCTAGGTAGCAGCAAGTCCGTTTGAGTCTGTGGAATAAAATGCGTTGTCAGGCTTTACTTGAGTTACAGTTGCAGAAGTGTGGGGGTGGGGGGCACTCTGGTCTCCATTTTGGCAGCCTAATTCTACCTCAGGGCCACCATTGTCTCTGGAGTGCTCCCTGTATTTCCCCTTCTCTTCTACCACTAGCTTTTAGCTTCCCCCTCTGCCTCAGTAACGTCTAGGGTTGAGCCTGGTCAGAGGCAGAGTTATGGTAGCCTGGGGATAGAGAACATCAAGTCTAGTGAAAGCAGAGTTGTGGCCTAGGGGGATCTAAGGGGTGAATGGGATGAAGCCACAGACTTCGAGCCTAGAAGGCTCTTAAAAGAGTGGGAAAATAATGATTGAGGGAAAGAGATTCTCTGGGGAGGACAATAGATGCTTACAATTTGTTTCCTGCTGAGGATTTTACTATTTCCTTTTGTGTTGTCTGAACATAAGGGCATTTCCAGATGGGGTTGAAGGAGTCTGCCTTCCCACCCTACAAATTCACATTTAATTGCACTCCCTTGTAGGTTTTCAGAATCATTAGGGGCAGTGGGGGAGAGAAGAAAGAAGCACCAAGGCTCTGACTTGCCACAGAGACAGTGGAACATGGACTGACTTGGGCAGAGAAGTTGGATTTGAAAGTTGGAAGGAACGTTCCACATTTAGTTAAAAATCAGAACCTTTATTTTGCAGAAAGGTGTTGAGAATTATAACATTCATATTTAGTTGCTGATTAATTTTGCCCAATAAAGGATGCAAATCCCTACCTCTCTTTTTTTATTAAATTTTATTTATTTCAGTTTATTATGAAAAATTTTCCAACATACAGAGAAGTTACCTACCTCACTGTTTATAAACTTATAACTGTCTTGAGATATAAACTTGTTAATGAAAATCAGAGTTTGAAATCCAGAAATATGTGATCTGGCCCCAGACAGAACTTGAATCAGAAGGTGGTTAAGAAACAGATGTGTGGGGGTGCCTAGGTGGTGCAGTCAGTGAAATGTCTGACTCTTGGTTTCAGCTCAGGTCATGATCTCAGGGTCATGAGATGGAGCCCCAACTTGGGCTCTTTGCTCAGCAAGGAGTCTGCTTGAGAGTCTCTCTCCTTCTCCCTCTTCCTCTGCCCCTCCCCACTTGTGCACACTCTCTCTCAAATAAGTAAATAAAATCTTTTAAAAAAGAGAGAGAAATAGATGTGTGAAGGATATTAAGATTTTGAAGGGGAAAAAAATCTGGATCTTACTCTGACTTTTCCCTAAGAATTAGGCAAATCTCTTAATTTCCTCCTTTTCCCCATTCTTAAAACATCAGTTGGATTATATTACTGCCCTGCTTAACACTCTCTAATGGCCCCTTTCACACTTTGAATAAAATCCAACTCTCTTCCAGGGCTTACCTTTCAAAGCCTTATGCAATCTGACCTGTTTGACCTCATATTCTGTCTCTCCCCTCTCTTGTTCTTCCTTCTGCCTGTCAGATACCTGGCACTGCTTTTATCCTCAATTCATTCAGGTCTCTTTTCAGATGCGACTTCCTTGATCAGGCCTTCCCTGACCACCTGATCCAAATCAGGCCTTTGTCACTCCCCACCCTCTGACCATGCTTTATTTCTTCATTGCTTTATCATTACTGCCTGGCACTATATAGTATAGCTGTTTCTTCGTTAATTGTCCAATATCCCCCCACTCAAGTATCAGCTCCGTAAGGACAAGAATTTTTTTGTTGTGTTCATGGCTATGTTCCTTTTTCGCATATTATAAGCAATTAATAAATGTTGAATTAATTAGATAATTAAATGACACAAACAAGGCATTAACTCCCATAAAGGTTGCAGAACCCTTGGTAAAATACTAGAAGTCCTTTCAGGTAATTCAGGTCAATCAACACGTTATGGGTAAATGATGATCCTGGAGATCAGTGGCCTCTTTTATCCTCACAGTGCTTCTTTTTTAAAAGATTTTATTTATTTATTTGAGAGAGAGAGACAGAGATAGGGAGAGAGAGCACAAATGGAGAGGAGAGGGAGAAGTAGTCTCCCCACTGAGCAGGATCCTGGGATCATGACCTGAGGCGAAGGCAAACGCTTAACCAACTGAACCACCCAGGCGCCCCCCTCACAGCGTTTCGAAGCTGAATCCTATGCTAGGAGCTCCACCAGTTTTGACAAATCCACATTCCAAACAAGATATAAAAAAAACTCAATCCCAGAAATTTCCTTCATGCCCCTTTCTGGTCATCCCCACCATCCATAAGCAAACTTTGTTATAATTCGTATCATCATAGATTTGTTTTGCATTCTTAAGCATCCATATAAATGCATTCACACTCATGGACTTTTACATTTGACTTCTTTTTGCTCACCATGATGTTTTAAGATTCATTCATGTTGTTAAGTATATCAGTTGTTCATTTCTTTTTATTCCAAGATAATATTCCTTCATATGACTATCTATACCATGTGCTTATCCATTCTCTTACTGATGGGCACTTGAGTTGTTTCCAGTTTGGGGCTATTTTAAATAAAGCTGCCATGATCATTCTTACAGGGCCTGCCTCATTTTGAGTCCTGTGTACTTTATTTGAAAATCTTCTTCGTGCCACCAGTGCTGAGAGAAGTTTGGCAAGGTTAGGGGGGCTGTGACTGCAGTAGCAGCCTGCCTGCAGCCCAGTGAGTGCCTTCTCTAGACAGCTCCACTGGGCACTGACCTACCTCCTACTCCAGAGGGAGCGCACTTGGAAAATGAATGTCTGTGCAAACTGGGGAGACCTCAGGAGCATTTTCAGTGTTTTTAGATCCTTCAAAGGGGCTCTGTAGAATGCCTGCTGCCATTGCTGTGGTATTGTATTGTTGTATTCCCTTCCTCCTCTCAGCTCCCCACCCCAGTACAAGTTGACTCTAATCAGCCACTGAACATTATGCTATCAAGGAGTTTAAATATTTATGAGCAAGAGTCTTGTTCAGAGCCTGATAAAATATTTATGTGTTTCCATGGGGCATTGGTTTCCATCTAGACTTCTCAAGGTGTTTTTCTGAGGCACTTGTCATAATCATGAGGTACTCAGGCAGAGATAGATGGTGCAGCCAGAGAATATCCCGTGTTATTGAACCCCACCTTGCAGCGTACCCTGCTTTGCAGAGGTGGGGGAGGATGAGCACACAGAAAAATGGGCATTAGTAGTGTCTGGATCAAGAGAAGGACGGTGTGTGTTGAGGAAAATGGGTTGAAAAAATCCATTCCTATTGTTAATAGAGCACTGCTAAAGGTGGAATCCAGAGGGGATTGTGTGAAAGAACCTGTTAGAGTGAGAAAGAATTAATGAAGGTGGGATGCATTCATTCCAGATAGAAGCATGAAGGAACCAGCCTATAAAAGACATAGTCCCTTTGACATTGATGTAGATAGGGCTTATATATGACAGCTATACTGAGTGCTATAATATCACACCTGTTATGAAACTGTGGGGAAGGCGTGGAGGCTAGCCAGGGTTTCCAGGTGGAGAGCAGAGAACTAGCTATTTCAGAAGGGATTGTTATTTTCCTCCAAGGAAGAGTGTCTTTTGAGTAGAGCTCGGGAGGAGGTGTGGTGCTTTGACTGGCAGCTGTAGTGTGGAAGAGCACTCCCTGGAAGAGAGTAACTTGAGCCGGTACTTGGTGTTCAAGTCAGAGCCAGAGTGCTGGTGTGGCTTGAGTGAGGTGAAGAGGTGGGGAGGGTCATGCCAGGGCAGGTTTGCAATAGGAGATAAAGCAGGAGAGCTATAGGCCAGCTTGTTGAGAACACAAGAGTGTGGACTTTAGTCTGTTTGTTGTAGGGAACCGTGTAACTTTTGACCAGAGACTGGGTCAAAATTTGAGCAATTCCTGCGAGGTGCATCCAACCCAAGCAAGGCCTTGAGGTCTGTTTATGTCCGAGGCACTTCCAGAACATTTCGCTGTGTCCAGTCCAGTCTAGAGATGTGCAGTCTATTCTTAAAGGAGGTAAATGAGAGGGAGGGTAGATTCATTCAATATACTCCTAGGATTGACCAGAAACAGGTATCACCAACTACGTTCTTGCCCCACATATAGTCAGAATGTGCCAAGTCAAATTAAATTCATAGGTTGTATGCTGCATTCTCTGCTCTTCTCCATAGCCACTTTGCCTCGTGGTGGGGGGGTGTTGAGAGTGTCTGAGTACCCCTTTAATACCTGAACCCAAATCTGGGTCAGTGTACTTCAGATGTGGGTTGCCAGGCAACAGAGGACCCAGCAGTGAGGCTGTCAGACCATCACTACAGAACTCAGGCCTGCTTTGACCGGGCTACTGGGCAGTGACCAGACGGGCAACTGGCAGTAGAAGGCAGAGGTCATGCAGATTGATAGCCTATAGGCTGAACTGCCTGGCCCCCTTCCACCTGTGTTCTCCCTTCATATTGCAAGTTCCTATTCAAAAGTGCCCAGGGATGTTTCCTTTTGAGCTCATCAAGAAAACAGGGAGGGAGATAGGGGTGCTAAGCCTATCAGCCTTTGTACTTTATGATGTTTGTGATAAGGAAGAGATCATTGTAGAAGCATGGCTCTGAGGAATTCAGTTTTCAGTGCTTCAGTGAGGAGCTTTGCATAGATATAGATTAGCAGAAAGTTCTGGAGTTCTGACGGAGAGAAGTGATTTCCTGGTATGAGGACAAGGAAGAGCATGTGAGGGCCTCTTAGAGAAACTTCAAGGTTCTGTCCGGGGTTTTGTTGGTTGAAATTGCTCTCTTGCTGCCATGGGCACCTGTTCCAGAGTGACAATGGGAACACCCAGGAAAGAGTGCTCTGGGCTTTCCCACTGCCATCTGTCTATGCTGGAACGTCAGACTATCAGTTGGCACTGCCAGCTATCCATCCTGATTCTGCAAGGGTAACTGGGGAGACCTTGGGAGAGAAAACAGAATCGGATCTCTTAACTAGGGAAATGATAAGGGCCTGCAGATGTGGCCTGGACTGACGGTGCGGTAAGGGTCTGAAGTATTGGTCAAGCAAGACTCCAGGCCAACAAGGTCCTTCTTGCCTCTAATCTGATATATTCCTGGTTTTCTGCATGAAGTAGAGTCTCCCAAAGGCCACATTAGCTGTAGTATTTACTCTGAACATGTTGAACAGAATGCATGCTTAATTGAGTGTCTTTACCAAATGGGCATTTTGATGATTCTCTGATTGTGCCCAGGCTGGTGATGGCTGCCTGCTTTTGGATACTGTTAGGATAAACCCAGAAGATCCAATAAAGAGGGAGCAGAAAAGGTACTATCAAGAGACAGGGAAGGGAAGAGAATAGTGGCCTGCTGGGATCCTAGGTACCCAATTATCTGCAAGTGAAAAACTGGGATGAAAGAAGAGTAAATAACTACCCAATGGGGATCTTTATATGCAAATATTGCTGACTTCCGAGGCAGCCCTTAGGAGAAAAGCAGGGCTGAAATATAAAGGCTGCTGTCACAGTTAGTGTGAGGAATATGAATACCAGCTTGACACACCAGAACCCATAGCCACACCACAACTGTGCAGATAACAACAGCAACACGCTGTCCAAACCTCTTTTCCACTTCACATATTCTCTCATATTTTTTGTAATATTAGGTATATACGTGAGATATTCATCTACACTTGCAAAGCTACACAAACACAGACCTGCTTTAAAAGGAAAGGAAAAATAAAATAAGATGAAAATAGGGAGGCAAACCATAAGAGAGGCTGAACTCTAGGAAACAAAGAGGGTTGCTGGAGGGGAGGTAGATGGGGGGATGGGTAAGTGGGTGATGGGCATTAAGGTGGGCATAAGGATGTAATGAGCATGGGGTGTTATATGCAACTGATGAATCATTAATTTCCACCCCTGAAACTAATAATATAGTATATGTTAAATAAATTGAATTTAAATAAAGAATTAAAAAGAAAAAGTAAGTATAAAGACAAAAAGAAACTATTCCAAAATATTGTCAGCAGTAGGGTTATACATGATTACTTTTTTAAAAAATGTAACCATATTTTCCATGGACACTCTAGCATTTCTATGATAATCAGGAAAACATTGAATAAAAAATCTATTAAAGAGGTTAAGTAGGGAGAAGAAGAGGCATGGGTGGAGGACAGTAGGATTGTACAAGAAGAGAAAAGATGTTGAAAGATGAATGAGCGATCGAAAAAGTTAATTCTTCACAGGCTGCTAGCTTCTGCACATTATTTTCTTTATTATTGAATATCATATCTATTACCCCTCAAAAGATCTGGAAGCTTCTATCAGCATGAAATCAAATGCAAATACTGAGCCAAGTGTCACTCCTCCAGGGCCTTAATTCTATCCTGTGGGTAACAATTGGAAGGCCCACAACCAACTTCCAGTGGTCCTCAAAGAATCTTCCACCGAAGTGCTAACACAGACTTCAAAACTGGGCGGCAGCATCTTTCCCACAGAGTTTAACGTTTATCCCTGCGGAGGCTGGGCCAGACTTGTGCATCTCATCTCTGAAGTATGGAACAGGAGCCAAGAAAATTTGTCAGGAGTTGGAGTAGTGGGATTTTTCCAGATGAAAGCCCGTTCTATTCTCATCCACGCCTCTGCTAGCTGCTCACTGGCTCAGGTAGCCCCTTGGGAAGCTCTGTGGCTGAGGCTTTGGAGAGGTATCTATAGTTTTCATTTCACAGCCACCGGCTTTCTCCAGGGGTACTGTCAAGTCTGTGCTTTAATTGGCTGTTGTTGGGGGACACAGGTGAGGCCTCTCTCAGAGAGCAGAAGTTACTATTTACCTCTACCCACCAGGATCAACTTAAAGCAAATGTCAGAGAACTAAACACCCCACTGAACTCTGGGGTCTGGCATTACTTGTAATTATAAAGTCAATAAATCCTTTTTATATTTTAAATTTATTACATTTTTAAATTATAAAAGCAGTACACACTCATTGTAACAAGTCTAGTAAGACAATAGTCTATAAAGAAAATGTTATTCATCTCCACCTCCCCTCCCCCTACATCTTCCTGACAAAACCACTATGAAAAGTTGAGTGTGAATTCCTTCACTCCTTTTCTATGTTCAAACAAATATGTAGTTATTTTCTATTTCATATGTAAATGAGATCATATAATACCATTTACTGTTATTTGTTTCATTTTATTTGTTATGTACATTATTCTACATATATAAATTTAATTGATCCAATTTCTTATTTTTAATAGCTACTTAATATTTCTTTGTAGAAGTTCCATAATTTTTCCTGTTATTTCTGTATTGATAGATATTCCAGTTTTCACTCCAGCTTTTTTTTTTACACAAAGTATGCCACAGTAAACATCTTACATTCATCCTTACACTTGGTTTCCATTTTTATAGGAAGATTCCCCAAACTGGCATTTCTGGGTCAAAGGGAATGCACACAATTTTACTTCTCACTGTGAGTCTCCCCTATAGCAATTGTTTCCCTCTCTTCTTTTGTCTTCCTCTCCCCTCTCCCACCGCCTTTCTCCCGGGGAGCCTGTGTCTTTAGGCAGGAGAGCCCTGCAGTGAGAACTCCTCCTTGCCAAGTGTGGATTATATTAGCTCAGTGGGAAACGGGGTCTGCAGTGTCTTGGTTGCATTGTATCTCTATTGCTTCTGGTTGGCCAGACTGTTTACAGTTCCTCTTGCTCATTTATTCCGTGCTGTGGAATTATACATGGTCTTCGTCTGGGGCAGGAGCAGTGTGATCAGTTGGGGGTGGGGGTTGGTTTTCAGAGAAAATAGGCTGTTACAATGCTTTCTCACAACACTGTATCTGTTATGTTCCCTCTTATACCTTTTCTTTATTTCTTTATGCCTTTTGTTTAATAGTGGAATTGAGAAAAGTTCTTAGATTCTATCCCAGTTGTTTCCCCTCTGTTTTGAGGGATTTGGGTTTGGGGAGTTTTATGAGTATATAGTCAATCTACTACAACTGATTACTTGACATGAGGATAATTAGTTAAGAAGGTAGGGGTCTTGGAGCTTAAGGATCAGTGCCAAGCAACAGATGCGAACATTTTTAAACAAATGATTTTAACAAACGTTTTAGGAGTGAACTTCCCAGCACGACTTGGCTTTCATTTTTAGTTTTGCTCTTGTTTGGATGTAAAACTGTAATCTGGTCCACCAGACCAGAGAGGAGTGGGATTCCCACCACACCGGGACTGGAGAAAAATAGCAGAGAAGCATGAAGGGAAGCTGGTGAGTACAAACAAGAGAAATACAAAATGCAAACTAACAAAATAGGAAGAAGTAAGTGAGATTTTAAAACCCTCAGATAAAGGCTGCTGTGTGACCAGGGACCTATGAGCTTGTAGACACTTTATAGAAATTTGTGATCTCTAATTCTTATTAGAAACCCACCTGTGAGTCTATGTTCAGCATGCAAACGTTAGCCAAATAGGGGGAAAGAAATGATGAAGTTCCGTGGCAGACATTTTGCTATTGGCGTCCATAACACATGCTGCAACTTTTACTCAGTAGCTTTGAAATGGATTTCTCTGCCCTAGACTGAAAACTAAAGGAAGAAAAGAAAACCAGAATAGAAGTTATGGCAATGAATTTCTTAGGAGAAATTTTAACTTTGGTTTGAACATGTATAAACCTGTAGAATAAGCATTAGCCTTTGTGTTAATACATACTTTTATAGAAACTTTTAATTTTCAAATACGCACTGACCAGTAATAATGATAGTAAAACCAGTCCCTATAATAGGTTTGTCTTTCATAACTTAAGAATTCTGTAATGTATCTTAATTGATCTCATAGTTAATAGTAAGGGTAGTTATATCTTATACTGTTTGCACTGTCATTTGTGTCTGTAAAGATTATCTTTAAACAGTTCGGTCTTGTCAGTAAAAAAGATTTTAAGGTTAAACATATTACAAGGCATTAAGCATCTTAATGGATTATCTGGTAGTAGACTGCTGCTCCCATAGAGGACATCCAGAAAAGCTAGATTTTATTTTATTTTTTTGATATTTTTAAAGATGTTTTATTTATTTTAGAAATAGAGAGTGAGAGAGAGAGAGAGCAACTGGGGGGAGGAGGATTAGAGGGAGAGGGACAAGCAGACCCCTGCTGAGTGTGGAGCCCAGCACAGGGCTCAATCTCACGACCCTGAGATCATGACCTGAGCCAAAATGAAGTCAGATGCTTAACTGACTGAGCCCCCCAGGTGCCCTGAAAAGCTAGATTTTTAAAATTTAGTTGAGTTTGTAAAAGACCTACTAAGGCAACTAGACCTTGAGAGCTAAGACCTCATAAAGAAGAGAAACTCAGTGAGTGTCCCACATACTAGATTGCTTTTCCCTTGAGACATTTACTTTTTACTAAGTAGCAGGTGAGGAGGAGCTAAGAACCCAAGCCAAAAAGCAGCTGCCAAGAGTCAGAAAACCTGAGCAGAACATTCTACAGCCTGATGAGAGAGACCTGATTATGGAAAGAAGAGACAGAGAATTAGCCCAATAATCTGAGCAGTTTTCCTTCCAAGTTGTTCACCAGTTTATAAGTAGCACAGACCAAGAGGTAAACAAGCCAGACAGAAAGCAGATGCTTAAAAAAGCATGACCATGAGCACAAAGGCTAAGAATGTAGATATGGAGGTATATTGTTATACTACATGTGAAGTGATATCATACCATCTGAAGATAGACTATGACAAATTAAGATGTATCTGTAAACACTAAAACAATCACAAAGAAAATAAAGAAGCATAGCTAATAAGCCAATAAAGAGATAAAATGGAAACATGAAAATATTCAGTTCGCCTATGAGAAGTCAGAAAAGGAGGAAAAAGGGGACAAGGAAGAGATGAGATAAATAAAAAACAATAGCAACATAATATATTTAACTTAAATATACCAATAACTAGTTTAGATATAAATGATCTCAACACCTTAACTAATGGTTGAGGATTTAAAAAAATTATAGGAGGGCGCCTGGGTGGCTCAGTTGGTTAAGCGACTGCCTTCGGCTCAGGTCATGATCCTGGAGTTCCAGGATCAAGTCCCACATCGGGCTCCCTGCTGAGCAGGGAGTCTGCTTCTCCCTCTGACCCTCCCCCCTCTCATGTGCTCTCTCTCTTTCATATTCTCTCTCAAATAAATAATCTTTAAAAAAAAGATAGGATTTTAAAAAAAGCAAAGCCACCAATATACTATGTACAAGAAACACACTTCATATATTATGACACAAATAGATTAAAGGATGGAAAAGATTTACCATGCTAACACACTAATCAAAATATAGATTGCAGCACAAAGAATATTACTATAGATAAAGAAAATCATTTCATAATGATAAGGTAGTCAATTCATCAAGAAGACATAACAATATTAAACATTTATGCACCTAACAACAGATCTTCAAAATACATGAAGTAGAAATGGTATGACTTCAAAGAGCAATTGACAAATTCATAGTTGTAGTCCAAAATTTCTTTTTTTTTTTTAAGATTTTCTTTATTTATTTACTTAGAGTGTGAGCACGGGGAGGGGAAGAGGGAGAAGAAGAGAGAGAATTTCCAGCAGGCTCCGCGCTCAGCAGAGCTGCCCTCGGGGCTCCATCTCACCACCCTGAGATCATGATCTGAGCCCAAATCAAGAGTGGGATGCTCAACCAACCGACCCAGGCACCCCCTAGTTCAAAATTTCATTGACTTTTTCTCAGTAATGGATATAACGAGAAAACAGAAAATAATTAAAGATATGGAAGAAGAAGCCAACGGGATCATCTTGACCTCATTGATCTTTATAGAGCACTATTCCTCTCAACAGCAAAATGTTCATTCCTTTCAAGTGCATGCGGAATATTTAGATGGACCATATTCTAGGCCATACGACAATTCTCAGTACATTTAAAAGGATTCAAGTCATACAAAGTATGTTCTTGATCACAATATAATTAGTTAAGAAATCAATAACAGAAATCATCAAATATTTGGAAACTAAATAATACACTTCAAAATAGCTCATGAGTCAAGAAATCAAAAGGGAAATTAGAAATGATCAAAAGTAGTACTTAGCTGAAAATTTATAGTGCTTGAGGGTTTGTAAGAAGAAAAGTCTCAAATTAATATTCTCAGCTTCCATCCTAAGAAACTAAAACAAAAAGAGCAAATGAGACCCAAAGTAAGCACAAGAAAGTAATAAATATCAGAGCAGAAATCAATAAAATAGATAACAAAAAACCAGTAGAGATCAATGAAAGCAAATGTTGATTGATTGTTACTATCAATAAAAGCAATAAGCCTCTAGCCAGATTGATAGGATAAAAAGAGAGCAGACACAACTTACTAATGTTATGAATTAAAGAGGTGACATCACTATAAATTCTACAGATATTACAAAAACTTTATCCGAATAATTCTATCAACTTAGATAAAATGAACAGATTCCTTGAAAAAGACAAACTACCAAAGTTCATTCAAGAAATATTAGAGAATGTGAAAGCCCACATCTATTAAAGAAAGTCTCAGCAAACTAGGTATAGAAGAGAACTTCTGTGCAGACAGTCTCTCCTTTGCTGTCCTGCCCGGTGCTTCTTTGCAGTGTTTTCAGTAAACTTCTTCCCCTTTGTTCTGCCTTGGGTGAATTCTTTCACAACCCACACCACCAGTCTCCACCCCTTCAGGTCCCCCCACATTTGGTGGAGCCCATACAGGGACCCTCTGCCAGCCTAGGACTTTCCTTGGATTCTCTGGGCATTTCTTGAGACTTTCCCTCAGTGGACTGACTCCAGTACTCCTTGGGAAAATGACAGCCTCTGGCAGAGGTTACACCTTGGTGAGGATACAAAACCCCAGGGGAGAACCAGCGGGACTGCCCTTGCCCAAAAGAGTGAGGGATTTCCCCTCTTGCCCTTCTGAGGGATCCTTCCCTCTCTCTCCTTTCTCTTTTCAGCCCTTCAGAGGTCTAACCCTGACAACTGAAGATCTCTAGCCAGGGGAGCTCCCATGTGGTCTAAAGGTTTGAGGGTGAACAGGTCAGACTGCCCATGCCTGTGAAGGCAAAGGACCCTTTCTTCTCCTCTCCTACTCCATACCCCTGAAGTCTCCATTCCCAACGTGTGCAGCAGTTGACAGTGGAAGCTCATCCAGGGTGAATCCACACACATTGTGGACTCAGTTGGGACCCTTTCCTGACACTGGCTGACTCTCAGCCACCTTGCTTCTTTCAGCCTCCCCCCAACGCACTTTTTTCCTTTGTTCCTGCAGATCCAGCCACCATCTTGATCTACAGGCAAAATACATTCCTACCCGTCTGAGTGAATCCAACAATTCCATATACAACTTATGATTCAACAAGGGTCCCAGCCCATACCACCAGAGGGTCCCCTCACCCTAAATCCCATGGACCTGACCACCAGGGAATTTCATTCACATTGCCTTTCAGCATGTTAATATAATACCATGCTCTGGTCTATAACTGCACAGAACCTCCGAGGGACTGACAAGTTTAAGTAGGGACAGCATGCCCCCCTGTCCAGCATGAAGCAACTGCTGAAGATGAGACCTTCGCCCAAATGCCCAAGATTTGTTGTTGTTGATCTGTCAAAGGGGAATGTAGAGGCTACTTTTAGGCAACAGGTTTGAGCAATGGAAACCTGAGTAAAGTAAAAAGCCCACAGTGACCACTGGGCTGAATACAAACAGGCTCATTAGGCAACTCACCTCAAAATATCCATAAGCCTAGCTGACCAATGGAATACTTAAAACCAGGCACAGGAAGATTCCATATGTTTGCATATCCTCCTCAGTCTCCCCCTTAATTAGAGCCCCCACTCCGAATGCCTCATGGCAGACAGTCTCCTTTGCGTCCTGCCTCTGCTCCCTTGCAATAAACTTCTATCTCCATAAATAAACAAACAAATAAAAGCACTTCCTTAACCTCATAAAGGGAATCTATGGAAACCTTGCATCTAGCATTATATTTAATGATAAAAGACCAAATACTTTCTCCCTGAGATCAAGAACAAGAGAAAGATGACTTCTCTTACTCTTTCTATTCAACATTGTCTTGGAGGTCCTAGCCAGTACAATAAGGTAAAAAAAAATAATAATAATAATAAATGAAAAGCATCCAGTTTGGAAAGAAAGAAGTAAAACCACCTTTATTTGCATGTGACCTGATCATCTATATAGAAAATTCAATGGAATTTACAAAAGAGCTACTAGAACTATTAAATAAGTTTAACATGGTTGCAAAATACAATATCAGTATACGGATATCAATTGTGGAGATATATAGTGTTAAACAATCACAACTGAAAGTAAAAAAATTATAATCTAAAAAATAAATACTTAGGGGATAAATCTGATTAAAATTATGCAAGAGCTATACATTGAAAACTACAAAACCCTTCTGAGAGACAGAAGACCTAAGTAAATGGGAGAGATACACCTTGTTCATAGATGATATGAATTGAATGTTTATGTCCCCTCAAATGCACTTGTTGAAACCTAGTCCTCAATGTGATGATATTTGGAGGCAGGGCCTTTGGAAGATAATTAGGTCATGAGGATGGAGCACATATAAATGGAATTAGTGCCCTTATAAGAAGAGGCCAGAGAGCTAGGTAAGTCTCTTTCCATCATGTGAGGATACAAGTCAGCCATCTGTAAACTGGAAGAGGGCTATCACCAGAATTCAACCATGCTTGTACCATGATCTTGGACTTCAGCCAAGATCATGAGAAATAAATTTCCATTGTTTATAATCCATCCAGTCTATGGTATTTTGTTGTACCAGTTAAGCTGACTAAGGCAAGGGGTAGAAGGCTCAATATTGTTAAGATGTTGATTTTCCCTGAATTCATCTATAGATGTAATGCAATCCTAATCAAAATCCCAGATGCCCTTCTTATAGAAATTGATAACCTCATTCTAAAATTCATGTGAAAATGTGCAGTATTTAGAATAGCCAAAACAACTTTGTTTTTAAGGAACAAGATTGGGACTATTACTACCTGTTCATTATTTTAAATGCAAGAATGGTTTTACAGATGTATATACATGTCAGAAGTTATCAAATTGACACTTTTAAATATTGGTGGTTTATTTTATGGAATTTGTAGCTCAGTAGAGCTGTTTTTTTAAAAAGCTAATGGATGGGAAAATGAGAGTTAAAGAATGCAATAAAAGGAACATATAAAACAAATAGTAACATAATAGATATTTAACTCATTTATGTCAATAAGTATCTTAATAAAAATACTATTCTAATTAAATGAGAAAAATTATTGTATTAAGGAATAAACATATTAAAAATGATTAAAATATTTTAATTGCTGACAGAGTTTGTCATAGCCTTTAATATCTTAGTGAACCACACTTTATTTGTGGGTAGCCACAAAGAAACATTTGATTTATGAGAATAATATAAGGAAAAACTTAATTAAAAACTTTTCTCTCAACACCAAAAAAAAAAAAAGAAATCCAATTTAAACATGGGCAGAGGATCTTATTAGACGTTTTCCAAAGAAGACATATAGAGAACCAACAGATACATGAAAAGATGCTCAGCATCAGTTATCACCAGGGAAACTGCAAATCAAAACTAGAATTAGATATCACCTCACACCAGTCAAAATGGCTCATATCAAAAAGACGAGAAATGACATGTATTGGTGAGGACATGGAGAAAAGGGAACCCTCATGCACTGTTGGTGGGAATGTAAGTTGGTGAAACTGCTGTGGAAAACAGCATAGGGTTCCCTCAAAAAATTAAAAATAAATAAAATCTTTAAAAAAATAAATAAACATACCATATGATCCAGTAATACCTCTACTGGGTACTTACCCAAAGAAAATGAAAACACCCATTCAGAAAGATATATGCACCTCTGTGTTTATTGCAGAATTATTTACAATAGCCAAGATATGGAAGCAACCTAAGTGTCCATTGATAGGTAAATGGATTAAAAAGATGTGTATATATATATTTATACAATGGAATATTACTCAGCCGTAAAAAGAATGGAATCTTGCCATTCATGATAACATGAAGGGAGCTAGAGGGCATTCTACTAAGTGAAATAAGTCAGAGAAAGACAAATACCATATGATTTCACTTAAAACAAATGAACAAATAAAAAAAGCAGAAACAGACTCACCAAGACAGAAACCACCTGAGGGGGCTGGATGGGTAGGGGTAGTGGGTAGGAAGACAGGCAAAATGGGTGACAGGGAGTGGGAGGTGCAGGTTTCCAGGTATGGAAATCATGGGAATGAAAGGTATTGCATAGGGAGTATATAGTCAATGGTATTGTAATAATGTTGTAGCTACACTTGTGGTGAGCATAGAGTATAGAGTTGTGGAATCACTATGTTGTATGCATGAAACTAATGTAACATTGTATGTCAACTATACTTCAGTAAAAACAAACAAACAAAACTTTTATCCCTGGCTTCAGCTGAGTTGTAGTTTGAAATGAGCCTCTTCACTTGGGATGATTGAGGTTTATGGGGGTGGTTGATGGGCGGCCTATGATTTTACATGTAAAATATTATATATTTGTATGTTTCTCAGGAGAGGGTCTATAGTTTTCATCAGTATCTCATGTCCAAAAAAATATTTAAGAATCGTTCAAAGAATGAAAAAAATAAGTACTGTTTTAAGTGTCTAATTTCTTAATAGTACTTCTCTGAGATTAATTTCTAATGAACAAGTCAAATGACTTAATCTATAAATGTGTACATGAGCCTCATCACAGCAGCTTGTAACAAATTACAGGTTACTTCAAGGGTTTGTGTGATTTAAACTTTGATGAAAGCCCTGTATTTCCTTTAGTTGGACAACGATTCTCATGGTATGATTCCCACACCAGCAGCTGCAGCATCACCTGTGAATTTACTAGAAATGCAAATTCTCAGGACCTACTAAGTCAGAAACTCTAGAGATGGGGGCCAGCAATCTGGTTTTTAAGGAGCTCTCTAGGTGATTCTGATGTACACTGAAGTTTGAGAACCACTGTGTTAAACTATACCTAGAAAAGCCCATTCTCTACCCCCTGCTTCCAAGCCAAGTTTAGGACAGTTTGTTAAGGAAGTGGCTGCAGAAGGGACAGTCTAGTTTGATGGCTTATATTTTCCATCTCTTTATCCTCACAGAGCCGGAATTGCTCTCACACAAGTATACTGGGTTACGTAGCAACACTGAACAACAGTTTAGAGAAAATCATTGTCTAACTGAAGGAATTTAGAGACACAGCATGAAAGTTCACTCAAAAATTCTGACCAGGAGGGTTTTCAGAGAAGAGCCCCAGTAATTCCAAAGGCCTTGGATCTCTACTTCTTTTGAGGAGGAGAACATTCAGTCTCCCAAACTGATTGAACCTCAGAAACAAAGTTTTGTTTACCTTTTTCCAGCTGTGTGGCACCTTCCCAAGTGTCCTTTAAAGGAGTGCTCAGTATCACCATGGCTCTGTTTGCAAGGTAGTAACCTAGAGTTCACTCAGCCTATGTTCTGAGAAACCAAATGGAGAGGTCTTAGCTATAGCAGCATAAAACTTGAGCCATCCAAAACTAGCCGCTGAAATGTCAAATGATCATTCTCAGGTCCTTCTGAAGCTTGATTTTTTGTGACACCTTACTGTTTTGTTGAAGAATAATAGCATAGAGCACTTCACAACAGTTCTCATTAGAGGGCAGCCAAGTGGAATTCATTCTTGGCTCTTAATAGTTTTCAAATGAGAATTTTATTGCATATTAATGAGCATCAATTGACATTTGTGCCTGGTTTTTATGGAAATTATGCATGTATAATTTGCATAATAGTACCTAAGTGCTTTCAGGTAACAATGCAACTCTGAGAAGCTGGTAAGAGTTTTAGTATGTTGTTTTTTGTTTTTTGTTTGGTTTTGGTTTTGGTTTTGGTTTTGGTTTAATTCCCAGCTCCACTCCCTGGCAATAGTGTTGGAATATTAACAGGTCTCTAGGATCCATCTGTAAGGAGTCTCTAGGATCTGTCTATAAGGCAGTAATTATTCACTGCTCAGTTTGTGTGGTTGTGCCAACTTATACTGAGAGCATAGAGAGAGTCAGAAAAACACATCAGGGTAGGATTCTAAAAGCAGGTGATGCTCCCACTGTAGTCCGAGAGGGATGGTCTAGCCCTTCATAAGTCAAACCTCCTGCTTCTCCTGAGTTATAGGAGTATCTAGACGGTCCTGAAGATTGTTCCTAGAAATCTAGGACTCCTACGCTCTGTGATGTTTTGTAAATGTCTCTGGGTCCACTTCAACAAATATGTGTTGACTGCCTACTATGTACCAAGCACCATACTAGGTGCTAGAGCAAGGACACTTTGGCTTGTTCCCTGCTGCAACCTTAGCTCTTAGAACAGTGACTGTTGCATAATAATTGATCAATCAGTATTTATTGAATTAATGCACATGGCTTCTACCACTGGGGATATATAATTCATTATTTTTTTTTACAAAATCTGATTGTAAATATAGTATAAAGATCATTACTCATAATGTTAGAAGATACATTAATGATTCAGAACTTGGAATTCTGTTAGGATATTTAGAGAAACAAGATGAGTAACCTCAGTTATGTACCCTCAAGTCTCCTGTACAAATGACCCTTCTGTATCATGGAAATGAAATAAATCACTATTTATTGATGATCTAGTATGTATCAGTTATATTTGCATACATCCTATACATCGTATGATTTAATCATCAGCAAAACCTATCAGGTGTAGGTAGTATCTTCATTTCATTGAGGAGGCAGCTAAGAATCGGAGAAGTGACTAACCTAAGGCACCACAGTTAGAAAGTGATGTAGCTGAGACTTAAATTCAGCCTCAGCTTTGTTCATTTAAGTGCCACTTATTACTGCCAATGGTCCTAGGATATGTGAAGTGAAACCAAACTCCCAAGTACTGGGATGGAGGGTTGAATTGGCCTAAGGGCCCTGGGTTGTGCCCAGTATTCAGTTGACCTATGTTTTTAGTAAACTTACTACTTACAACACTGTTTCCTACATCCTGTGGGGGACCCAATCCAGTAGCCAGTCTGATTCAGTATAATTCTATCAACTAGCCAGTTAAGTTTAAACACTATATAGTAAAGGGAGAAATCATATTTGGAAGAAAAATTATAATTAGTATGAAACTAAAGGTTCAGTGTTATCTTCTATAATGTTGAGCAAAAATGTTCTCCAGATTTTGGAAAGATTACTAAGTGTGGGCTGAGAAGCACAGGAGGAGAGAGGCTTTGGGACACAGGAATTAGGAAAGAATGATGGTATAGTTCAAGAATGTATACAAATCCCAACGATTCCAAAGCTCTGCTTTCTCTGAGATCCACACCAGACTAAGGGAGTGAATCAAGTCCACTCCCCTTCCTCACTCCCTGACCACCTCCCACCCTTGCCAAGGGACACCCTGTGATTCCATTCTGCTTTTAAAATCCCCTAAGAGAGATGTGTTTGTAGCAGCCATCTCTCCCTGACCTTTCCTCCAGTGAATCGGGATTTCCTATACAAGCCCTGCCCCAGGGTCCTTTTGGGATGATCACTCAGAAACCATGTGGAAAACTTAATTGGAGGAACTCAAAGTCTTCAAAAAGAAACTTATCATCTCTCCCCCTTTTACAAGGCAAAGCTGAGGTTCTGAGAAGCACAGTAATTCAATCTTCTTTACATTGTTGGGGAGAAAACGTACACGTTCTTCCAAAATTTATATTCTCCCAAGAGAATATTCTTTCTCTTTCCACTGTGTTCCTTTTCTCTCTTGGACCTCCTCCACATCCTTCTAACAACAGCCCTAGAGTTCTTACCCCTGTGACCCTGCCTGCTTCCACAAGTCCACGCCTCGCCCAGCTGTCCCAAATGTGTGGCAGGTCAACCACAACTTCCTTTGAAGGTCTTTAAAGTAGTATAGAAAGAGTGCTGAATTTGAGAAACCTAGATTGTCTTCCTACCACTAGGTAGGTGATCCTGAGCCTCTCAACCTCTGAGAGATATTTCCTCACCCAGAAAATGAAGAGATTGGACTTTATGATATCTGCGGTTGCTTCTTGCTCCACCATTCTGTGACTTAACCCTGACCAAATATCTGTTCCTATATATGCAATACTTTCCCACCCTAATCTTATGTTCATGCTCTCTTAGAAAGTATTTACAACTGGGAGCCATCTCCTGTGTGAGGATCTGTGGCAGGTTCTCCTCGGGGGAGGTTGAATACCCTCTCCCCTGCCTGCTGCCCTCTTGAAGAGTAGTGCGTGTTCAGGAATAGAAGTGAGTTTTACTCTTAGTGTAAGTGGCCCATATTCAGGATGTTTATAAATCTGCTACCAGAACATAACACAATGCATTCAAAGAATTAAAAATGTATTTTACATTCCCTGCTGTTTATAATTATCTGTGTATCTGCTGCCTGTATTAACATAGTTAATGGAGAGCTAATACCTCAGACAATCTTGGGACAAGAAGGGATCTTAGTGAACATCTAGTACAATGCTGTTGTTGGTGGTGGTTTGATTAATACATTTTTTATGCATTTGTATGTGGTTCTGTTTTTCTCTTTTAGTGGTTAACCTGAGGCTGAGGTACTTTGAATAATATATCTATTTGCTCACATTGGGTAGAAACATCCCTATTATTCCACTGTCTCTTTCCCTTATTTTAATATAAAACATGTAGTGGGATGAAAAATAAGAGGTAAGGAAATCAGGACAAAGAGAAGATAGGGGGTAGTAAAATAAGCCAGAGATACCTAACATTGCACAGTGGCTGTAAGTGAGCCACACATTTGGTTCTGCGCTTCACAGAGGCCAAGAGAGAGAGGAACAAACTATGCATGACGTAAAAATGTTCCAGAAAAAAGTTAACTTTTCCTAGTATTCAAGATGAGGAGAAATTTATACCATGTGTCTTTATGGAGGAGCCACTAAGTCAATGTTGTAAATTACACCATCAACAATATCTTATTAATACTTACAGTGCTAAATTAATTTATTCATTAAATAAGCATTTATTGAGTGCCTACTGTGAGTGCCCTATGTTTCAGTGCATTACAGCTGCAGTTCTTTTTGGGGCTCAAATTATCCTGTCATGGGCCAGGGGGAGCCAGTTGACTCCTGTGTCCTTTCAACATGATTCTGTAGTCTCTGATACCTTTTTATTTTCTAGTATGACAGGATGTCCCAGATTGATCTTGTATATTTACATCTCCATAACTTAAATTGGCTATTTCACTAAAAAAACCTGATTCCTTTTAGTGAGTGGTTTTAGAGACCACAATCTGGGCACTCAGAGGGTTTATTGTTATTGGGTTGTAATTACTCCCAAGCCTCAGTTAACAGACTAGAAAATAATGACTGTTTTAAAAAGAGGACAATAAATTCTAAGATCATACTGGTATTTCTAATTTATTTTTTTAGCTTTTTAACAGTACTTAATCTTTTTTAAACTATTTTTAGATTTTATTTATATTTAGTTAACATACGGTGTATTATTAGTTTCAGGAGTAGAATTTAGTGATTCATCAGTTTTATATAACACCCAGTACTCATTAAATTCAGTGCCCTTCTTAATGTCCATCACCCAATTAATTACCCCACCCCCCCACCCACCTCCCCTCCAGCAACCCTCAGTTTGTTCCCTATAGTTAAGAACTCCTTATGGTTTGCCTCCCTCTGTTTTTATCTTATTTTATTTTTCCTTCCCTTCCCCTATGTTCATCAGTTTTGTTTCTTAAATTCCACAAATGATTGAAATCATATGATAGTTGATTTTCTCTGACTGAGATCTCACTTAGCATAATGCACTCTAGTTCCATCCACGTCATTGCTTGGTATTTCTAATTTAAATTAAAGATAGAAAGATATTTACTTATCTTCATATGTGAATCTCTTTCCTCTCACTTTGAAAATCTTAGTTCCTAATAACATAACCATAATTACTTATTTGCTTTACCTAATAGATACTTATATTTTGATATATATATATATGTGTGTGTAACCATATATATATAAAATAAATATATATATTTATATGTATATTTATATATATATTTATTTATATATAAATAAATATATATATTTATTTAATGCAGTTTAAGATTTCTTTGTGGGTATTTTTTGTCCTTTGCAAGTATAATCAAATTACAGTTACTTAAATCCTTTATGTAGTTATACCATCAACTTGATATAGTTAGATTAAGTTACACCATCAACTCAGTTAGATTAATATATTTCAATTTGTTTTTAATTTTTAGAGATTGATATTCTTCTTTCTGATTTAATTTTGCTTTTAAATTAAGTGAAATATTTACATAGTTGCAGAGTCAAAACTATCAACATTGAGAGGTCTATTTTACCTCCCTGTCCCCTCCCCCTTGTTCTTTTCCTCCTCTTATAGGTAATGCTTTTATTCTCTCATTGTTTCTTTTTGAAAATAATCCAATGACCTATGTGGATTTCATGTCTTTTATTACACAAAAGGCAGAACACTATATATGTTGTGTTGCATCTTGCTTTTTTTAAAAACAATCTGTCCTGGAAATCATAGCAGTGTATAGATAATTTCTCATTCTTTTCTAAAAACTGAGATAGTCTTCATTTTTAAAAACTAATTATTATACAAAAGCAATAGATTAATGTAGAGAGCTCTTGTAATTCTCACTATGGAATTAACCTTTGACATTTTTCTTTATATGGCCAAACCTGGCAACCTCATTTAAAATTGCTTCATTCCACCTTGACAATTCCAAATGCTCTCATCCTGATCTACCTTTCACTCCATTGTCTTTAACACCTTCAAAATATTATTTAATTTATTTAGCTATTATGCACACTGGTTATTGTTTGATATCTCCCCTATTGTAATATGAATTCTATAAAGACAGGGATCTTTCTTTTGTTCACCAGTGTATTCCAGATGCCTAGAACCATGTCTGTGACATTGTTAGTGTTCAAAAAAAAATTAAGTTAATGAATATTAGCAAAAGAATTTGGGGGGAAAAGGAATGTGTAGCCATGGAGTTCTGCATAAATGTATAGGCAACCTTCCCTTTCACATTCCTCTCACAGTTTTCCTGGCCCTAGAAGCCTTTTATGATTCAGCTTTATTGTTGGTAATGCAGGCACCAACTCAACTAGCAATGTGAATATGAACCAAGGCAGTTGTGTTTGAAAAATGATAGGGCATAGAGGATATGGGTGTAAAGGAGAATTCAGTATATGTGTATTTTTGCAGTAGGTACATGCTTATAGACATTGCTTTAAAAAATAACAAAAACACTTTTTTTACATTTACCAACACATTTACCATTTCCAGCACCCTTCATTCCTTTATATAGACCCAGATTTGCATCTGATATCATTTTTCTTCTGCCTGAAGAATGTACTCTAACATTTCTTACAGTGCATGTCTCTAAGATTTTCTTTATCTCAAAATGTCTTTTTTTTTTTTTTCTTTTAACCTTTTCACTGAAACACATTTTCACTGGGTATTATATTCCGGGTTGACTTTATTTTTCT
Source organism: Callorhinus ursinus (assembly GCF_003265705.2). Classification (NCBI taxonomy): domain Eukaryota; kingdom Metazoa; phylum Chordata; class Mammalia; order Carnivora; family Otariidae; genus Callorhinus; species Callorhinus ursinus. The sequence goes on along the minus strand of NW_027397063.1, from coordinate 56,421,550 downwards.
TTCATTACTTTAAGATGTCTTTCAGTTCTCTTACAGCTTACATAATTTCCAAATGAGAAATCTATTGTGAGTCTTACTGTTATTCTTCTGTACATAATCTACCTGCATCTAAGATTTTATCTTTATTGCAAGTTTTCAGTAATTTCCTTATAATGTGCATTACTGTATGTATGTGTGTTTTAACATTTATTCTGCTTGGGTTTGGTTGAGCTTCTTGGATCTGTAGGTATATACTTTTTATCAAATGTGAAAAATTTTTGGTGATTTCTTTCAAATTTTTTTTTTCTGTTTCCTCCCTCCCCCACCTTTATCCCCGGGGATCCAATTACATGTATATTAGAGCACTTGTTATTGTTCCGTAAGTCACTGAGGCTGTGTCCATTTTATCAATTGTTTTTCTCTCTGTGCTTCATTTTTGATAATTTCTAATGCTTTGTAACCATTATTTTATCTTTGTGGTGTCTAATCTATTGTATTTTTAATTTCAGGATAATATTTTTATCTCTAGAATTCTATTTGGGTCTTTTTATATTGTTCACTTCTTGCCTCATTTTATAGGTCATGTTTTTTGCTTCTTTGCATGCCTGATAATTTTTTATTGGCTGATGGACATTTTGAATTTTATGTTTTTGAGTGGTACATCTTGTATTCCTTTAAAGGGCATTGGGTTGTGTTCTGGAAAGCAGTTCAGTTTTTTGTGGATGAATTTGACCCTTTTGAGGCTTTCTTTTAAGTATTATTAGGACAGCTCTTCCCAAAAGACTAGACTAGAGTCCAATAGTACCCAGACTAGAGTAGCTTCTAGGGTTTAGTTCCACTACTAAGATATGACCTTTCTGAGGATTCCATCCAATGTCATATATAATATGAGGCTTCTGTCCAATGTCATATATAATGTGAGGCTTCTCCATTATGTGTGAGCTCCAGGAATTGTTCAGCTACTGCCTACCAGTGGTTGTCTTCCATTTCAAGTAGTTTCTTCTCATTCATGTCTAGTTCAGTACTCAGAAAAATACTGAGGAGCTACCCTGCAGATTTCCAAAGCCCTCTCTCTCTTTTTTCTCCCTCTTCTTCATTTCTGTGCCTTACAAATCCTCTGCTTTGACCTCCCCAAACTCCAATCTATTCTCCTTACTTAGGAGTAAGTTTCCTTCTTGGGTTGTGGCCTGGAAACTGCCTCCAGGCAGTAACTTTGGGTCAATTATAATCATTGAAAGAATATTTTTTATATTTCATTTTATATATGTCAGTCACTTGTAGGGTTCACCTCACTTGTTTTCCACAGTTCTATATCTGCTATCCATTTTCTGAAAAGAGCAGTTTCATGTATTTTGTCTAGTTTTCAAATAGTTTACAGTAGGAAGGCAATTCCTATAGCAGTTAATTCTTCATGAAGCAGAAGTCCTACCAACTGTACAACTTTTTAAAAGACAGTAGTTGTAGGACTAGTTTTTCAATAGCCAGAAATAATGTATAGAAGAATAAGGAGAGATTTTATGGAAAGACATGGGGCCATTCAAAGTTGTGAACCTGTAATAGACTATCTTACACTTGGCAACAGTGTAGCTAATGCATTGCCTATTTTCCTGATCCTAATCACTGGGCAGGACTCTATCAAATAAATTCTAAGCTCCACCGTGTATAATGTTGGGTCTCCTACTGTCTGTGGCCTAGACAGTTTACTTCTAGAGATTTAGAGGCCGGGCAAGGGTTGCTCTTGGAGGATCCCAGCAGATCTTTCTCTTTGTGCCTTAGATTCTGTATCTAGCTTGTTGTCAAATCCCTCACCATTACCCTATCTGACACACTACTCCCCACTCAATTTCCCAGTCTCTCAACACTTTTTGAAATCATTCAACTCTCCTCTCAGTGACTAAGTCATGCACTGTTTCACCAGCTCCTCATGTGTGAATCTCTGAATGTGTGCTAACGTTGGAGTTGAATGCCTGCTCCATGGCAGAACCCAGTATCATGGTATGTAAGTTCCTACGCTAGCTATCCATGGACCAAATGGGGGCTTAACATTCAAAGGTCCATGCCAATGATTTCAGTCTGTCCAAGGGAACCATTGAAATTTATCCCCCAGGAAATTTATGTTCATATGGACTACCCCATCATGTTCACAGAATCTCCCTAAGATAATGTAAGCTTAAGATTGTTAGTACTTCTAGGATCCACAGTGTTGACCAAGGTTTCTCAACTTTAGCATTATTCACATTTGGAGCTGGATAATTCTTTGTTGTTTGGAATATCCTATGAATTATGGGATGTTTAGCAGCATCCTTGGCCTCTACCAACTAGATGTCAGTAGCACCCTATCTCAGTTCTGACAACCATAATATCTCCAGACATTGCCAAATATCCTCTGGACGTACAAACTTATCTACTGGTATAGAGACCCTGTTATGTGCCATACTCCAGGGAACTCCTAGAAGTTAAGCTCAGGGAACTGAAGAACCCCAGCAGACCATTTGGTGTCTTTGGAGAGATCAGTTTAGAGAGTTTGCCCCATGTAGAGTGGACAATCGGTGGATATTGACCTTGGAATGTAAACTCCTGTGTTCAAGTGCTGCCTCTGCAGATGTGGAACCAGGTTCTCTACTCTGCTCTTCAATTTCCTTATTTAAAAATGAGGAATGGTGTTGTTTACCTCACATGACGTTGTAGTAAAAATGAATGGGGTTTTACACACACACACACACACACACACACACACACACACACACACACACTGATGTATACCTCTATATGATGCAAAGATAAACTAGCATGGACTTAATAATGGTTAAAATATAAGTATTTATTCGTTAGCATGATTAAAGGGCAATATAGGAAAAATAAATCTTTCAGTCCATCATGTAGAATAGCTTCCTTGGGCTTACAATATTAGAAGACACAATAGGGGGTGTCTAAGCTTAAAAAGAGGAAAAGAAAAAAAAACAGTCTTTGCAGCAATAAAATTTCAACCAAAGTAAGATGCAAATAGCCACATTTGTATATTTAGTTCTTAATTTTGCATTCAGTAATTGGACAGTCTGTATAAGAATTTAAATGTCTTGATGGGAGATAGTGGCTTTTAGTTCTCTTGGGATTTCATTGTAATGAACCTGGTAAATAATTCAGGAACATATGAGAGGCCAATGAATGGGCAACACCTGGTGCTATATTGTTCATGCCTAAGCATGCAGAATCCAAAGATGGCATTCTACACCTGTCACTATTGTTCTGGCTTAAACACAAGTTCTATGTTCAGTGGCTATTGAAATAATAATAATTGATATTTTTCCTGTTCCAGTTCCCTCCACAATAAAGAAAACAGGCTAAGCTGTTTCAGAAACACAAAACAGAAGTGGCACCCTCTTTCAAGTTCCCATTGGTAAAATTTCTAATCTGTTTTCTCTTTCAAGGGATAGATTGCTTTAAAGAATTAGGAACATGTCTACCTTTTCTGTTGAGGCTACTCTGAGCCTTTCTGCATTTCTACTTTTGTTCTGTAAATTGAGCTTCCTTTTAGATCACAATATTCATATCGCAAGCATCTTCTAAGAGAAATAACACTGTCCTCTGGCCCCTCATTCACACTGTGGGAATTCCTAGAGCTCTTCAGTGTCTCTCCCTATTACCTGAGTAGACTATCCCACTTTTAGGAGTCTACAAGTTTGAAAACAAACAAAAACCTCTTGGCAAAGGGTTTCTGTATCATTCTGAGACCCCCACTGCCTGGACATGCAATGTTCCTCCACTCACTGAGTGAACAAGAACTCCAATGACTGAAAGACATTTCATGCAGACAGCATGGGTCACCGAAGGCCACTGCCACTCAGGATCAGACAGAGCTTAAGCCATGAGTTGCATGGAAAGATCTTGGAAGGACAGGGGATTTCCCAGTAGGGAAAAAAGGGAGATGGGCCTCACATGTTTAAACTAAAGGTCTTATAGGCTGGGCCAAAGCAAGGGTCTGGAAAGAGACTGTTGAACTTTGTATCTATAAATTGTTAAATGAGCTTTGTCTTTGTTTTTAAAATGTTTTTATTATAGAGGCTTAACATATGTTTATTTAAATATATGTTAAGCCATTGTTATATGTAATAAAGTACATACATAAAATGAAAATATAACTATGTATAATTAAAATATATAAAATAATATTCTTAAACCTCTGTAATAAACCATTTATATATGTTATATAGTATATATTAAAGTAATATATATAATTTGTCTTATATCTGTTTTTATATATGTAATGTGTGTGTGCATATATATATGCACACACATATGTATATATATATACATATATATATGCACACACACACATAATTTGTTTGTTCACAGGTTTAATTGCCTTCCTTTCCTTCTGGACCTGTGTGAGAGTACTTGGAGCAGTGACTGCCATCTGGTGGCAAGCCAGAATCATCACTTTGTGTGATTCTAATGGTTACAAAGATGCCCACTCTTGACTCCCATGGTGTGCACTGCCAGGGCACAAGGAAAGCCTGGAGGGTGTCTGATGAAGGAGCCCAGTGAAACAACCCTTCACTTCCACCTGCACTAGTTGTTCATCCCGGATTCTGAGCCAAGAGCCAGCTCCAAAATGGTGCCTCTGAAGAAAAGATTTGAATTGTTCTTGTGTCTTGGTCTAAGATGTGCTAGTTAACGACCAGCAGGTAACCAAGACTGTGAATAAGCGCACACCGAAAGGGCCACGTGATGACATGGAGCCTGAAATAAACTGTTCCGAACTGTGTGACAGTATTCCTGGCCAGGAGCTGGATCGGAGTCCTCTTCATGGTCTCTGCAGGACAATTGTGAGTGAACAGCCAGGGGGTGTCAGGGCTGCTCGGATATACATGTTGTCATTGTCATTGTCATTGTTGTGGTTGTTGTTGTTAGTGGTGGTGGTGCAGGGGTGATGGTGAGGAGGCGGAGGACGAAAAAGAGGAAATGGGGGGAGGAGGAGGAAATGTTCATGCCGGACACATATTTCCCAGCTTTGGGGATGGTGGGGCAGTTCGTGTTTGATCTATGAAAGAGCTTTCACTCCAACAGCTTCTCTTTATTCTGTTCACAGACCTCTTCCCATTACAGCGGTAAGACCGTTTCTTCGTTATCTCCTGTCCTCTTGGGTGTTGTTTGGACTTTTCTCAGCTGTGGACTTCTTCTGATAGTCTTCTTTCTTGGCTTCACAATTCGCTGCAGGAATAACAGGTAAGTAGCCCCATACCTAGTTTCTCATCCCCTAGAGCCTGAATCAGGAAACCCAGAGTGTAAGTATCATTTTGACATCACGAACTGTTAGATGGTATCAGTAAAACTTATCTCCTGCTGTGGCCTTAAGCTATATGAGAAGTTCCCCTGAGATCATACGGGCCTTGCAGTACAGTTGCCTCTTGAGGAAAAACAATCTAGCCCAGTATTATGGTAACTACTACAAGGATATCCAAAGAGGAGAATGAAGTGTCTCTCCTCATAAAGGAAAGGTATGGTCCTTCTGACAAAATGAGGTATTTGGGGGTTTTTGTTTGTTTTTTTTTTTAATTAGTTTTAAGGGTAGAATTTAGTGATTCATCAGTTGCATATAACACCCAGTGCTCATCACAACAAGTGCCCTCCTTAAAGCCAATCACCCAGTGACCCCATCACCCCACCTACCTCCCCTCCAGCAACCCTCAGTTTGTTTCCTAGAGTTAAGAGTCTCTTAGGGTTTGCCTCCCCCTCTCTCTCTGTTTTCATCATAGAAAATGAGGTGTTTGTATTAAAAACAGAGAGCATGTAGAGAAATATTCCAAAGCAACATTAGAATCTATGGCCAATATAGTTTGGAATCAGCCTAGGTGGGCCAAGATTTCTGAAAAAATAGTGGAGCCCTACTATCCTGTTGATCTGTTAGACAAGTTCTGGCTGGTTAGAAAGTCACTGGCTCAGGGTGCCTGGGTGGCTCAGTCGGTTAAGTGTCTGTCTTCGGCTCAGGTCGTGATCCCGGCGTCCTGGAATCGAGTCCCGCATCGGGCTCCCTGCTCAGTGGGGAGTCTGCTTCTCCCTCTCCCTCTGCCTCTCCCCCAGCTCATGCTCTCTTGTGCATGCACTCTCTCTCTCAAATAAATAAATAAAATCTTTAAAAAAAAAAAAAAGAAAGAAAGTCACTGGCTCATCAGGGTAAGTATCCATGGCTTCCAGGGCTGGCAAAAGAAACTAAATGAAGACTGTTTTCTGAAGGGACTTGCAAAATTCTGCCTTCACTGCTATGGGATCCTTCCCTCAGAGCCCACCCCATCTATCCCACACCAATACTCTTTACCATCATCCCGCCCCTACTGTCCCAGCCTGCCACCTGAGAAGCCCTGCTCCAGCTATCGCTTTGGGGCCCACAGCTAAATTCTGGAAGGAGCCCACATCAGATTTCAACAACTGGTTCAGAGACGTCAGACTCGCCCAGCCCCACTCCAACCTTATACTTTGTGGGGGTCACCTGTGCTCCATTCTCTGGGTTTGGCGCTCAGATGAGGGTCAGTCTGTTGGATTTGTCTAGCAGGCATTTTGGGGCACAGTTGGCCACTTGAGGCATGGAGGACATGGAATTGTTAAAGAACAGTGACTTGAATGGCTGTGTCAACCTTGGCATGGCTGTGACGCAGGGCAATCAAACCTTAGTGTACCTCTGATGCTGCCCCAGCCACTTTTCATTCTGTTCCTCAAATTCACTAAGCCTACTCCCATCTCAAGGCCTTTGACTTACTGTCCCCTTATGTTCCCACTGCCTGCCAGTCTTCTCCAGATCTTCCCGTGACTGGTTCCTTCTCATCTTATAGGTGTTGGCTCAAATATCACCTCTTCCCTGATCATTCTATCCAGAGTAGCCTGTCTACAGAATGGCCATCCAGTTCCAGTATCTCAATCCATATATTATCACCCTGTTTTATTTTCTTATAGCAATTATAACTCTCTGATATTACCATATTTATTGATTTGCCTGTTTATTGTCTGTATCTCCCATCAAAATGTACAGTCTTTGGACACAGGGACTTTGTCTATCATGCTCACCACTGTCTCCAGCATTTAGAACAGATTCTGGAACATAATAGGTTCTCAGTAAATATATTTTCAGTGACCCTGGGAAGAAAGATACTTACATCCCAATGGTAGCTGCTACCAAGAAAATGACTGGGGAAATCATGCATTTCAAAGTTAGAGAACTATGGAGTACAGTCTTTTCAGCTGCAACACATTTCTATAGTGCAAATTAATACCCATTTGGAAAATAAGAAAATAATACCATTGGTTCATATGTAATTTTCCCCCATCACATCAATGGTTTAAGGATTTCAGAGGCAAGCCTTCCTACAGTTAAAGAAGGAAGCCTTAAGCTAAGAATATTGCACTACTGTGGCAATGTAAGTAGTAGCTCATTTAATGGCTTCAAGAACTGGCGTACCTCTTATGTTAGGAAGCTATCTAGGAGTAGATGGGGAAGTAGAGAAGATATTTCCCAAGTGTTTAAAAACAATTGATTGTTGAAGAAAGCACAGATCCAGAGCAGATTTTTAATTTGGATGACAATGTTATCTATTGGAAGTCCATGCCCTCAAGTACCTACATCTAGCAGATTTAAGGTTGCAAAAATCAACTGTGACCTGGGTACAAATAGTGGTAATTGACATTTGCTGAGTGCTAGTTTTTTAATTGGATAATCATTATTTTTATTGGTATTTTGGTTACAAACTTAAATATGTTTCATATTTAATATGGCCCCATATTATTTTCCCCATAACCCATTATTTTTATACACAATTTTGTAGGATGCAGGGTTTTTAAAGCATTTATATATCCTGTTAAAATAGGAACACTTGTAAACAGTGTTATAGTAGAAACACCTATATTTCTTTCATTCCATTAAAGATTTTGCTGCGTGTCTTGCTTGCAGTGGGAGCATGACTTGGCATAAAGAATAAAATAATAAGAGGCACTGTGAATAAAAACACCTTTTGCAATTAAGTAGCTAACAAGTTCAGACAAGGAAAGATAAAATAACCCAGTTTCAAAGTGCTTTCTTAAATAATAAAATTTGTTCAAAGGTGCAGCATCACAGGTGCTTCATTTCAGTTCTTTGGTCTCTAAATTTGTAACTCTGTGTGTGTGTGTGTGTGTGTGTGTGTGTGTGTGTGTGTGTGTGTGTAGCACCAGAGGAAGAAAAATATTTTAATAAAATATAAATATTATAGTAATGTTCAAGTTCAGATGCAGATACTACATTTTTGATAAAATTTGAAAATGTCTATAAGAGAAAATCAGTAAAGATAAAGACTTGAACAGCACTATCAACCAACTTGACCTAATTGACATTTATATAATCCTATACCCAACACCAGCGGAATACACATTCTCTTCAAGTACACATAGAACATTTACCAAGATAGATCATATTCTGGGCCATAGAAAAAGTCTCATTAAATTTAAAAGGATTCAATTCATACAGAGTATGTTCCCTGACTACAGTTGAATTAAATTAGAAATCCATAACAGAAAGAACTCTGGAAAATTTTGAAATATTCAGAAACTAAATAGAACACTTTAAAATAACTCATGGTCAAAGAAGAAATCAAAAGAGAAACTAGAAAGTATTTTCAACTGAAAATGAAAATATAACATATCAAAATTCATTAGATGCCATTAAAGCAGTCCTTATGGGGAAATGATAACACTAAAATCCATATTAGAATAGGAGAAAGATCTACTTTATGAAACAAAAAAAAAGCAAATTGAGTCCCAAAATAAGCAGAAGAAAGGAAATAATAAAGATGAAAGTGGAAATTGATGAAATAGAACAACAACAACAAAATCAGAAATAAACCGTGAAACCAAAGCTCTTTATTAAGGTCAATAAAATTGACCAACCTCTACTTCAAATGATGGGGGGGGGAGTAGAATATATAATGACCTGAATAAGGAAAGAGAGGTGACATCACCCAAGATTCTACAGATATTAGAAGGATAATAAGGTAATGTTAAGAACAACTGTAGCAGGTAGTCTCTAACATGTTCTGCATTAATTCCAATCTCCTGATAGTCACAATCTTGGGAAATCCCCTCTCTTTGAAGATGGGCTGGAATTACTGACTTGCTTATTAATGTGATATCACTTTTAGGATAAGTTTACAAAAAGACTGTGGCTTCCTTCTTGGATCTCTCTCGCTCTTTCACTTTGTCACTTTGAGGGAGGCCACCTTCTTGTTGTGAGCTGCCCTATGGAGAGGCTCACATGGCAAGCAACTGATTTCTAGTCTGCATCCAGCAAGGACTGAGGCTTACTAACAGCCATGTCAATGAACTTGAAAACAGATCCTTTGAGACATGCTAATAGCAATGAGGTTGGAAGCAGATTTTACCCCAGCTGAGCCTTGGAGGACTGCAGCAATGGCTGGCCCCTTGACTGCATCCTTGTGCAAGATCCTGAGCTAGAGGCTCCCAGCTAATCTGTGCCTGTATTGTTGAAGAAATGTTACCAGTTTTACAGAACATCTTCTGAAACACTGAAAATCATGGCGCATTCCCTAATTCATTCTATGAGAACAGTATTACCCTGGTATCAAAACCTAGTAAAGACATTAGAAGGAAAAAAAACCCTGTAAGTTAATACCCTTCATGACCATAGATCCAAAATTCTAAACAAGATTTTAACAAATTGAGTCCAACCAAATATCAAAAGGATAATACATCATGATGAAGTGAGATTTATCCCAGGAATGAAAGGTTCAATTAACATCCAAAGATTAATCATATAATTCACCATATTTACCAACTTAAAATAATGATAATCTTTCTAGACAGAGAAAAAGGATTTTGACAAGATTCAACATCCATTCCTGATAAAGTCTCAACAAACTAGCAATAGAAGAGAACTACTTCAACCTAACAAAGTACATCTGTGAAAAAAAAACTATAGCCAACACCGATTTTTAGTGGTAAAAGACCGATTGCTTTCCCATTAAGATCAGAAACAAGACAAGATGTCCGCTCTCACCACTTTTATTCAATGATGGAGATCTTAGCCAGTGCAATAAGATAAGAAAAAGACAATAGAAGGCACCTGGTTTAGAAAGGAAGAATTAAAATGGCTTTACCCTCTGGTGACCTGATTGTGTATGTAGAAAATTCAATAGAATCTATTTTTTAAAGAACTACTAGAACTAATAAATGAGTTTAGAAAGGTTGAAGTATATGAGATCAAGGTACAAAACTCAACTGTATTTCTAAATACTAAAAACAGACAACTGAAAATTGAACTTAAATGCATTGCCATTTACAATAGCATTAAAAATATGAAATATTTAGGGATAAATATAACAATGCAAAATACTTGTACACTAAAAACTACAAAACATTGCTAATCTAACAAATACTGTGAAATACATGCTGAAAACTTTAAAATTGCTGAGAGAACTTAAATCCTAAATAAATGGAGAAATACTGTGTTCATGGGTTGGAAGACTCAATATTGTTAATTCTCTCTTAATTGATCTAGAGACTAAGCCCAATTACCATCACATTCCTAGCTGGCATTTTTTTAAAGATTCTATTTATTTGAGAGAGAGAAAGCACAAGCAGGGCGAGCAGCAGAGGGAGAAGGAGAAACAGGCTCCCCACTGAGCAGGGAGCCCAATGTGGAGCTCTATCCCAGGACCCTGGGATCATGACCTGAGCCGAAGGCAGACACTTAACCGACTGAGCCATTCAGGCGCCTCTGGGAAAATGCAAATTCAAGCCACAATTAAATGTCACTACACACTTAATTACAGTGGCTACAATTTTTAAAAAACTAAGTCAAGTGTTGATATACATTGCTGGTTGAATTGCAATGTGGCACAACCACTTTGGAAAATAGTCTGGCAGTTTCTTTTAAAGTTCAACACATACCTACCCTATGATCCACCCATTCCTCCTTTTGGTTTTTACTCAAGAAAAAATAAAATGATATGTCTGTACAAAGACTTGTATACCAATGTTCATATCAGCTTTATTTTAATAGTCAAAGATTGGACATAGAACAAATATCCATCAACAGGTGAATGAATAAACAAGTTGTGGTGTATCCATAAAATAAAATACTCCTCAGCATTAAAAAGAATGAATTATTGATACTTGGGACAACATGGATGAATCTCAAAGTAATTATACTGAGTAAAAGAAGCCAGGCAAAAAAAGTCCCGTACTATATAATTCCAATTATACAAAATTCTAGAAAATTAAACTAATCTGTGGTTAACTAATCTGTAGTAACAGAAATCAGATGAGTGGTTGCCTGCAGGTGGGTGGGGGGTGGCACAGAGAAGCAAGAAGGAGGGATTACAAAGGGATATGTGGAAACTTTTGAAGGTGATGGATGTGTTCATTACCTTGATTGTGGTATTTCATAGATATTTACATATATCAAATCTTACCAAATCATATATCTTAATTATGTGCAGTTTATTGCATGGCAGTTATATTCATTAAAGCTATATTTCAAAATGTTGTCTACATTCTTATTTTTCTGAGAAATTTCCCATAAAGGAAAAAAGTATACCATATCTGGTGTCCTTCGAAGGGCCCTGCTAGGTGACCTGAAACGCATCTAACTGTGTTAGATATTAATGACTATTATGGGAGAATGCATTATTTTTTTCTAGATTCCTCTTAAAGTTTAATAATCACTTAACTTGGAGCAAAGCAGGTACTTCAGGCCCAAAGGCTCTCCTGGTGCCTCTTACGTAATGCATAAAATAGGGGCAATGTCCTAAGTTCTGTATGAAGCTAAACTTGTTCAATTAAAGAAGTTTTATTCCAAGAGCTTATCTCACTGTCACTTGTGATAATGAGTATAGATACTAATTGTTATTTACATGTTGTTATTTCTCAGAATAAAAGTGGCATTTGCACAATAATCCCCAGTATCTTGTATTTTACTGCCTGGGAAATCAAGAAATTTGAATAATAAGAATTGTGTAAGAATAAGTTTTTGCCCTGCTTGCAGGTTAACAAGTTAACCTGCTACTATCTTATAGATACTAGCAAAAGACATGAGACTCGGGCTCAGAGACAAAGTACTTCATTATTCATGGCAAGAGCAGTAGTCAGAGCTTCATGTTGCATTTGTGCTGGTTACCATGTCCCCAAATCCCATGAGGATGATGCAAGGACCACGATGGAGGCTTGAATACACGGGGAGCTGTCATTAGAGGAGAGGAATCTGAACCTGAGGAATTCCCCATTTTTATAGTGAGTCATAACAAGCCTGGTCTTTTTCTGGGGAGAGATGTTACCTCAGTAAATATTTGCTGAGCTGAACACCTACTGTGCTCAGGATTCTGTGTAAAATGTAATTAAAGTGTTCCTGGGAGCTTCAAATGCATCACCTAGGTGGAAAAACTTGAGCAAATCCAAAAAATACATTCTGGTTTTTTAAAAATAGCTTTTAAAAAAATAATGTCTTGCTGCAGGGAAAGCTATGTTCTTTTCATATTGATTGTTTCAGGTCTGCCCTCTTTGTGGTTTGAGTAATTGGAGCTGAAGGGAAGGTGATGGGGAAGAAAGGAAAGCAGTTGGCATCTTGTTGGCTATGAGAAAGTTTGCACTAAGATTGTGCCCTACAAATCTTTCTGGTATCTTCTCTATAATCCTTAGTTTGATGGTTATTGGCCAAGAAGAAAGAGCCAGTCAGGCCTAGAATAAATACCACCCATATAGCTGATTTGGGGATAGGTTTGCAGAGCCTAGGATTGAATTGAGGCAGAGACAGGAGCATATCTTGCAAGAACTTATCCAAAAAGAAAACTAAGGTTCATAGTTGAAAAAAAAATTGTATCCATCATCACTTCCAAAGGTTTGAGCATAGAGCCAAAAGTCAGTGGTGTATCATGAGGTCAAAAGACATTGGCATTCAGGAATGGTGCTGGAAAAGAGGTGAGAAGCAGAAATAAGGTGACAAGATCTAGGATCATGAACAGAGATGAGGTTTTCTTGGTACTGGCTGGGAGATGGAATAGGGATGATTCAGCAAGAAGTTAATGAGGCAGGATCAGGGTTAATGGATAGGAGTGTTTTCTACACAGCCCTCTGATGCTCTTTGTCTATCCTGTAGTCAGGCCTAAATCACTATGACCTCTAGATGAAGTTGACACACACCCCTTTGCATACTCACTGTTACAGTTAAGCATGTCATTGACCCATCACAGCTTATTGGATAGGAAGGAGGAGAGCACTGTCTCCCCTGGCAGATAATGAGCTCCTTGAGTTTAGTATCACATCTTATTCATCTCTGTATCTCCATTGTGCCTGGACTATACTCCATGTTTCCTGAATGAATGAACTAAATGGACTAGAATATAGACTATGACAATATAAGTTCTTAGAAGGTGGATGTTTTCATCTTTAACTGTAATATGGTAGCAATTCTATATAAAATTATGCCATAGGTAAGCAATTGCTTTCCATTGTTCTTTCTCTCCCTCATGGTGGTTGTCCCTGCAGGGGCCTAAGGAATGACATCCAGAGCCTCAGTTTCCCATTGCTCCTGGTTGTGGCCTTTCATTCTAAACTATCCTTTCAGTCTTGTCATACCATTAAAATCTGTTTGCTTTTGATTCCCTGTTGGCCACAGAGTACTGTATTTTTAGAAGGCCTTCTCATTATTAGGTTTTTACAAATGTGCCTATTTCTTTAACAAATACTTATTGAATTAGTCAACAGTCTATCAGGTACTGTTCTTGGTGTTGGGATTGCATCAAAGAACAAAGTAGCCAAAAAATCCCTTCCCTTATGGACCTTGCTTTCCTACAGAGGTGAGCAGGCAATAAACAAATCAAGTGTTAAATATATGGAATATTAGTGATAAGTACAGGAAAGAAAAGTAAAACAGGGAAAATGGATGGGGAATATCAGGGTGGTAGTGCTATTTTAGAGTTTGGTCAGGAAAGAACTCACTGAGAAGGTAATATTTGAGTATGGACTTGAAAGGCATAAGAAACAAGTCATGAGGTGAAAACAATTCCAGGCAGAGGGAACAGAATATATAAAGGCTATGAGGAAGGAATGAGGACCAGTGTAGCTGGAACTGAGTAAATGAGGCAGAGAGTAGGAAAAGATGAGGTCAGAGAGGTAACGGGGGATGGGGGGCAGATCATGTAAGGTCTTGCAGGTCATTGTAATGACTTTGACATTACTCCAAGTGTTACGGGGAGCCATTATAGGGTTTGGAACTGAGGAATGACATGACCTGACTTACATTTAATAGGAAACCTGGCTGCTTTTTGAGAATAGACCTTTACCATTTTTTTTTTAAGATTTTATTTATTTGACAGAGAGAGACACAGCGAGAGAGGGAACACAAGCAGGGGGAGTGGGAGAGGGAGAAGCAGGGTTCCCGCGGAGCAGGGAGCCCGATGCAGGGCTCGATCCCAGGACCCTGGGATCATGGCCCGTGCCGAAGGCAGACGCTTAACAACTGAGCCACCCAGGTGCCCCTAGACCTTTAACATTTTAAAGAGGTACCTGTAGCACTCCTTTAAATAAAGTCATGTTCCTTGGGTGCCTTAATTCAAGAATACAAATGCCTAAATTAGAATTTAAGATAGCTTAACCAGCCTTCAAAATGGCATAAGCCAATTGCCTGCCACAAATCCCTGTATCTCCAACTGGTTCTGTTCTCTGATTGAACCCTACTAATACACTAGGAAAAGATACGCAGTATCTCTACATAGAAAGTCATAAAACATTTTTGAGAGAAGTTAAAGAGGTTCTAAATAAATAAAGGATATATTATGTTTATAGATTAGAAGACTCAATATTGTAAAGATATATATAATTTCTCCCCAGATTGATATAGAGATTCAGTGTAATTGCAATAAAAATCCAACTTTTTTTCTTTTCTGGTGAAACTCCACAAGCTGATTCTCAAATTTGTATGGAGCTTCAAAGGGCCAAAAATAGCCTGGAAAAAATGGAAGGTGGGAGGATTTCTACTTTGGGATATTAAGATTTATTAAAAAGCTAGTGATTCATACATGCTAAGTATGCCTTTGGGGCAAGGATAGACAAATAGACCAATGGAGCAGAATAGAGAGAATCCAGAAACAGAGCATGTATGGACACGTTTTAATAAATGGTGCTAGATTGGTTGGCTATCCCCATGGGGGAAAAAATGCAACTTTAGTCTTACCTCAACAAAATCATCTTTTGGGGTGGACTGTAGATCAAAATGCAAAAGTCAAACAATAAAGCTTCAGGAAGATAAATAGAATATCTTCATAATCTTGAGACAGAAAAACATCTTAAATAGGACACAAAAAGCACTTTTCATAAGAGAAAAGGTTGTTAAATTGCTCTACATAAATGTTAACAACATCTTATGTTCACTAAAAACACCACTAAGAGGAAAAAAGCAAGCCATAAATGGGAGAATATATTTACAATGCATGTATCATCAAAAGATTTTTATCCAGAATAAAGGACTATGAACAGATAAGAAAGGCACAGAGAACACAATTGTTTTTAAATGAGCAAAAGATATGAACAGACGCTTTATAAAAGAATATATCCAGGTAGCCAATAAACAAATGAAAAAGTGTTCAACTTCATTAGTCATCAGGGAAATGCAAAGTAAAGCCACAGTGAGATAACACTATGTACTCACTTGAATGTCTACAATAAAAAAAGACTGACAAAACCAAGTATTGGGAAGAATGAGGAGTGTCTGGAATTCTCATGCATTGTTGTGGGAGTTTACAATGTTACAATCATTTCAGAAAACTGTTCAGCAGAATCTACTAAACCTGAACATATTCATACCCTATGTCACAGCAATTCTAGCAAAAATTGCATGCATATATTCACTGAAATACATGTACTAGATAGTTCTGAATAAAACTATTTCTAATAGGCCCAAACTAGAAACTACTCAGCTAGCCATCAATAGTTTAATGTCTAAACACGTCATGGTATATTTAATGATTGCCTGCTATACAACCATGAGAATAAACAGTCTACAACTACATTCAACAATATGGATGACTCACAAAAATAATGTTAAGCAAAAGAAACCAGGCATAAAGATGAGACCCTATATGGTTCTACTTATATGAAATACAAAACTATGCAAATTTAATCTATGATGTTAGAAGTCCAGATCGTAGTCACCCTGAAGGTTGAGGGGCAAGTTGGGGGAGTACAGTGACAGAAGGGAGCAAGAGGAAGTTTTCTGGAACACTGGTAATGTTTGTTTCTTGACCTGTATACTGGTTACACAAGTGTGTCAGTATTAAAAAATTCACTGAGTTATACATTTATATACACTTTGCTTTATGCATATTTTTCTTCAATAAAATGTTAAAAATTATCTTTGAGTTTCCTAAAAGAAAAAAAACAAAAAGGAAATATCTAAAAGGAAGGTGTGTGCCGTTTTATCAGTAGAGACAGCACTATTTTTAATAGTTTCTGAAAAAAATTCTCAATTTTATATCCTGAACATTGATGGTTAGAATGGATAGGTTTACTGTAAATGCAAAGGTGAATTGCATAAGACTTTTTTATGGTACCATTGCTAATAGTAAAAAAATAAAAATTTCTGTTTATCAGGAGGACATCAGTAAATGATGCCAAAAGCACAAGCAACAAAAGAAAAATACATTCAATGTCATCAGAATTAAAAATTTTGTACTTCAAAACACCAACAAGAAAACTAAAGGGACTCACAAAATGGGAGAAAATATTTTCAAATCATATATTTGATAAGGGACTTGTATCTAGAATACATAAAGAATGCTTACAACTCAATAATTAAAAAAAAGACAAATAACCCAATTTTAAAATGAGCAAAGAATTTGAATAGCTGTTTCTCCAAAGAAGATCTGTAAAGGGCCAGTAGGCACATGAAAAGATGTATGACATCATTAGCCATGAGAGAAATGCAAATCAAAACCACATTGAGATACTACTTTATGCCCCCCTAACACGTCTAGAATTTAAAAAGACAGAGAAAAACAAGTGTTTGCGAGGATGTGTAGAAATTGGAACCTCATATACTGCTGGTGGGAATGTAAAATTGTGCAGCTGCTGTGGAAAATAATTTGGCAGTTCCTCTAAATGTTAAATGCAGAGTTACCATATTACCCAGTAATTAGATGTTTTAGTAGATACTAAAGAAAATGAAAATATATGTCCACACAAGAACTTGCATATAGATATTCACAGCAGCACTCATAATAGCCCAAAAGCAGAAACAATCCAAATACCCATCAACTGATAAATGGATAAATGAAATGGTATATCCATACAATGGAATGTTATTTAGCAATAAAAAAAAAGGAAACCCTGATTCATGCTACAACATGGATGAATCTTCAAACTATTATGTTAAGTGAAAGAAGGCAATCACAAAAGACTATAAATTGTGTGGTTCCAATTATATGAAATGTCCAAAACAGATAAATCTACAGAGACAGAAGGTAGATGAGTGGTTGCTTATGGCTGGGAAAAAGCAAATCAAAACTATGAAACATACACCAAATGGGTTAAAACATAAAGGTAATGTTAAAATAAAGATGTGAAGTTACAAAATTCACATCTACTCATGGTGAGAGTGCAAATTGGCATAACCATTCTGGAAAATAATTTAATATGTCTTTTAAAATTAACAACACATACATCTTGTGAACCAGCAAATCCACTTCTAAATTATACCCAGGAGAAGTGTACCCAAAAGAAGCACTTTCGTACCAAGAGTTGTATAAAGAATATTCACAGTAACATTATTTGTAATCACCCCAAATGTCCTTCAGTAGTAGAAGAAATAAATAAGTTGTGATATATTCTTGCAATGGAATATTATACAGCACCGAAAATGGCAAGTTCCAGAAGAATCTCACAAACATCAAATTTAAAGGCTAGCCACAAAAGAGCATGTACTATATGATTCACCTAATATAAAGTTCAAAACCAGACATAACTATAGTGTTGAAAGTCAAGATAGTGGTTTGCTTTTAGGGGGAAAGGAAGGAGTAATAATTATAAGTAGAGATTTTGAAACGTTATAATGTTTTCTTTCTTAACTCTGTTGATAGTTGCATAGATATATCCTTTGTGATAATTAACTGAACTAAATATTTATAATTTTTGCACTTAAAAAGTATCTTCCTAGTCCAAGGTTATTAAAAAAATAAAAACAAAACCCCTCAACCCTCAGGGATCTATAATTGCAGGAGTCATGGATAGGAAGTGGCAATGTCTTCAGGGGACTTTGAACATGAGGACAGAGTCAACTTCCAAATACCTTATTTACATAATATCAAGTGTCCACATGTGTTCAGCTGCTTCACCATAATAGCCTTTCTTACTTTGACCAAATTACCTCATTAAGATTTGTTCTTAAGTTTTGTTTTCTTTTGCTTTCATAAATGTAGCTGAGCATCGAAATTTCACATAATTTGGATGCTAACAAGATTAGACACTAATATGACATTAATCACTATTTGATCCTATTCTATGCCTTATTCCATCTCCATCCCACTAAAAGCTTGCTTTTGGGGCGGGGGGGGTTGTCAGATGATAAACATTTTTCAGGCATTTTGAATTTTGCCATTTCAGTGGTGAAAGATGCTATTCTTTCATGTTTGTGTGTTAGGAGGAGGTGGTGCTCAGGATGCTAATCTATGCAGACTGACCTTTGTTTCTATCTGACTGAGCAGATGTAGGAATTAATCACTGTCACTCCTGGATGCTGTGGCTACAGCTGTCCCCCACTGCCTTTCTGCCCCTGATAGATTTATTAGTGTATTTTGTTTGCTAGAAAACATGCCTCAGCACAGAAGAACTGGCAAATTAGAGAAGCTTATCTGTGAATATAATTTTCTAGAAACATGTCTTTTCACATCTATACCTATATACTCTGAATTCTTTAAAAGAAGAAGAAAAAGAGAAAAGAAAAACAAGCTGGTAATACTGTTTATGTAATACCCAATTATTTCCCATCCTGAGAAATTTCATGTTAGACCCATGTCCTACGATTACAAAGAACTGTCTTCTAACCTCTATACTCTTCTTTTTGCAACCAGCCCCCTCTTAACTCCCAACTTTTAGTTTAGTCCCACTCCCAGAATCTGGGCATACTTTGACTCTAGGCACATGAAAATAAGTGCTTGAAATTTGTACTAAATTCATTCTATAGCAGACCCCCACTATAACCTTCAGAACTTAATTAACACTCTCTGCACCCCGAGCATCCCCACTACTTAGATATCCCTGCAACCTCACCAAATCTAACCCCTGACGATACTGACTCCAGCCGGGATGGAAATCAAAGTAGCCACACTCTTTTGGATATTGGGAATTACCTCTAAAATCCAGTATAAATTTCCAGGGCCTGGTCTATCTATTTTCATTTTACCCCCTTCTCTCTATCAAGTCAGCATGCTCTGGGGCAGAGATTTAGGGCTAGCAGCCAGTGCCTATTGGGAGTCTGTTCCTTTCTGGTGTCCCACTGCCTGCCAGAATCCAAGACCTCAGCCTTAGATATGTACCTTAGCCTGCACCTCTCTGATACCAACCCTTCACTCATTGGGACTTCTGCTTATTTTCTGCACTCTTTGACCCAGCTAGATTCTCTCTCATAGTTTACTCTTTGTTGACTCTTCCTCAGAATGATCTCCAGGTTTTAGACATCCTTGCATGTTCAACCCCTAAATTACTAGTACTTTCTTTCATGCTCTTAGCATCTGGTTTACGTGTCTTAATCTTAAGTGTCTGCCTAGACTCCTGAATTCAAATTCCTCTGGCATAATATTTTCAGCCACCATTTGAGCCCCAATTCTAACCATCTTTCTTTTTCTGGTAGTGATACTAAGTGCCTTATTAAGAGAAGACAGGTTAATCCTCTAGATGTCAATCTTAAGTGATTGGGCCTAACTCTCAGAAAAAGAAACAAGTAGACCAAGTGTCCGTCAATAGTTGAATGGATAAACAAAATGTGCTATATACATAAAATGGAATATTATTCAGCCTTAAAAAGGAAGGAAATTTCAACACATGATACAGCATGGATGAACCTTGAGGACTTTATACTGCATGAAATAAGCCAATTACAAAAGACAAATACTATATGAATCCACTTCTATAAGGTATCTAGCATATCAAACTCAAAGAAATAGAAAAGAGAATGGTGGTTGCCAGGGACTGGGGAGGGGGAGAAATGGGGAATTATTGTTTAATGGGTACAGTTCAGTTAATGTTCAGTTAATTGTGGTTTAATGGGTATAGAGTTTCTGTTTTGCAAAATGAAAAGGTTCTGGAGATTGCACAAAAATGTGAATATACTTAATGCTAATGAACTGTACACTTAAAAATGGTTAAGATGGTAATTTTTATGTTATTTTATTATATGTAATTTTACTGTATTTTACCACAATTAACATTTTGTTTAATTTTAAAGAAACCAAAACTCCTATTAGAAATAACTCATTTGTGTCAAATAATCTATTACAGATCCATTTCCTTAAAACTATTTTTTATTTCTTACACCATCTCTTAAGAGATAATGATCATTCTTATATCATTGCCTGTTTTGTAGCTTGTTACTTTATTTTTCATGCCCCAGATTTGCATATCTGAATCTTTGATATCCTCTCTTTCAAGTATTCCAAGATTTCATTCTACCATACTCAAGATCTCTTAGTGATTTAGTAGGTTTTGTTCACATCTCCTTTGGCCTTCCCCTGTCCAGGCTGCAGAATGGTCTGTCCTCATTTAGTAAAGACCCTGCCATTCCAGTTTTCCTTCTCTAGAATTTATTTATATTCTTCATATTACCAAAGCCAGATGTTTTATTCTGGTACAGTATGAGACTTTACCCTGGACTTTAGATTCTCAGAAGAGGGAGGAGGTGGCCTAGTTTTGTGTGAGACTTACAACAAACAATAGTACAATAGAAATGTTATTGGCAAAGGGAGTCTTACTCAAATCTCTATGGGTAAGATTCTCTTAGACATATAAGGTAATAGGAGTAAACACATTCTCTTTTTCTTTTGAGATACAATTCACATACCATGAAGTTCATGTTTTTAAAGTATATAATTCAGTAGTTTTTAGTATATTCACAAGGATGGGCAGTCATCAGCACTGTCTAATTCCAGACCATTCACTACTCCAAAAAAGAAACCTCATACCCATTAGCATTCTCTCGCCATTCCTTCCTCCCTGCAAGCCTCTGACAAATGCTGGTCTACCTTCTGCCTCTATAGATTTGCCTAATCTGGACAATACATATAATTGGAATTATACAACATGTGGTCCTTGGTGTCTGGTTTCTTTCACTTAGCATTATTTTAGCATAATGATTACAAGGTTCATCCATGGAGACAGTACTTCACTCATTTTTATGGCTGTTAATGTTATGTTAAATGGGTATTCCATATTTGTTTTTTTCATTCATCAGTTGATAGATATTTGGTTGTTTCCCCTTTTTTGACGATTATGGATAATATGCTCTATGAACATTCATGTACAATTTTTTGTGTGTACATGTGTTATCCTTTATCTTGAGTATACATACCTAGAGGTGGAGTTGTTGGGTTATAACGTATTTATATAAGTGCTGAGCTGTTTTTCAAAGTGGCTGTATCTTTTTACAATCTCGCCAACAGTGTATGAGGGTTTAAATTTCCCCACATCATTGTCGACACTTACTATTATCTGTCTTTTTTATTTTCACCATCCTAATGGATATAAAGTGGTTTTGTGGTTTTGATTTTACTCAAATCATTGTGGTTTTGGTTTGTATTTCCCTTATGGCTAATAATGTTGAGCATCTTTTCATGTACTTATTGGCCATTTGTAAATCTTCTTTGGAAAACTAGTTATTCAGATCCTTTGACAATTTTTAAACTTAGATTATTTATCTTAGGAATATACTTAAACCAATGATTTCTCAAAGTTGGTTCACAATAGAATCTGCTCAGGAGCTTTTAAAAATCCTAATATCCATGCTTCACCCTAGGCCAGTTAAATCAAAATATCTATGGGTAGATAGATTTTTTTTTTTAAAAAAGCAACATTTTTTTTATTAAATTCTCCAGGTGATTGTAATGTTTGGGAATCAGTGTTATAGACTGGATGACCAAGCTGATGATACCAATAGAGAAATGTTAAAGACTGGGCGCCTGGGTGGCTCAGGTGCTTAAGCATCTGCCTTCGGCTCAGGTCATGATCTCTGGGTCCTGGGATTGGATCCTGGGATTGAACTCCTGGCTCAGCAGGGAGTCTGCTTTTCCTTCTCTTTTTGCCTCTCCCCCTGCTCATTCTATCTCTCCGCCTCCCCACCCCCGGCCCCATATCTCTCTGTCTCAAATGAATAAATTAAAAAAAATCTTAAAAAAAAAAAAGAGATGTTAAAGGCTTAGAAATTATGCCAGGTATTATAAATTGAATTAATGTGAATTGTAAAAAGCCTAATCAGGTCAAGAGGTAGAGGTGAGCTTGCTTTTTAATAAGGATTTTTAAAATAGGATTTTTCCTATAACAGGAAGTTTTAAACCAATGACAGAGAAAACGTTCTGGCTGTGGTTCTTGCCTACTGACTAGGACTAGATCTTAGGAGATAACCATGGGTGAGCCAATAAATGTGACTAATCATGACACAAGTCTGTAGGCCCAGAAAATTTATCTCAACTATTCAGTGTTCAAAAGGAAACTATGACAAAATGTGAGTATTAAGTAGGAGAAAATTGTAATCTAGGCTTTTGAAAGTCAGAAGGAGATTGGAGCCTATTTTAAGAGACTTCATTGGAAGTATAGGGAAAGAGTAACTGAGAATAAAAAAGAAAAAAATCCAAGCACTTAAAAATGTGACAGTCACAGTGGAGGGAAAATGGCATCTCTCAAAGAATGTAAAAACCTCCCCAGAGGAAAGCAGGGAGCCCACAGAGTTTGTCAGGTTAGGTAGGAAATAGGAAAAAAGACTTTGAGAAGCACCTTTGAAGCAAGTCCAAAATACATAAAGGGATTATTTAAACGGATTAAAAGGGAGAAGCTAGAATAACAGTGGACTCTTCTGCTGCTAATAGTAGGGCACAGGGAATGGTCAGAGACCAAAAGACAATAAGACTAAACTAATTATGTGCCTCTGAATTTATTGAGAAAGATACCAGAGTGATTACCACACTGAAATCGTCCCCTATGAGTGGATCAGAAGAAGCTGATCCAGTCTTTCTCTGTGTTTTGCATATTTCAAGTCAGGTAGACAAATGCATACTGACCAGTTGCTGGAAACTGTTGGTGTTGCTCTTGAGATTTTTGAAGTCCTCTAGAAGAAATTATTCCCTTGGTCATGCCTCTCTCTCCTCTTGCCACCAAGCCTCTGAAAAGAGTGGTCTTCACTAGCCACCTCCACTTCCTCATCTCCCATTCATTCTTCAACCCATGCCCTGATTTCACTGAAATGACCCCTTGCGCAGGTTATTAAATTAACCGATCTCTTTTTAGACTTCATCCTATTTAGCCTCAAGCCATATAACACTTAACCATCGCCTCTGTTCCTCCTTTCTGAAATCTTCTCTTTCCTTAACTTTATCATGCCTGAATGTCCTGACTTACCACTCTGCTCCCTGCCGGCTGCTTCCATTGGCTCCCGTGCTCTGCCTCCGCATTTAATGTTGGTATCCGCCTGAGTTCCAGTCTACATTCACATTTTATGCTACACCCCTCCCCTGGTCTTAATCCCTCTTGCAACATATCCCCAAGCCCTGCCTCTTTCAAGTCCCATTTTCTAACTTTACAGTTGACATTTTGAAATGGGGATGTTCCTTAGTCAATTCAAATTCAGTGACCAAAAACCAGACTCAACCCTTACGATGCATCTTGCTCTACCTCTGTGTAGTTCCAATCTCAGTTAACATAGCATTACCATCCACCCACTCCTCATTCTGGATTCCTTTGTCTCCCTACACATCCAGTTAGTCACCAAGTCTTAGATGTTAGCTTCTCAAATGTCTCTCCGCCTGTCTTCTGCTGCCCATCTCCACGGCCCAAGTGTAGCCCTGATCTACTTTCCATCTGGGTTATTGCTGTAGCCCCCTCACTGCTCTATCCCATTTCCAAGTTAGCTACTGCTCTCTTGCCAACATTTTTTCCACAAACACAGACTTGATTTTCAAAACATAGACTTCTACTGCTTCTACAACTCCTTAGATAAGCATTTAGGATCTTTTGTAGTCTAGCCCTAATCTACAATTTCTGCTTATTCCCTTTAAAGTAAGTTATGCTTTCATGATATAGGGTAGTAGCTGTTTCTCGAGCACACCACTACTTTTTTCACCACACCTTTGTTTATGCTCTTCCTTGTCTCATGACTCTTCACATTTTTTACCTCACAAACTCCTCTTTATCCTTTAAGACAAACTCTTATCCATAAAAATGGGGGCCCTGGGCCAGCAGCATCAGTATCATCTGGGAACTTGTTAAAAATACAAATTCTTGGGGCCCTACCCTAGACCCTACTGAATCTAAAACTTTAGGGGATGATGACCAGAACTGTATTTTAACAGGCTCTTCAGGTGATTCTTACCAATTCTAAAATCTAAAAACCACTGTTCTAAGGGCATTCCTATATCAATGCCCATAGTACTTTATATACACCTATAATACTACATTGTTTCATAATCATATTTACCTATATACACTTATCCATCTCCTCTGCTACAAATTGAGTCTGCAAAGTCAAATACAATATTTTGTGTATTTCCCATCACCTGCCACAGGGTCTGGCACATAGGAGATGCTTGATAAGAATTCAGAGCCTAAAACATACCCATCCCCTCCAGGGTTTGGTCCAGTTAGAGTGCATACAAATACACAGAACTGGATAATCAAATGATATATTTACTCTTAAAGGTTTACATGTGTCGCACAAGCCAAAAGCACACATACTGACAGTACCAAGTGTCAACAAGGATGCAGAGAAACTGGATGTCTCATACATTGCTGGTGGTTGTGTAAAATGGTAATGTTACCTCAGCCATCAAAAAAGAATGAAATCTTTCCATTTGCAATGACATGGATGGAACTAGAGGGTATTATGCTAAGTGAAATAAGTCAGAGAGAGACAAATACCATATGATTTTATTTATATGTGGAATTTAAGAAACAAAACAGATGAGCATAGGGGAAGGGAAGGAAAAAAAAGATAAAAACAGAGAGGGAGGCAAACTATAAGAGTCTCTAACTGTAGAGAACTGAGGGTTGGTGGAGGGAGATGAGTGGGGGATGAGGTAACTGGGTGATGGGCATTAAGGAGGGCACTTGTGATGAGCACGGGGTGTTATATGCAACTGATGAATCACTAAATTCTACCCCTGAAACTAATGTTAACATAGTAAAGTATGTTAACTAACTACAATTTAAATAAAATCTTAAAAGGAAAAAAAATGGTACTGTTACTTTGGAAAACAATTTGGCAAATTTGTATAAAATCAAACATATGTTCACTGTGTAATTCAGGAATAGTACTCCTGAGTATTTACTCCTGGAAAAGTGAAAACACAAAAACAAATGTTTACAGCAGCTTTATTTTTAATAATCAAAAAATAGAAACAACCCAAACATCCTTTAGCATGTGAATGGATAAACAAACTGTGGTGCATCCATATAATGGAACACTACCCAACAAAAAAAGGAACAAGCTATTAATACATTGAATAACTTGGATGAATCTCAAGGGCATTAGGCTGAATAAAAGAAGCCAATCTCAAGAGGTTACACCCTGTATGATTCTACTTATATTGTTTTATCAGGGGATGAATTTATAGTGATAATAGATGAGAGGTTGCCAGAGGTTATAGGTGGAGGGAGGATGTGACTATAAAGGATAGTCTGAGGGTCGTTTTGTTTGCACGATGAAACAGTTAAGTATACTGATTATGGTGGTAGTTACACTAATTTGTATATATGATAAATTTCATAAAACTACACACACACACACTAAGAGCACATATAAAAACTGGTGAAATTCAGACTCTATACTTTAGTTAATAGTATTGCACCACTGTCGGTTTCCTGGTTTTGATAATGTAATCTAGTTATGTAAGATGTCGTCTTTGAAGGAAGCTGGGTTAAAGGTCAAACTGTTTTGCGACTTCTTATGAGTCTCAGATAATTTCAAAATAAAAAGTTTTTTGAGGAAAAGAAAGCACAGGGATTGCGGGTGAAAGCCAAATTAGAAAGCGCTCCTTGACATGATGCTAAAATGGGGGCCAGGGAGAGGAGGAGAGCTCATTGCCTGGTAGAGATGGGGAAGGAGAAGAGAAGAGGACAGACTCCTGCCTTGGAGACCTTCTGGTAGAACTTGGCCTAGGCCTGTTCACCTCTCTCCAGTCTGAGGGCTTACCCCTGCCCACCTGGGGGAGTGTGGGTCCTGAGGTGAAGAGGGAGGTGAAAGCTTCCTCCTCAGCAGTTTCCCACGTGGGAAGAGAGGAAGGAAAACCTTTCCTCAATAGGCCTCAGTGGGAAATCAGAGAGACGGGGATAAGGGTTACTCCTTAACAATGTTTACAAAAGTTTAAGTGTGTCAGCAGTGAAAGAACCCAGGCTCTGGAATCAAACTCCACGTCAGTCCTAGCCCCATTTCTTACTAGGCATGTGACTCGATTGCCTTATGGAACTTCGCGCTGAATCCCATCTCCCTATTTAAAAGTAAGGGTAATGATGCTGTGTATCTCAGAATGCTGTGAAGATTGCATTAGATAGAGTATGTGGAGCCCTTAGCAACTGCCTAGCAAATATTAAATATATAATCAATGTTGGCTACTCTTTTTAATATTATTCCATATCATTGTCAATATTCTAAGAAATAGAAAAAACATACATTCAAATGATTCTGACTGCAATGTAATTTTTGATGATTTAGAGGTACTTCAAGATTCTTCAGTACTTCAAACTCATCATAAAATCAGCATTTAGTCCCTATATGTGTAATTCAGACCATTTAACTTAAAATGAACAGTTGTTACTTTCTATTACAGGCCTCTTACGTGCTTTTTATTTTAGATGCATTATTTCTGACCTTTATAGCACTCAAGAGGATAAATATTATTTTTCCCATTTTTAGATAAAGAAACCACCTCAGCATGGTTAGGCAAATCATCCACCATACACAGCTAGGCAGTCTAGTCAGTCTGATTTCAAAGCCCATGCTTTTCCCACTACATCATGTTAACTTCAGCGTTAATCCACAAAAGCTGCTTAAACACACACAGATTATCTAACAGTTGTTCCTTTCACATCAGATTACAGGACAGAACACACAACTCCTGTCACAGCCTAGGACAGACACTTCTAGGCCATGCTGGGGCCAAGACTCAGAGACTCTAGGCAATGATGGAAACCAAGAGCCCAAAGCCCTTTGTGGCAAAAATGCAGTGTGGGGTTCCAGCCAGTAGGTAAAACCAAGAGCCATGACAATGTCCAAGGTCCAGGCCAGTACTCAGAATTGGGAAGGGCAGGCAAAGCCCAGCAGAAGGCACTCCAGAGGACTCAGGATTTCCTCTCTGTCAGCTTGACGATAAATGCCAGCTAATGGAGCCTTTGAGGAGCCTTGGTTGAGGAGGCAGGTAAAAAGCCTTGGCCAACCACCAGTGCTACTGCTGGACATTAGAAACCAGGGTCAAGGGGCGCCTGGGTGGCTCAGGCGTTAAGCATCTGCCTTCGGCTCAGGTCATGATCCCAGAGTCCTGGGATCAAGCCCCACATCAGGCTCCCTGCGGGAAGCCTGCTTCTCCCTCTACCACTCCCCCTGCTTGTGTTCCCTCTCTTGCTGTGTCTCTCTCTGTCAAATAAATAAATAAAATCTTTAAAGAAAAAAAGAAAAGAAAAAAGAAACCAGGGTCAAGAAGGCCCCTAGCAGAAGTTC
The DNA here is from genome assembly GCF_003265705.2 of Callorhinus ursinus. Taxonomy (NCBI): domain Eukaryota; kingdom Metazoa; phylum Chordata; class Mammalia; order Carnivora; family Otariidae; genus Callorhinus; species Callorhinus ursinus. The sequence continues at coordinate 56,393,634 of NW_027397063.1, read as the reverse complement.
ATTATCAGAAGGGTGGACACTGGGTCCCAGGTGGCCAGGGTAACCTAGGGCAGAAGTGAAAGAACACGGGAGGGAACCAGGAGTCAGGGCATCTGCATTAGCTGTCCTATTGTGGTCCCTGTCTGGGTACAAAACTGCCATGCAGGGTCCCTTCGTCATAAAATGGGAAGGTTAGGCCCAATCCCTGATTTAAACAGTGCTCCTCATGACACTCAGACTCCAATCCTGTCTTTGGCAATTCCTGGGGGCAGAGTGGTGGGGAACAAGCTTTTGTGCCTTGCTGGCAGTCTCCCTTTTATCTCTGTTAAGTACTGGACCTCTAGGAGCCTTCTAACTCTAATGATTTACCCAGGATAGCAAACAGTAAGTTTCCACGAGGTTCAGGGCCCTGTGTCAGGCACTACAGGGCAAAGCTAGGTAAAACCCAGTCCCTGCGTCAAGGATTCCCAGATTCTGGCCCAGCAGAGAGTGACTCCAGCAGCTGTAGCTACTCAGGATTCCTCTCAGACTCACCAAAGCCCCAAGTTCTCCTGCTACAATCCTGAAGACCAGAAAGAAGGGGAAGGAGAGGAAGGAAACCTTTCCAACATGGCTGGCGAATGCTCCGTGCCTCAGAGACATCGATGGACATGTCACCTGCTAGACAATAGATAATATTCTGGTTTACAGCAGACTCCCTATGATTGGCTGCTTCACGGGGCCAAATGTGCTTGTGCTTTATGCTCTACTTAAAATCAGGGCATCTGCTGTGCCCTTTCGGAAGTGCTACAGTCTCCTGCAAGGGTCTGCTCAAGGCCTTCCCCTGCGGCTAAGGAGAGAAAGGAAGTTGAAATCACTGCTTCATAAATTAAAACACATGCCTACACTCTAGGGTCCGAGGTTATATGACAGGAGACGATTTTTGTGTTTCTAGCGTTTTTCCCCCTGGCATTTTAAAACACATTTAAGATATATTACAATTGCATGAGACATGGGCAAAAATATATTTAGAAACTAATTTTTTTAAATTGATGTGGAATGTGTCCATAATACTCCTAATTAAAGCCGTACAAGCTCCTTTCTAGTAAGGGTACACTTTGGGGCTTTTTTCCTCCCTCTCATCACCAGCTTATCTTGAATCCATCAGTATGCTTTTTCACTACTGTCCTAAATGTGAGCTGGTAACATGAAGTAATGGGCATTTGGCCTTATATCTAAATTTCCACGTTTCAGCTTTAAAAATATTTGCAAGAACACATTTTAAAAATGATCCTTTGGCCTATTTACATAGTCTAGGAGAGCTATATATTCCGAAATTTGTTCTCTGGAAATTTATATGCATATTCACATACAAATATTTATAATGAGCATACATTCATATACATAGATTTTATTCAATGGCCCAGTGATACTGAGAAAACAACTGCTAACATTAAATTAAAATTTTTTCTATTCTAAAAGAAAAAAGGCAGAATAAGAAGATTGTCTTTGCAGTGAAAAAGTTAGAAACCAGGAGGTAGTGTCCAAATGAGCTGAGGATAGAAATTAAACCTCATTTGCCTTCCTATCTCCAGTTCTTAATACTTTAACAAATAGATATTTAGGAATTGTTAAATTAATGTTTGACATAGGAAGATCATTAAAAAGATAATAACTAATAAAATATGGAAACACTGAGGTCATCTGCTAAAGGGAAACTTGGGGGCAGGATCGTTAGCGAGTTTTCTTTTGCACTTAATAGCTAAATGTTTTGGTGATTAATTGATTGATTGACTGAGATGTAAATTCTAAAGCATCTCTGATAACCACGTCAGCCTCTTGTTCCTGCTTAAGGTAGAGGCAGAAATACAAAGTATGACTGGCTTATTAATAAGCCAGCAGTAGCAGAAAAAGAACTTGCCTCTGCAATAAGTTTAGAAGGGGAGAGCTGGAAAGGAAAGTAGATGTCATCGAGTCCAACCACTGCTAATCATCTAGCTATCTTGCTGGCAGAATGTCTTTGTTCTTCCAGTTCATCTCCAGCTTCAGCAGCAGCAGGCCTGAACTGACAGAATAGCAGTAGGAGCCTGCTCTCCATGTAAAACAAAGCTACACAAGCACTTACAACTACAGGAAAGCAGGCAAATTTAGAGAGGCCTGGCCCACCCTGGACAAGAGGCAGTACTGAGTGTTTTAGCTTGCTACAGAACATAATTTAGTAGCTACAAGGATGTAAAGAGAAGGCATGCGTCCTGGCCTAGCTCAGTCCAAGATCAGCAGATTTTCTGAAGTCAGAGAATGGGATGCATGCTATTAACCTCTGAGCAGATGTCAGCTGAGACTGTAATCTGTGTGGTCGTGAAGATGAGGGCTCATCCATCACCTGCTTGACAAGGCCTGTCATCATATCACGGGGCCTCCATAGCCCTCGACACATGATGTAAGAGACACATTGGACAAAAGCATTTCCTGGGGGAATTCTCCAGGAAGAATTCAACCAATGGAAAGGAATCTTTCAAGTGGCCTGATTTCACTGGAGACAAGTAAACACATATGTGTGCATGCATATATGAATATACACATCCCCAAGACGCTGCACTTTCCTAGGAACAAAGAGAAGCTTCACCAGCCTCCTGTTAGGATTCTTTCTCTCATTTATTTTTAGACTCTCCCAGCACCATGCTGAGTGGGGAAGCAAAGGGGTGGATCACCCGAACGACAAGACTTTTGAGTGACAGTTTGGGGTGTGGAGATTTCTCAAAACCCATTGTCTACGGAAGTGTGAGGCACCCAAAATATCTTGGGCCTTTTGTGTTCAATAATGCCAGGAAGATCTCAGCCATTCCAGGAGGGGCTTCCTAAAACTCCTACCATAACTAAGAATGTACCCCTTTTGTCTTAACACACAGACATGAACCAACTCTTGACTTTCCCTCTGATTGTCAGAGATCTCTGCTGCTTTTGAGCCATTTGGCACCCTTTTGGAAGGATGAGAGCCTCATCCTTCTGCCTAACAGAGGAGAAGGTTGCCAAGGAAAAATGAGATTAGGCAACAGGCCAAAGAAAGGAAGAAGTGATGGGTCTTTCATATCTATTAATGAATTTATTCATTCATTCATTCAACAAATGGTTATGGAACACTTGCCATTCTGCAAAGACTGTGCTAGGAGCTGAGATACAGATAAATAAGAAACAGCCTGGCTTTTGAGGGATAGAAACTGTCTAGTGAGACAAACATAAAAAGCTGGTAATATAACATGACAATTGTAGTGATGCACATATACCCTGGGGTGTTATAAAGCCATAGAGGAGGGCACCAAACCTAGACTGAGGGCATCATCCAGACAGATATGTGCTCTTATTTCTTTGAATCCAATGAGGTGGGTCACTCACAAAGAAAATGTGAAGCATACCTCATAGAACAAATAAAAAGATTAATTGGTAGTACAGTAAGCCCTGCTAATTAATGTTAGAGGCCATTGACTTTGGTGGCAACAGTCTGCAAAGTTATAAAATTTTCTCCAACATTCAGCTGCTTGGATATAAAGGCAGACAATGGATTGAAATTTTGATGGGAGTTTTTTCAGATAGATGCAGTGAAAGAGCTTGTTTGGAAAAGGAAGTGGATGTTGCCGAGAGAACAGTTCAGATGACCAACTAGAGGCTTCACATTGGGTACAGAAAGGAAGAGAGACTGACAGACTGCAAGGAAGCTGAAGAGCCAGGGAACGGGAGGTCTGTCAATGAGCAAGTGTGTTAGAAGTGGGCATATGAGAGGGCTGGAGAACAGGGGGCTTATTCATTCTTTCGTCAGGTATTTACTGAGTGCTTTCTATTTTTTTTTAAGATTTTATTTATTTATTTGAGAGAGAGAGAGCATGCGTGGCAGAGGCGGCAGAGGGAGAGGGAGAAGCAGACTCTCTGCTGAGCACAGAGTCCAATGTGGGGCTTGATCCCAGGATCCTGAGATCATCACCTGAGCTAAAGTCAGACACTTAACCAACTGAGCCACCCAGGCGCCCCTTTACAGAGTGCTTTCAAAATGCTTTGTAGTGTTCTAGTGATGGGAGTACATCATGAACAATTCTAATTGGGAGGAGAAGACAATAAACAATAATAAATATGTAAATTATGTAATAGTTTAGAAAGTAATAAGTACTGTGGTGGGGTGGAGATAGAATCGAACAGGATAAAAAGGATTTGGAATTCTGAGAAAGAGTGTGATTTTAAATGGGGTGGTAGCCCTGATTGAGAGGGTAACTTTTGAACAAGGACATAAAAGGATAGAGGGAATGAGCCATGCAAATATATGAATTAGAATATTCTAGACAGGGAGAACAGCCACTTCAAAGCCTTGAAGTGTGTGAGTGCCTGGTGTTTTCAAGGAATAGCAAGGAGGCCTGTGTGGAGTGGAGTGGGCAAGAGGAAGAAGTAGGAAATGGGATAGATAATGGGGACCAAATATATAAGCCTTGTACACTCTGGTAAAGACTGAGTTTTCCTCTGAGTGAATTAGAAAGGCACTGCACTGCAGCCTTCTGAACAGAGCAGTGACATGATCTGATTTACCTTTAATGGATTGCTATGACTGCTATGTTGAAAATAGACTTAGGAAGGGCCCAGAGTAGAAGCAGGGAGACCAGTTAGGAGGCTATTGTAATAATCCAAATGAGAAATGCAAAGTCAGACTTTGATCAGGGTGGTGGCAACAGAGGTGGTAAGTAGTTGGATTCTGGATGTATTTCAAGGATAGAACCAGTGGGACTTCATGACAGATTGGATGTGGGTGGTGAGCAAGAGTCAAGGATGACTTCAAGATTTTTGGTCCAGCCAAACAGAAAGATGGAATTGCTATTATCTGAACTAGGGAAGAATGTGAGGAGAACAGGTCCAGGGAGAAGACTAAGAGTTCAATTTTGGATCAAAGAGGGGAATATTGGTTTTCAAAATTTCGGAAGTGGAATCATTCTGAATGATTGTAACATCCAAGGTACAACCCTGGGGATGGGTATCTAAAAGCAGAATAAAGTGAAGTCATTATGATAAAAGAATTTAGAACTCTGGAGGTTGGAAGGTTAATGAAATCTCCTAGGATGGTCTCCTAGAATGGTGGCCCACACAGGAGAGGGAGGAACAGGGCCAAGCTACTCTCACCATTATGATACAGAATTAGAACACATATGATTAGAAGTCACATAAATATTGCTTTGAGGTATACAGAATTTGAATTGGGTTTAGATTTTGAACCTAAAACATTAGAAATAAGCAAAGTAGCAAAATGATCACTATTTGTTGAAACACACGAGACAACATTATAATAAAGCGGTTTGGAACATATCCAGCTGAGGTAGATTTATAATCCCACTGTAGCATGGATCAAAAACAGTGGATTGAAAAAGAAATTCAGGTAACTCACAATTTAATCTTAAGTGTTTTATTAAAAATCTTTTTAGAAAGACACATACTTGGTTTTAGATATGTTTAAATCTTAGTGACACCCATATAGCTTTTTAGAAACCATGGCCCTGTGACATTTTAGGAAATTTTTCTAATAGCCACAAGAAGTACCCTCAACCCTATTTGCAAGCCATGTTTCCGAATTCAGTTCATAACCAGAATTAAGAAGAAAAAATAGGATGACCAGTCAGTCCTCCAGAGCAAGTATAATAAACCTCTAATTCAGAAACCGATGTTTGATGAAGACTTTTAAAACATCATACCTGTGAGCTGATGGATGTCATATAAGTATCAGAATTCATTAAAGACTTTTGAAATGATAATCCAGGTTTATACAGTCTCTACAGATATAGATGGATATTTATCTATTTATATTGAGACTTGAGAATAGAAAAATCAAGAAAGCTCTTGTCTTACGTTGCCAATTAATAAATGAAGAAAGAAAGATGAGATAGCTGTACAATCCTTAAAAAAAAAACACCTTGTTTCTGAGTGGTAGTAACCCAGTCCAAGCTTTTATCTCTTTATAAACGCAACATAGGTAATCTCAATGGGACTAAATATTTATAATTAAGTATATAATATTGAAATCTTCTTGCTTTGTGGAAATTATATGTTTGTGGTTAATTGAAATATTTAGCATGTGTAGGTTTCATCTTTTAGTTCAACAGAAAAATATAAGTGACATTGGTAGTTGAATTCCTGTTAAAGTAGCAAAGACATTCCCCAGACATACATAATTCAGCTGCTGAATAGGAGATGATTCACCTTTCAGTGACTTCACAGGTGTTAACTTCACCAAACAAAAGATGTAAATCATCTTCTATTCATTTTTTTTTCTGATGGAAGTTTTAAGTAAAATTTTTTATGAAAAATATAAATATATATATAAGTCCACAACATGTCCATTTAGAAAATGAATTTGCATCAACTTCTGAGATGTGAAGGCTATGTAATGTATATTTTGTCAAAAATAACTAAACTGAAAAAAATAATACATTATGTGTTAATAAAAAATAATTAAAAATAAAAATAAAGAAAATAAATAAACTCAGTTCCTCCTAAGTCAGGAGGGTGAGAAATTCTAAATCAAGTTTGCATGCAGTACTGAATAACACAAAGAAGATCTGATTATAGAGTGGTGTTCAAATAAAATGGCCCCAGAGAAGAATTAAGAAAGAAACCTACCCATCAGTGATCTGGACAACACAGATGTGTGGCTGTGAAACATGGGCAGCTGAGTTTCAGCTAAGTTCAGAAACCGATATTTCATGAAGACTTTTAAAACATCATACCTGTGAGCTGATGGGTGTCATATAAGCATCAGAATTCATTAATGACTTTTGAAATGATAATCCAGGTTTATACAGGTTCTACAGATATAGATTGATTGGGTATAGGTGATAAACAGGAGAGGTGGGGTGCCTGGGTGGTGCAGTTGGTTGAACACTGACTCTTGGTTTTGTCTCTGGTCATGATCTCATGAGTCATGAGATCAAGCCCCAGGTCAGGCTCCCCACTCATCAGGGAGTCTGCTTGAGGATTTTCTTCCTATGCCCCTCCCCCCCCACTCGCTCGTACAAGCACGTTCTCTCTCTAAAATAAATCTTTTAAAAAGAAAAGAAAAGAAACAGGAAAGGAAAAGGTGATTCGTAGGTTTCTAAAGTCTGAAGATGGTGAGATTAATAATATCACTAGCTAATGTTGGCTACATGCTTACTCTGCACCAGGCATTGTGCCACACAATTTGCTATATTACCTCCCTGAGTCCTTACAACTCTGGCAGGGGGAGAGGGATGTATTATTGTTAACCCCTTTTTATAAGGGGAATCCATGAAACTTGTTTTCATTTTTAGAGGAAGAAAAAAAAAATGAAGGTTTTTGCTCCAAGACAAGGTAAAGCTCAGCTGGACTTACTAGCCTACATTATCTGTACTTGGGGTCTGAGTCCCAGGGCAGTGGCTTGGTATTTTCATGTGTGTGGATGTAATTATGCTGCCAGCCACAAAGTAATCAAGGTGAGCCATTGTTGGTTATGATGTTTGCAAGTCTAGCACTGCCAAACTGTTTAATGCCTCTGAGTACTTTGCCTGTCATTAAACTAGGCTGCACTAAGTAGCTGGTTTTGCCTTGGCTCTTGACTTTAAAGCGGTCAGCCGGGTAATCCAGGTACATAGATAAGAGTGCTTTCCTCCTCAGTTATTATTTTAAAATGAAAGTATAAATAAGTGTAATTATCAAGTGACTATTAATGTAAATATTGAATTTATGTAGAATACACTAATTAGACTAAAACTCTTAAATACAATGACATTCTTTCTTAATTGTTATCAGTCACTGTCCAGAATAAGCCTGGTTTTCCCCTTAAATTAACCAATCCACACGTTTTTACCTTGTCCTGAGCCTCCATTGGTGCCCAGGGTCTGTCTGACACCCAGATTGTCCACACCTCCCTCTAATCTTTGAATTGTTCCGTAAACTCTTTTAAAACTGTTTGGCAGAAACCCTTCCCAAATTTCCCACTTTCAATCCCTGCTTCCTTTTTCTCTTTTGGTCAAGCAGAGAAAGGAAAAACAATTTTACATATCAAACAGAGTAAATTATGAAAAAAATCACAAAGCTTTTCCAAATAGTAGTTTACCTTACAGCTCATTTCTAAAGCCACCAAGCTGTATCTCTTTAGGTAACTACTTGCTAGTTATTTATTCACTAGGTTGCATATAGCAGTCTCTTAGCAACCATAAATTTCATGGAAAAGTCCTAACTCTTCTCTGATACCACCTGTTTTTTAGAAGTTGGCCTTTTTTTAAAGACTTGGAGAAATGCCAGAATTTAGTTCTTTTTGAAAATAAATTTAAATAAATCCTAACAGTTTTTTACAGGGCTGTAAAGTGGTTTCTTCGCAGTGGCCCTTCCCTACGAGGTTACATTGGAGATTATACTGGTAAGGAAGCTCTGTTCACTCTCACGGCAAAGGGTCATGACTCTAAGTGTCTTTCTTCCTGATTCACTTTAGGATTGTGAAGATGTCCAGTCCCAATCTGAACATTGTGACCTTACTTGGCAGTTGTCTGACTTACAGTAGTGTTTACCTCTTTGGGATTCAAGATCGAGATGCTTTAGTGGGAGGCTCAATGGAAACTCTCATTCAGGTGGGTTAAATCTTAAGTTTTTGTTTTGAACAAAATGTCCAACTTTTGATATTTTTTTAAATGAGCACCTCCTGTAGTGGTGGCTACCTTTATCCTTGGAATGGGCACTCTCAGGGGTGATCCCTGGAATGTTTAGTGCGGCCCACATCCTGCCTCATGCCCTGTGTGGACTGAGGCTTTGCAGATCAGAATGTGGAGAACAACAAACGTCCCTCTCATGCCTCTTGCTTCTGTCCTTTTCCCCCTGTAGATAAGACTATCCATGCTGTGCATTGGGACCTCCCTTGTGTTTGGCCCCATTCTAGGGAAGAGCTGGAGACTCTACAAGGTGTTTACGCAGAGGGTCCCGGACAAGAGAGTGGTGAGTAGGCAGCAGTTTCTTACCAGTGCTTGATTGCAAACAACAGCTTTATTATTGATTATAACCTAGGGAAGTTTGTGTCAGATTACTGGGTAGGCCCTTTTATGGCAATCTGAAGTTTCTGCTCTTCATTTCAAATCTTGGAGTTGTGTGGCCTCTTAAGTCCCCAAGCCTAGAAGGCTATGTGCCTTGTGCCCTAGTGCTCTTGGGAGATAGGCCTTTGAACATAGTTCTGCTTCATATGTACCCCAGGCCTTGGTACGGGTGGTATTGTGTGAACTGGCCAACATCTGGAAACAGTGTGAGGGAGAACAAGATGCCCAGAGAGACTGTTGCTTGGCACAAGTGTGAGCTGAAAGTGGAGTGAGGGACAGTGATCACAGAGAAGCTATAGCAAGTAAGCAGTTATTTCCTTTACTGGAGCCCAGTTCTTTTCCATGTAGAAGGCCATTCTCTACACTAAGAAGGATGGGCCTGGAGCAGTGAGCAAAGAAGAGGACATCCATTCAGCAGATAGAAACAATCCTAAAAGCTGTGTGACAGCCAGATCACCTATATCCCTGACATCAGATGTAGTCCTGACCACATTTCCCCATTTTATCAGGTTCCCTGCCCAAACCTCAAAATCTGATCATCAAATTCTTTGCCTATAGGTCCTCCCCAGACCCAATATATCACTCAAATTGGAGTTTACTTCTCTGGAGTGATTTTTTTTTTTTTTTTGCAAACATTCATCAGTCATTATTCAGTGAATATTGATAAAAACCTCAGCTGTGAGTAACCATAATATGAAAAAAAAATTGACTAAAGGACAAGAAGTTGATCTATCCTTCTAGAACACAGATTTTTTTGTAAAAAATGGCTTTATTGAGGCATAATTGACTTGCAATGAAGGCTATGTGCCCGTGCTCTTGGGAGATAGGCCTTTGAATACAATATATTTCTTCATTTACTTAGGTCTTTTCTAATATTTATCAGCAATTTTTTATAGTTTTCAGTGGAGGTCTTTCACATCTTCTATCAGATTTATTCCTAAGTATTTAATTTTTATGCTATTATATGTTATTGTTTTTTATTTCACTTTCTGATTTTTTTGTTGCTAACATATAGAAATACAATTGATTTTCATATGCTGCTCTTGTATGTTCTAACCTTGCTAAACTACTTGCTGAACTACTTATTGTAGATCCATCAGATTGTAGATCCATCAGATCTTTTTGTAGATCCATCAGATTTTCTACATAGATGATCATATTATCTGTGAATAGTTTCTTTCCAATTTTCTGTATGATGGCACTGTCTAGAAACACTAGTACAATATTCAATACAAATGCTGAACACAGACATCCTTGAATTATTCTTGACTTTATGGGAAGAGCATTCAGTATTTCAAAAACTAAATATAAACTCGGGTTTTATTAACTAAACTAGGGTTTTATTAAAGAATTGATGTTGGGTTCTGTCAAATGCTTTTTCTGTGTCTATTGATTATATGTTTTTTTTTTCTTTTTTCGTTTGTTCATATGGTGGAATTACATTAAATGATTTTAGGATCTCAAACCAGCCCTATTTTCCAAACTCCACTTGGTCATGATGTATTAACCTCTTCTTTTATTGTTGAACTCCTTTTCATAAGATTTTGCTTAAATTTTATTTTATTATATATATATTATATATATATATTATATTATATATACTCGTGTTCTTAAGGGATGTTGTTCTATAGCTTTCTTTCCTTAGAAAATCTTTTCCTGGGCGCCTGGGTGGCTCAGTCGTTAAGCGTCTGCCTTCAGTTCAGGTCATGATCCCAGCGTGCTGGGATCGAGCCCCACATCGGGCTTCCTGCTCTGCAGGAAGCCTGCTTCTCCCTCTCCCACTCCCCCTGCTCAAGTCCCCTCTCTTGCTGTGTCTCTCTCTGTCAAATAAATAAAAAAAAAATCTTTAAAAAAAAAAAGAAAAGAAAATCTTTTCCTGGTTTTGGTATAGCATAATACCAGCCTTATAGAATGAATTAGGAAGTATTCCTTCCTCTTCAATTTCTGTAAGTGTTTGTGCACAATGCTATAGTTGGTATTCACATACATATAAATATCTCACAACAGTGTGCTTCCATTTCCCCCTCTCCCGATCTTTGTGTTGTTTTCACTTCTACATATGTTATAAGCCCCACACAATTGTTACTCATTTTTGTTTGAATGGTTATCTTTTAAAGATATTTAAACAATTAAAATCAATGTATATTTTTCCATGAAGATAATATTTCCTTGTCTAGGTTCATATTTTCATCTGATATCATTTTCCTTTTGCTTTAAGGATATTAACATTCTCATGCAGGTGTGCTAATGCTGAATTCTTTCAGCTTTTGTTTACCTGAAAAAGTCTTTATTTCCCCTTTGTTTCTGAAAGCTACTTTTGCTGGATATAGAATTACAGGTTGAGGCTTTCTTTTCTTCTTTCAGTACCTTGAAGTTTTCACTCTACTGTCTTCTCTCCTGGCCTCATCTGATAAGAAATCTAATGTCATCCTTGTCTTTGTTCCTCTACACATAGTGTGCTTTTTTTCTGGTTGATTTGAATATTTTCTTATTATCACTGATTGTAAGCAGTTTGATGAAGCAACTAATGACTGATGTGTTTTTATGTTACAGACACCATGAATCGTGTCACTAGTTGTGCTCTCTTCATTTCATTGGTTGTCAAAAACTCAGATGCACATTTCTCCCCCAATTCATGAGGGCTATGTACTCTCCTCATCTGACCATTCATCCTAATTCTCCTGTTTTTCTCTTTTCCTTGATATTTTTCAATTTTTGATTCTTTCTGTGGTTACAAAAGTAATACATCCTCTTTGTATTAAGTCAAATGATTCATATATGTATAAAGAAAATGCCAGTAATCTCTCTTCCACCACCCTCATCTTTCAATCCCACCCTCCAAGTTAATGGTTGTTAACAGTTTTTTTTTTAAAGATTTTATTTATTTATTTGAGAGAGAGAGAGAATGAGAGATAGAAAGCACGAGAGGGAAGAGGGTCAGAGGGAGAAGCAGACTCCCTGCTGAGCAGGGAGCCCGATGCGGGACTCGATCCCGGGACTCCAGGATCATGACCTGAGCCGAAGGCAGTCGCCCAACCAACTGAGCCACCCAGGCGCCCGGTTGTTAACAGTTTTATGTGAAAACTTTCATATCTCTCTATATGCTCATATGCACACATCTAGAAATAGTAGTGTGTTCATTTTATAAAACTCCTTAATCCTTTGTGAGAAAAGGCAGGATATGGAACAGATAAACAAATGAAAACATTTAATGGTGATGGTGATGACATGGACATAGACACCATTGTACATCTATAGTGTGTGTCTCATCTTTGATGGCTGGATGTGAAGCCCCCTGGGAGGGCTGACCCTGGAACATTTAGCTCAGAGCACATAGTATACTCCAGCCCCTGTGTCCTTTAGCCAGCAAGCCAAGGAATGTTATGACCTTGACTCTTTTGCAGATAATCAAAGACCTGCAGCTACTGGGGTTGGTGGCAGCCCTGGTGATAGCTGATGTGATCCTGCTTGTGACGTGGGTGCTGACTGATCCCATCCAGTGCCTCCAGATTCTCGGTGTCAGTATGATGGTGAGGGGCCCAATCCCTGGACAACCTACTTCCCGAACTGGGAGGACTGGCTTCTGTGGGTACACTAGGGTCATTCTCCGAGCAGTACTCACTCTGCAGTCATCCTCCCAACAAGAAGATAAATGACCCAAAAAGGAGGGAGAGTCGGAAGCTTTGGCTGTGGTGAATGCCTTGTCCCTTGTCTGCAGGGTGTGCTACCATGGCCACTGCCCCTGCTCCTGCTCCACGTGTCTTCCAGCAGCATCCTCTGAGATGTCAGCACATGAGAACTGCCCGGCAGTTATCTCTGCTTTTGTGATTATTTCATGATCAGTAATGAGAACTTTCAGGCACAGGAAGTTGACTTCCCCTAGTTATTGAGAAGTAAAAGTGGTATTTTGAGGTGGTCGTGGGAGGCAGTCAGCCCTCCTTCAAATCCCACTTACCAGCCATATGACCTTGGGAGAGTCATTTAAACCTCTCGCAGTCTCTGTTTCCCCATAGGTAAAGTGGCGATGATAGTGTTTCTTATTTACTAGGGCTGTGGCGAAGATGAAGGGAAATGCAGGGAAAGGGCTCAACTGTGCCTACTACGTAGAGTTCGATTAACAGGAAGTATTATTAAGTCTCCAGCCTCACAAGGGGCTGAAGAATACAGTGGAATCTTGACTTTGCAGATTTAGTATTTACAGTTTCAACTGTTAACAAATAGCAGAAACAAGATGTGAAATAATTCATAATTTTGCTGATACACTAATTTGAGTCACTGTGGTAGCAAAGCACATAACTGAGGAGTAAGCCCCACCACCACTAAGCATCCACATGTCAGCCAGACTTTATCATCTTTTCCTTTAACTCATAGTCACTTTCATCTAGATTATAATGGAGTCACCTAAATGTTATAGTTTTTACATATTAAGGAGGAAATTACATGCTGTAGAAGAGTTCACGCTCCAGATGTCCCCAAAGATCTCCTGGGTGTTCCTGGTAATTGTAGGTTCCTTCCGTCCTGACTCTGTGTCCCTCCTAGGTGACAGGGAGAGACGTGTCCTGCTCTCTGACCAGCTCACACTTCTGTGCTTCCCGGTACTCTGATGTCTGGATTGCTCTTGTTTTGGTATGCAAGGTTGGTAACCACATATCCTTGGGATATAATCTATCTGTCACCAACAAAATAGCCATGAAAAGGGAATTAGAGGAATTAGTGAGGTGATTTCTGCAAAGAATCTTGAAATCAGAGGAAACCTGTGTTGATGCATAAATCTCAAAGTTACAACCCTTATTGGGTCACTTTTCCAACTCTTTGGACCCCCTCATTCAATTTTCCCCTAAATCATGTGAAATTCACCCACTGTTTCTCTCATTTCTTGGTCTGATTTTTTTAATTGATTTGGCAATACCAGTTTTTTCCCCAACTCCCTGCAAGGGAGATTATGCAGAGACATTTTACCCAGCTTTATTTGTTCTCTTGAGTGCCCTGATTAACCTCCTTCTGTTTTTCTTCAAGATTTGGGTCAAGGTATCCTGCTGCCTTTCATCAACCTTTCTTACTCTGATCAGAAGTAGGGCTGGCCCTCAGACAGATGGCAACATCCATGGTGTCTTTTGAGTGGTTCCAGCTGCCTCAAAGGGTCCCCATACTGCCCTGAATCTCCCACAATTAACCTCATTTGTCTCTGTTAGATGGCAAAAGTGGGATATTATTTCTAGCAAGTACAGGATACCTATACAGGGCACTAAAGGAGGTTCTTAGAACCAATTTCCTATTAGCTGGTTGTCAGCATGAAGAAACAGAAAATCTGGCTCTGAGGGGTATAGGGCAGGCTTATGTCACTTAGGCAAACCCTGGGTGGTAAGAGACTACCTGTTGATCCTCAGGACAAAGAGGCCTGGCTGACTGATAGCTGGCAGAAGAGAAGGAATTTTTGTAGAACTATGTGGTCTTTAAAGGTAAATTTTACTCACTTCACCACCAGGAAATTGTTCAAGTGGATGCTTCTGAGAAGTAGGGCTGGGATAGGGAAATATTGCTTTTTTACTATGTGAATATATTACTTTGAAAGAAATGTTTTTAAGAGCGAACACTGGGCAGTAAACCGCTCTTGACCTCTAGCTTCTTGCTAACAGTTAAGAAAATGAACTTCAGAATATGACAGAACAGGGTTTGAGTTCTGACTCAGCCCCTTCGTAGCTGACCCTGAACCTCATTTAAACTCTCTGAGCCTGGGTTCCCTCATACGTAAAATGGGGATGATGACCACATCCTCTAAGAACTGTTCTGAATTTCAAAAGAGTTAGTGCATGATCAGAGTTTTCTCAACCGCTCCTGGCCCATAGGAAGGGCTCAATAAATGTTAGATGTTATTATTATTATTAATCTTCCACTGCCCCCTGGACAGTTTGATTTCTTGAGCCCTATAGAAAAACATGTTCTCCCCAGGACAGAAACTCGGCACTTTCCCTATAGCAGCTCACTTTGTGCCTCAACTTGATTTATTTTCTCCATTGCCTTTTATATAATCCCATTTCTATTTTATTTCACTGTAAAATCTTTCTGAAGGACAAAGGAAGAAAACAGGAAAAGAGTGGTAAGCATCAGAAAACTGACTGAGCCAGCCCCTCATGGGCTCCCTGGTCAATGAGCAGTTCCTGAGGATGACTTAAATCTTCACATTACGTTCCAGGACCCCCACCCAAGCCTGGCAACTGCCCTCACCCCACACTTCTCAGCAGTGAATACCGATGACACAAATATTAGATATGATTTACTCAAACAAAAGTCATGGATGTGGACAGGCTTTATTCATACCTAGTTCCCTTTTGGCAAGAGTTTTGATGGAGTTAAAACATTTTAAAAGAATGAGACATGAACATTTCAAAATCATAGAATTAATTTCATTTACTTTTGATTAAATTACTAAGGATCCAGTTTGCCAGATGCCACCTGATGGTGTCACTTACCCAAAACTCAAGCCCATTGGCCTGACCTTGTGTCTTCTAGTCATTGCAGATCTCAGGGCGGCCACCTTTGGCTCTCCAACCCCTCCTGGGACACTAGGCATTAGGGGCGCCCAGAAGGCATCCCTGCCATGCTGACTTCTTCACTGTCGGCACAGCCAGGCTTCCAAAAAATTATCTTTAGGGCTGTCCTTACAGATAGAGTTGGTCAGATCGTATGATTTCAGGGTCACTGGCAGATACCCTGCTGATGCCTGGCCTTGCTTTCATTATTAGTTCTCCCTCTGAATATCTATACTTCCCACCCCCACCTCAATCCTCATGGCATCTTCACATTCTGTGTGACAAAACATGGACATCTGTGTGCTTCCCTTAAATCTCCCTACCAGACTGAGCTTCTCGAAAGCTAGGACCACGACTTATTCTTCTTTGTAACACCTTTGCCTACCCTGCACCTAACATACTTTGTCCATAGTCAGATGAACGTATGTTGAATCTATACATTATGTATTATTGATTACAGCTTTGATTTCTGTTTCAATGCAGCTCCCTCTAGGAGAGGCAGCACTTTAAAGTGCTGTGAGTAATTTTCTCTGTAGTACAAGTGAGAAATCTGAGAGCAGTTTTATTTTCATGGGAAAGAGGAAAGAATAGGGCACTGGGTTCCTGGTGGTGGGGGCAGGGAATGTCACACAGAGGATGAAGGGTATAGATGAAGCCTTTTTTGCCTGTGCCTGCTCCACAGCCTCGCTTAGGTCCCAGCCTGCCTTTGTTCTCTTTTTCCAATCTCCCATAAACACCCACTGGCACAGAGCCGCTGCTAGCCTATAGAGATCCTTTGTGTGAATTAGAAAAAGGCATCCCTTCTAGACAGATGCAATCTTGCAGGTGCAGAGCTTGGCAAGCAGATGGTGCCTTTGGGAAAATTAGCGGGGCGGGGGGGGGGGGGGAAGCCCATTCCTCAGGGCGCTGCCCCTGCCAAGGCACACGGCTTGACAAGCAGACTACAGGGCTGTTTCTGCTTATACGTGCCCCTCAGCTCCACATAGTGCAAAACCACACAGCAGGTGTGGTAGTCCTTACCACTGACAGCACGGTGTGCCCGCTGCCCTCCGAGTGCCCAGCAGCCCGTCCTGTAGAGCTCCTTACCCACCTACACCATCCTGTCCTGTGCCCTGTCCCAGCAGAGTCCTGTCTGATGGCTGACTTGCTGACCTCCAATAAACGAATTCCCAGGGAAGGAGAGGAGAATCACATTTATTTTTAGCACCTATTAGGTGTAAGGGGCTGCCCTTAGGGTCTCCCCATGTGCTATCTTAGTACATCTTCATAACGACCCTTTAAGGTAGGTCCAATTATCCCTATTTTAAAGGGGAGGAAATTGGTCCCAACCCTCCTGCTCTTGACACTCAGCCCATAGTTATGCTTCTCTCAGCGCCTGGTTCTCTCCTCCATCTCCAGGGCCTGCTACTGCTCTATGGTGCCTACCTGGCTGGCCTGACTGACCACGTCAGCTCTCCTCCCGTGAATCAGTCTTTAACCATCATGGTTGGGGTCAACCTCGTAGTAGTGGCTGCTGGGCTTCTGTTCGTGGTCACCAGATACTTGTACTCCTGGCCCAACCTGATCTTTGGACTCACATCTGGAGGTATCTTTGTTTGCACAACCACGATCAACTGCTTCATCTTCGTTCCCCAGGTATGCTCTAGGGAGAATTTCACAGGTTAGTCCTCTTGGTCATTCCAGAGGCTTCCCTGGACATGATAAACTGCTCACTTTGTTTTCTAATGAGACTTTTGGGTATCATTTATTGGAGAGTCAGAAGGAAGGCAAGTTCCTCGCGAGCGGGCTCTCTCTGTTCTTCCCTCCTCGCTTCTCCTGAAGAGGACAACTCTGCTCCACGTCAGCAAGGAGGGCAGGCCAGAGTGGCTGAGTGGGCACAGCAGCATGTTTCCAGCCCTGGCAGGCTGCCTCACAGATCAGCTTGTCCCCCTACCCTCCCGTCGATTTCACTCATCCCCAGTACCCCCTTCTTGATAATGTCATTTCTTTCACTAGCCTGGGAGGGAGGAGCTTTTCTTTCTTTCCTATTGGAGATTGCAGATTCACAGAGAAAAACTCATTTGGAAATTTATGCAATTTAAAATGCTTTTTTTCTTTCTTTTCATTAGAAGAAAATATAGAACATTTCTTTTTACAATAAGGAGAAATAAAAACTGAATAAAAATGTGTTTCACACTATGGGGATTAAGAAAAAAAAATCACACAAGGGAGGAAGATAGAAGCAGAAATATCCAGACAGTGAAGAGAAAGAAAAGGAGTCAGAGGGAAAGGAGAAGGAATCCATGGGCTCTGAAACTGATGTTAAATTATTCATGTTATGCCCTAGGGTACCACTGAGCCACATATATCTGAGTTAATGAACTTGGCATTAGGCACCTGTCCTGTTTCCCCTCTAGATCTCTTTCTCTTCCCCCAAGGCCCCCCTCATCCCACTACTCCCTCTAGACTCCATCTTGATTCCCTTTGCTGTTTGAAGTTGACTATGAATGACTTCATGAGGGAGCTAACTGATAATTAAACTGTTGGCAGGGGAGGGTCACAACTGCCCTTTGGGGCATGATGGTGTGACACAGGCAAAGGCCTTTACTCTTCTTCCCTTTCATAAATTCTCATTAGAATATTCTACAGAATAAACAAATATAGAAAAACCTGTGGCAGCAGCACTAAAAACCAAGGATGGGTATTGCATCTCTGCTAAAAACTAAAGGAATTTTTGCTGAAATCTCTATGTTATAAGAACTAGTTGGAAGGAAGCCATGAGAGCTGAGGCTTATTTGTCTGGGGTGTAGCAAAAAGGGTGGTTCCTCTCTGGGAGATGGGAAAGAGGGAGTAGGCAGTGGTCTTTTGGTGGCCCACTCCTTAGGCTCTGTGGCCAATGTTGTTGATTGGTAACCCATCCATCCATTGCTAACCCCTTTCTTCCTTGCTCATCTCCACTACATAGGCTGAAAGAGCTCAACACTTGCTTTACCAACCTCTGTTATAGCTAGTGGTGCCCATGTGATACCGTTTTGAATACCAAAGTGTTCCTGGAAGACTTATGAGAAAACTTTTGCTTTCCTGAAAAAGCAAAACAAAATAAAAAAACATCTAGAGGCATGGCTGGCATCACCTATTCTACCTTCTTCCTACCTTGAATGTGTTTGTGATGCCTGGAGCTATGGCAGCCATCTTGTGACCACGAGTGAAAAGCAAAGCAAATATATTTACTGTACTAGGAAACTATAGCTCTTCTCATGTAAGACTATAAATTCAGGAGGAAAGGACCTATGAAGAGATTCTGCAGTTCATAAGAACAGGACCACAAACTTCTGAAGATTTGGAGAAGCTGCCTTCCCCTGAAGTAAAATAGTTTTTAGAAGAGATCTGATTTGTCTTGTCAATGGGATTCAAAGGACATTGCCTCTCTTCAACTCAAGTGAACCATCATGAAAAGGACATAATCTTAGATCATGAAATACTGAATAAGGATGAAAAAATATTGTGTTAAACTTAAAATTCCAATAAAAGCCTTGAATAGACAATGGGACATGGCAAAATACTGAATTAGTGAATTAATTTAAGGAAACAGAAAACAAGGAGACAGATAAAAAATGAGAGACTAGTTAAGAAAATATGGAGAACAGATATAGGATACAACGTAGAACTAGTAAGAATCTCTGAAAGACAACAAGATAATCTGGGGCAGAAGTAATCACCTAGGAACTGTTAGAGGAGAGCCTTCCTGACCTAAACAAGACCTCTATCTGAAAATGGAGTGAATCTGCAACCTCCATGATGTGGCCGTACTTGTAACTTTCCCTTCACACCCACCTCTGTCCCTTTCTCATCATCCTGAGCCTCAGACGCAAGACTTCCACTGTCCCTGCTGTTTGAATCCTCAGTGGTAATATTTAGGTCCACTCCCATCTACACACAGACATAAACATGTAGGACAAAGTTCAGCTTGGAATCTCACTTCCAGCTTTGACCTAAGCAACAAGCACTTGGTTTGTTGAAGTGGGAGTGAAAATAGAAATATTAGGGGGTATAGGAACTGGGTGGACAGACAGTGTGGGTCTTTCTCTTTCCGTCTCTCTGACTCACCCCCCCCCCTTTTCCCTCCTAGCCGTCTTGAGCTTCCATTCTCTTACTCTCTTTCCTCTTCTATTTTCTGTCTCATGCTTTTTCTCCTCTTGAACTGACCATGATCTAAAACCAAAAAAGATATGTTATAGTTTATTGTAGTTTAGGTGTAGGGGAGTAAATGCTATTTCAAAATATAAAAGTAACAGGCTTGTCAGTTTTTTGTATGCCTCTGAATTGATTTTCTTCTCTGGCTCAGTGGCCTTTGGTAGAAGAAAGATTCTCCTTGTGATACCTGCACTGTGTCTTCCAGGAAAATAGGACGGCTGAACAAATTTGGAAAGGTGTGTGAGGAGAGCTATATGGGGAGGGGAGGCAGCAGGAGGTGGACTGCCTTCTTGTGGCTAAGCCTTCAGACTGGACTAATGGGAGGGGCTTACGAAAGCCGAGGCACAGATACGCCCAGGGCAGCTAGGTGGCGCTAGAAAGCTGAGTGAAATGGATGACATTGCTGAAGAGGCAAGTGGGCCAAGTAGCACTCTACACAGGCCCTCAGGAAATGCCTAAGTGTTTATGCCAAACACTGAGGTCATCCCCAGCAATGAGCCAGCCTCGGCTTTTATGACCTGAACGTGACCCAACTCTATATACATCCCCCCTCCATCCCTCTCACTCTGAGAGGCAGGTGGGTTCTGAGATAGGACATGTTTTTTTTTTCCTCGGCATCCCCCAAATGTTTCATCTGCTCCTCCATGAAGGTCTTTAGGAATTTCTACTCTGTCTTATAGTCCTCTGTATACATCCATCCCAGTGCCCCCTAGCTTTCTAGAGGAAAGCTTCCTTCATTTGTTCACATATCTGCCCATCCCTTACTAACTGCAGGAAACATGTAGTTCAACACATGGCCCCACCTCCAAGTCTAGTAGGGAGCAGATGTGAAAGGAATTATAATACATGCGTTAAGTGTCTGAGGAAGGTATGTTACCTAATGCTGAGGAAGGGGTGCCTCAGGCTGTCTGGGAACTCCGTGACACCTTCTCAGAAAAGGGGTGTTTGGGCCCAGTCTCGAGGGAGGTATAACAGTTCACTGAGCAGATTGGGGAAGGACAGTGGGTGGCATTTTTGATGGGGGAACACCATGACCAGAGGCAGACATATAGGAGACAGAACAGGGTATGTTTGTGCACTTTGCATTTATTGAAGTACAAACTGAATCAAGGGGAGAGTGGCAGGAGGTGAGAGAGGCACACGGGCTGAGCTTCCAAAGGCCCTGGTTTACCTGGTACAGATTGAGAGTCAATCCCACTGTGTTAGTGTCCTACTGCTGCTGTAACCAATTACCAAAAATCAAGTAGCTTAAAACAATACACATTTATTATTTTATAGCCCTGGAGGTCAGACTTCCAAAATGGTCCTTATTTGACTAAAATCAAGATGTCAGTAGGTGTGTGTTCCTTCTGGAAGGTCTAGGGGAGAATGTGTTTCCAGGCCTTTTCCAGCTTCAAGAGACTGCTTTCATTACTTGACTCATGGCTTCTTCCTCCATCTTCAGAGCCAGCAGTGTGGTACCTTCATCTCTCTCTCTCTTTCTGACCTCTGCTTCCACTGTCAACATCTCTTCTTCTGACTCTCCTGCCTTCCTCTTATAAGGACTCTTGCGATGACATTGGCCTTGCCCAGATAATTGAGAACAGTCTCCCCTTCTCAAAATCCTGAACTCAGTCACATTTACAAACTCCCTTTCACCGTGTGCGGTAACAGATTCACAAGTTGCTGAGATTGGGAGGGGAAGAACATCTTTGGGGAAACATTATTCATCCTACCACACCCACATGGCCCAGAGGCTGAGAAAACAAGAAAATGCTTGCCTTCTGGAGGAAGTGCCATGGAGAGGTCCTAAAATTGTGACCTGGGGGTCATTTATAGCCATGGTCCAGAAAGCCAGAAGGGTCAAGTCTTAGGGACCAGCATCCCCACAAAGGGGAGGAGGAGGATTTAATCAAGGGGCACCCTGGCTGTGCCCTCCAGCTTGGGGTGAGACAGCCCAGAAGCCCTGGTGGTGCCCTTACACCAATGTTGAGTAGTTCTTCCAGCAGCCCTGCACAGAGGGCTCAGACTGGGGGTGCTGGGGGGAGAGAAACGTAAAGCTATGCTGCTAAGGAAATGAGGGGGCCCTGGGAGGGAACAGAGACACTGCAACACTGCTAGGGTGAGTGCTAGGAGAACCCTGGAGGTCTGCTCCACCCACTGAAGACCACAGAGTGACCCCGCGCGGTGCCAGGTTCCTAACTCCTGAGTCCCCAGCTGAGCTGACAGCCCCTGGGGAGGGGGACTTCGAGAAGGGCATCCAGAGGGGAGGGTCCTAGCCTGACCCAGCACAGATCACCCAGACTCCTGATACCATAAAGGACTCGTGCTGAGTCAACAGAGGACCCAGGAGGACTTGGGTGAGAATTTTTTGCGGTTGATGGTGGGAATTTATAATCCTATCCACTTTACCAAATTTGGGTTACACTCCATAGTCAGAGCTTAATAAATGTTTGCTGAGTAAGCAAATAAATTCCAGGATCCCCGTGAGGCTCCCTACAGACCACTCAGCATCCTATCTAGAGCCAGCGTACATCACTAGGACCCTTAATGATGAGAATTCCTTAAGGGAGAAAGAGAAGCATCCAGAACTGCTGCTCCCCTCACCCCCCCACCCCCAGCCTTCACATTACTGGCATTCACCACATGGAGACAATATCCCGAAGGCCCAGGAACATGCCCCCATTTGTGAATGTTCTGTATTCACTTCCGTTCTTAAGAAATTAAACCAGCCCGAGCTTCCACAGATTGTTTCTCAAAACCAATTTCTCCTGAAAAACCCTCTGTAGGACCCCCCACAGTTCCCAGTCTCTGTCTTCAGCAGCCGTGCTGAGGAGATGTGGTGTGGCACAGGGCCTGGTGACAGCTGGGGCCGTGCTGCTAAGTAGCTGTGGGGCCTGGAAAGGTCATACTCCTTCTGAGTCTTTCCTCATTTGTCACGTAAAAAGGACAGTCAACTCTCAGACCTAATGTTCTGTCATTTCTATTGAATTTTATTGACATTTGTGGTTTTCTATCTGTCTGAGACTTGATTATTGATTTGGGCAAGAAGTCCTCCGGCGGGGACTGGGCTTTCAGTAGCAGTAAGCACACAATTACTTCACAAATGAGAATAATTAAGAACAGCTACTCACAACTAAAAGCAGTTTCATTTGAAACATACAATGTTTAGATTGCCTCACCCTGTGAAAGCTCCTAACCTCTGGCTTGAGAATATGACTCTAGAAGCGTACTTCAACTCTGGTTCACCCCGACGGAGTCTGGCCATAGGTAGGTAGGTGGGTCAAGCTAAGATGATTCTATCTTATTGACCTGTCATCTTCTTCGTTTGGCATTGTTTAAACTAAGAATGACCTTAACCTTCTCTATACCTTCTGTCATTGCTGTCTGCGAACTTTCCAAAGTACATTTTTTTTAAACATCACAAATATGATTTTTTTATTTGTCACCATTAAATGTCTGACTTTTAAACAGATTCTTGGACTGGTGGCTCATATCCATCAGCTCGTTCAACTTTAGCACCGGTCTCATCCCCAGTAGCTTTTCCAGAACTACTACCTTCACCATGAAGCTCCATGAGCTTTCCCAATTCAAACTTGGACTTCTTCAGCATTTTTACTTTTCTAATGAAGACATCATGAAGTGGATAAATAGACTGACAAGCCTTTTCTATATCTTTTCCGATGCTGTCTGGAATCAATTTATTGACCACTTCTTTCAAGTCATTTGTTTGCACCTCTCGGGTCATGATTTCCATCATCTTTTTCCGAATTTGACGGACCTGTTGGTGCTGAGCATAAGAGGTCTTCCGAATCTGATTATTGCGTTTTTTTAGTAAAACCAACACAAAATAGACGAAGCAAATAACCATCGGTAGTCTTGATATCAACATGAGCTTCGATCATGGTCTGCCATTTTTTGACCATGGAGCGCATTTTGTCACGGGTAAGATCCATGCCATGGAAATTAGTCAGGCAGTTTTTGCCCTGAACATCCTCAGTAATTAGCTTGAATTTTCTAAATGCAACTTCATCATTCTGCAAATCAGCAAGACTCACTTCAAAAACCCGACCTTTGAGGCCATCAGATGCGATTTTGGTTCCTTGAGTTCTTGTGACTAATGTTTTTCCAATATTTCTTATATTGAACATAGCTGGTGCTTTCACATCATACCAATCTTTCTTAGAAAATGGATCAACCACTTTCTTCTTGGCTCCCTTTTTGCCGCCTTTCGTAAGGCGCTTGTTCTTGCCGACCGCCATGGCGCTGCTCAGGGAGCCAAAAGGTCCAAAGTACATTTTGAGGAGAGACTAGCTTATACGTATGTGTGTATCTGTGACACTCTCATGCCTTGATGGTTTTGAAAAAGAGGGAGAGAATGTGTTTCTGGGAGTGTAATTAAATAAATAACATGTGTTCTTTTATCTAACAGCTGAAGCAGTGGAAGGCATTTGAAGAGGAAAACCAAACAATCAGACGCATGGCCAAATATTTCAGCACTCCCAGCAAAAGCTTCCAGACCCAGTATGGTGAGGAGCAGAACTGCCACGCCGGAGGAGAGAGAAACTCCATGGACAGACTCCTCACAGAAGTAAGCTAGACCCCTGCCTGGTGGATTCTCTGTCAGCAAAACTCCAGTCATGCGTGGTGGACCCCAGGTGTCTCATGGCTAACATTCTTTCTTATTCTTCAATTCCCCCACTTCTCTCAGCCCCAGGCAGAAAGCTCAGCATTTCCCCAGGGACCCCTCCCATCGCTGACCTCACCCACTGCATTCATCCACTAGCCATATGTGTCCCAGGCATTGTGCAAAGTACTGATGAACAAAACAAATACAGTCCTTACCCTCATGGAGTTCACAGTCTATTGGAGGAAATAGATGTTGATCAAGTAAACAAATGTATAATTATAAACTAAATGTAAGAATTATGAAGGAAGGGGTGCCTGGGTGGCTCAGTTAGTTAAGCGTCTGCCTTTGGCTCAGGTCATGATCCCAGGGTCCTGGGATTGACTGTGTTGGACTGCCTGCTCGGTGGGGAGTCCGCTTCTCCCTGTCCCTCTGCCCCCTCCCACTCGTGCACGCTCTCTCTCACAAAAATAAATAAAATCTTAAAAAAAAGAATTATGAAGGAAGAAATCATAGTGGTAAGACAGAATAATGGGTAGTGAGGGCAAGGGAACCTAAGTTAGAATGGTCAGAAAAGATTCTCTGAGCCAAGAGCTGAAGGTTAAGTACAAATTGGCCAGGTGCAGGGAAAAGCATTCCGAGCAGGGGGAACAGTGTTGTAAAGGCCTTGAGCAGTAGTGGATCCTAGCTTCTTCTGTATGATGCACATTCTCTTTTCTTAGAGTAGTACCCTCATTTCCAAGATCTTATGGGGCCCATTATTGTCCTTTCTAGGTTTGAATGAGAGATTTCAATCATCCTACCAACCCAGAAAGTGTCCAAAATGGGGTGGAGGGCTTAATAGGGCCTCTGAATATCATAGTAGCATCAGGAGAAGACTGGGCCAACCCCGAGCCCCTTTCTCCTCTGCTCTTGAGCCAGAGTTGGCACCTCTCCCAAAATTGGGCGGTGTGATATGGGCTTGAAGAAAGCACCTGGAAAAGCTTGAGGCTGCACTGCCTCAGAAAGGAGGCATAGGACTCAAAGGAATCAGTTTTTCACACTCACTAACTTATAGTTCATACTTTTTCAGCACAGGACACACCTGAGTCGGTGCTATGTGGGAAACTACACTTATTTGTAACTGGCCTGACACCTGGGTATCAGTTGTCCCTGTGTGAGACAATGGTGCGATGGGGACCTAAGGAACACAACCAGGGAAGGCATTAACCTCCCCAGGCACCCCCTGCCTGTGTTCCTCTACTCCCTCACCATGCCCTCAGTCTGGAGCTCTTGAATCCACCAGAGTAATACTTCTCCATTTCTTTACTATTCATGAAGCATTCAGGACCTTATTTCAAAACCAGATTCCTTCCTACCTGGCCAGGGAATAAGTAGCATTGCCTTTGATACTCTGTGAAGTCTTCAAAGAAGGATTTTTTTTTTTTCCAGCTAAACAGAAGGCTGGAAACTTGGCGAGAACAGCCAGGATGGTTTTTATTCACAATCAGCTAACGTTGGAACAGCCAAGTGGCCTGACTCTTTAGCCTTATGGTAATTTGTGACGTGCTTTTTGTATTTCTGCCATGCTACCCTGTTTCCCACGCAGTAACTGAATCTGCTCTATCCAAAAAGATGCTTTGCGTCTGCGGAGGAAGGGCCCTAATAGGGAGCAGATGCAGAGGCAGTAAAATCCTGGCCTCCTCCTCCTGCGGCCCTACACCTGGAACATCTTTCCCAGAACAGGCCTGAGGACAAGCAGCCTGTCCTAGGGCCCCTCCACAGGCCTAGAGAGCTTCCAGTATCTGGGTCTCCAGTTCCAGCACGGGAACTGGTAGCTAAACACAAGTATCCCTCCTGCTTCCCTATGCGCACAGACCCTGACTCCAGCTCCCCGGTTGCAGGTCCCCTCTGTGCAGCCCCCTCCTCAGCCCCCTCTGCCGCCTCTGTCCTCTTCTTGCCTTCCCATGGGGTGGACAGTCCGTCTCCCCACTCTTGCCTTCCTTGGCCCTAGGGCCAGAGTTCCTCCAGAGGCTGTTTGGGCAGCATGCATCACTGACTTGCCAGGCTGTGGGAAGGACAGCAGACAGAACCTTCCCAGAGGTGGAAGAACCTCCCTTGTACACTCTGCAGCAGAGGACATTCACCTACAAGGGGGTGACTCCATTTCTCCTCATAGCCTGCACTTTCTAAAACACACCAGTGGATGTTCTGCTTCCCCAGATGTGCCAAAAGTAATAATTAATAAGCTCATTTAAACGTAGCTGGCGCCGTAGGTCAGATTTCGGTCTCACAATGGCAACGCCTCACACCACGCCTTTAATTAGTATGCAGCCCCAGTGAAGACAGAGTCCCACTTCCTTTTCTGGAACAAGGGAAATTTACTGTTTAGCCTGACGTTTCTAAATCCATCACCAGTCAGCTTCAGATGTTTGGTTTGCTGGGAGAAAAGTATTCTTTCCAACTCAATGTTTACCCTATTTTTCTACACTCAAAGGAATGGGGAGCACAAAAAGTCAGCACTTGGGGTTTACTTGCTGGGGTCCTTGTCATCAGCTGGTGGCTCCCCCCTAACTCCGTGGGGCAGTGGAGACCCCTAACGGGTTTCAGGAGGAGGGACTGGTGAGGAGGAGGAGGGTTAGGGTCCCTCCTGTGCAGCCAACTCAGTCATGCCCATGAGATCCTCAGAAAGGTATCTGGTACCACCCAGAGGTCATGAAGAGCCCAGATGAATGTCACCGTGTTACTCATCCACTCTGCTCCTGGTGAGTCCTTGAGTCATCTACGCTTCCCCGGGAACGCCCCGGCCTCACCACTCTGCAGGTGAGCAAAGGGAGGATGGGGAGGCAGGAGCTCAGCTTGCAAGCCCCTTCCGTTTATTCACCAGTTACTCACTGGTCCTGGACTCTCTCCTGAGGATAAAAGAAGAAGACTCAGCCGGGATGAACCTGGAGTACCAATATTCGGAAAATCACCCTCGTGCTTATAAAGAGGGAACAGGAAATCCCCTTGGAGTCGCTGCCAGAGGACTATTGCTGGACTAGTTTACTTAAGTTACTGCTCCCTTAAAGCGTCACTTCTGGGCAACACTCCCATATCAACTTGAGAAAAAAACCACAGGTTCAGTCCACAGGCGACTTGTTTCAGGTAGCCAAAGGAGGGAAACATGCTTTTATTTCTAGGGCACAATAAATGGATTTCCAGATGCTCATCCTCAGCTTCTAGAGAGGATGACCACAAAGAGGCCGCATTTTGGTATTTGGACAAGCACTTCCTAGAATGCAATGTTTGTGTTATTACTCCCAAACCCTGGACCCTGTATCATCTGCCCCAAGACCATCACCTCTCCTTTGGGCTCCACTACTTTTGAACATCAAAAATCTCAGAAGATGGACATAAGTTCTAAGCTAGACAATCACCGGCTGTACCAGCAGAGGATGTTCAGGGCACACCCAACACCATCCTTCCTCCTGCTTCATGCCCCCCAGTCTTAACAGTTAGGGCGGGCACACCCCTGCAGCCCTCACCTGCCAGCCCTCCTGAGTACAACCTGTTTGTCAGCTCACAGCCGTGCAGCAGGTAGGCTGCTCCCCGGGCTCAGTCATCTCCTGGGTTCCATGCTAGATCTACTAGATCAAGCAATCAGAGATTTAGTCCCAACTATTCTAATAAAAAGAAAAAAAGGTTTCTCCAGTAATTCTGGTACCTGCCCTCTTTAAGAGCTACCGACAGCTAATGGCGCCACATGGTAGCTTTGGCGCCCGCCCCCGAGGTCCCGCCAAGGGAGGTGACGACACCAACTTGAGAATCCCTGTTGCACCCGTCCCAACCCCCAGCTCGGGTCTTGTCTCTTTGGTGCAGGAATCTCCACTCTTCTCTCTGTTCTTCCCAAATGTTCTAGTCTGTTTAGCAAGAGGCAAAATATGTATTTCCTCATTCATTCATCCCCTTGAGATATGCCTGAAATTCATCTGTATTTTGCGCAAGTGTGACAAACCCCGAGTTGGGCCATCTCAGACATTTTCAGAGTGGTGTCCCATGGAGCGGCCTGACCCTCTAAGTTCTGAGGAAAGGGGAGAGGGGCTGCCGCAGCCAGCAAACAGCTAATACTCTGCCTCCTCTGACCTCCCTTCTCACCAACAAAGCCACACACTCAATGGATGTAAGGCAGGGATTAAGATCACCCCACAATAAATCATGGCTAACCTTTACTGAGCACCATGTGTCAGTTATTGTGGTAAGCACTTCACTCACATCCCCAGAGCCTGAGATCACCAGCTGACATGCAGAGGAACTGGGATTTAGAGCAAGGTTCTGATGCCACGCTTTCTCCACCATGGGAAACAATGTAAAAACCCTCAGAGGCATCCTTTATTGATGGTTTCCCTTTTATTTTACAGAAAAATGCTATGATTGAAAGCCTGCAGGAACAAGTAAACAACGCTAAAGAGAAGCTAGTGAGGCTGATGTCAGCTGAGTGCACCTTCGACCCCCCAGAGTGGGCTGTCTCTCCGGCCTCTTCCCACAGCAAGAACACCCTGGTTGCAGCCTCTGCCCACAGCCTGGTAGCTCAGGGGCCTTCAGAATGCGTCTCTGGCTCTCAGAACGATACCAGTGTGGTTGCCCAGGACTCCCAGAGCACCTCAGTGCCCTCCTCAAGTGTACAAAGCCTGGAGCGGGCTGTGAAGGACACCAGCTCCTCCCCAGGGCAGAAGGAGAAAATGTCTAACTTGAAAGACATTTCAGATCATTTAAATTTGGGCTGCAGCCAGAAGCCACGGCCTGAGCAAAGCCAAGGTGCAGAAAGGCGAGACCAAGTACCCATGAACCCCCACCAGATTCTCATACCAGGGAGAGAAGGCCCCATTCCCCAGAGACAGGGGCAGCTGGAGAACTCAGAGGAGCCCCAAAAGCGGCTGTCAAGGGTCAATTCAGTGATCAGGGAGAAGCTTCAGGAAGTCCTACAAGATCTGGGCCTGGGCCCTGAGACTCCCCTCCCCTCTTCCCTGTCCTATCCCCAGCAGCCCTGGAAGAGCAGTGCTGCCCACAGCTTCCAGAAGATTCCCCTCGCCAACGAGCTGGGCTTCAGCCCATACATGGTGAGGAGAAGGCGGGCAGCAATGCGGGCTCGCTCACATTTTCCAGGCTCTATACCTTCAAATGTGGGGCATCGTGCAAATAGGGCTGTTTCTGGGGCACACAGTGGGCGGCTAAGTGTGCACAATAGGGACAGTGACTGCCCGGATCCCCAAACTGCTGATTCCAGAGTCCCAAATCCCTCTTCCAGGAAGACTTCACTACTCCGCGATCCTCAAGGCAAGCCGGGCACTGTGGAGGGCAGCAAACAAAGCCAGACAGAGCCCCAGGGTGCCAGAGGGAGCCATGCAGCCTTTCCCCACCAGCCTTCTGGCTCTGATTGGGCACCGTGTCCCGCTGCCCCTCACCTATCCAGAGCCTCACCAGACATTCCAGAGCAGCGGCAGCTGCTGCCCCTGGGATTCCCACGCTCTCCCTCCATGTCCCCTCCATGCAACTACCTTGACACTGAGTCCAGCAGTTCAGACGAGTTCTTCTGTCACTGCCACCGGCCCTACTGTGAAATCTGCTTCCAGAGCTCCTCTGATTCCAGTGACAGTGGCTCATCAGACAGCGACCCTGACCCTGCTAGGGGGCTGGCTTCCTGGGAGAAGCTGTGGGCCCGTTCAAAGCCTATCGTGAACTTCAAAGATGACCTGAAACCCACACTGGTGTGAAAAGCAGCAGAGTGGGTCTGGATATAGAGGTCGGTTCAGGACAAGCCATACCAAGGCCTCTAGATGGAAGGCCAGTTTTGGCCTTCAGGAAACAGGTTGGTGCCCTGAATTGATCAAGCTCTTCCCATGTTTCAGCTGTGCTTTACTCGAGCTCTGTGTGTACTCGAGCACTGTGCTACCTTGAGCTCTCCTCCATCTATCAGAAGAGGGGTATTGCCTGTCTTGTTACTACCTCACAGCATTCCTATAAAAGACTCTGGTTGAGTGACCATAAAAAATAACTTTTAGATAAAAGGTGCTAAATGAGCACAGAGGGTTTTCTGTCCTGGTCAGTCTGTATTCTACAAAACTGTTAATATATACCACATGGATAACTATGCAGACATACAGATGGAGAGATGAAAGTTTCTGCAGAACCAGAGTTGTAGACTATGACCCATCAGACTGGCATTCTGGTGGACAGACCTGCTAAGAAGATAAGTCTCTTACATTCTTGGGTGCCCCACTCTTGGCAGGGGGTGGTTGTATTTCTGCTGAAGTTTGTGAACACCACCCCTCATTTCCAGCTTCCAGCCAGTCTCGGCTCAGGGTCACCTGTACACCACTGTTTGGTGCACATGTCTTTCCGCCATTACGGCATCTCACCAGCATCCCTGAGATTGTCAGGTCTCCATGTGCCCATAGGCTCCCCAGGTCTCTCTCTTGAGCTCAGATGACACCAGAGGCCCAGACTGTCTCCTGGTCCTTGTGGCCCAACCCTTTGACTCTTCCAGTGGTACAGTTTTATACTGGGCGGGGGGGGTGGGCATGGGAGAAGCACACAGTGACAATTTCTGATGGGGTAGGAGAGGCCCTGAGGTGGTTTGTCAAGAGGTGGTTTTTGTGCCGTTGGGATTACGTGATCTCCGACGGCTACATAAACCTGGAAATAGAAAATGGGGAAATATAAAGGAAGAAATGGGGGAGAAGGCAGGAAAAGAGAATAGGTTTTGAATATTGAACCCGAGTCTAGCATGGTACTTGGCAATATAAAATTTCAGTAATTCCTTATGATAACCCTGTGAAGGTAGGCACTCTTGTTCCCATTTCATGGATGGGGAATTTGAGGCTTAGAGAACTGAGGTAACTTCCCCAGACATCACACTGATAGGGAGTGGCCCACGTAGGACTTGCCCACAGTTCATGGGACTCCCAAGTTGGTAGATTTCCCTGGGGGCACGTCTCTTCACTCATTCCCTTGGGTGTGACCAGAGTAGAGCAAGGTAGTGTAGGAAGGCCGTGAGGTGCTCACCCTGCAGTTGCAGGTAAAAGACCTGGGTTCCTGGCCTCAGGCAGCAGCCCCCCACTGCCTCACTGCCCCAAGCACCCGTCCACACCTCCCAAGGGAGCCAGGGAATTGGTGAAGAGCGAGGTCTGGGAACGTAACCACCGCCAGTGCCACGGGGAAAGCACAACTGGGTCCACTTTGCTTTAAGCAATTGTTGTTTACAGGCCGGCCCCCGCCCCCACTCCCTGTGTGTTCATCTTTGCATATACATGTTTGTGTGCAGGAGTTTGGGCCTCATTAGATATGCTTGCAGGGGGGCGATTGGCTCCAAACATCTCACAGAAGATTGATCCTGAACCCTCAGGGCTGCCGACACTAGGTGAATCTCCAGACACTGGACTGGGAAACCCTCCTGGTAGCAAGGGTTCCTCTACTGTTTACTTTTAAATGCAAATGTCGTAATTTATTCTGTGTGTGGGTTTGTAGTTTCCACTTGTGCTGTTTGTATGCTGTCCAACTAACACCTTAATAAACCAGAAATGGCTCCCAAAGCAAGTCTCTTTAGAAATTGCAGTCTTGTACGGTAGAGGAGAAAAACAAAGAAGACTGAATCACCCAGGGAGCGGACACGAGGCAGCCGTCAGAGTTGCCTTTGGCTTGCCCTGGCTTCCAAGTATATCCTCTACCAAACTTGCATTTGTAACAGATTGTTCCATGGTCTCCCTGTGCAGCTTCCTATCCCAGAAACACTTGCCCCAGTGGATAGAGGAAACTCTGGACTCTGGAGACCCTCCACTCTTCCCACCCATGGCAGGGGGTCCTGTAGTTGGGCTTTACCTCCTTCCGTTTCTTTCCTACTAGTATGTCACCTCTAGCAGCTTCCCATTCATTAATGTAGACTATGCAGGCTTTAAATCTGGCACTCCTTCTAGCTTCTTCCTCTCTCTCTGCAACTATATCTTCAGTCCCACCATCTCGGCACATCTCCATCCCTCCTCTACCTAGAACTTCTTTCTCCACTTTGTGCACCTTGTGAATTACTCATCCTTCAAGACTCAGAGTCTGAACACCCCCAAATAAAATGGACTGATCCTCTAGTTAAATACAGAAGGATATCTTGGGGTCCATGTTTTGAACTCAGTTATATAGAGGCTTCTATTATCCATTTTACCTAGAATGACTTTGTAATCTTTGATAGACTTGATTGAAGAGATGGAGAATCTACCCTGAATTTTCCTTGGTTATCATTTGATTCAAAAACTATGTGCCATGGGGCATCTGGGTGGCTCAGTTGGTTAAACATCTGACTCTTGGTTTTGGCTCAGGTCATGGTTTCGTGGGTTGTGGGATCAAGCCCCAAGTTGGGGGGGGTGCGAGCTCAGCAGGGAATCTGCTTGAAGATTCTCTCCCTCTCCCTCTGCTCCTCCCCACCCCATCATGCTCACTCAAGTTCTCTCTCTCTCTCTCTCTCTCAAATAAATAAATCTTAAAAAAAAAAACCACTATGTGCCAGATATCATGACCACCTGCCTCAAATACTGTCTCCAAATCTATTGTTTACTTGGTGTACTCACTCCCACTCTTCACCAGCTCCTTTCCTAGATCTTTTATCCCAAACCAGCTAATCCAGTGATGAAATTCTTAAAGGGATGAATGTGTCATGACTTTTGGATGCTCTTGACTGTTAGGCTCTTGGAGAAAGGGCAGTAACTTGTACAAAGGAATCCTGCCGAAGGAAACATTGCATCTACTACTGTGCTCTGGGTTATGTATGTCTCTCTTAGTTTTAAGGTCTGGCATGGAGCCAGGCCTGATTCTGACCCAAGCATATCTTGTCCTGCTGATTAAAATCTTGGGGTTGAAATTGCCCATCCTGATCCCAAAGTCCATTTCTTTCTCCTGGCCTGTGACGAACTCTTTCCTTAAAGGATCAACTTGGCCTTCCTGGAGCTCATAGCAGAGAAAAAAGCATCAGAATGTAGGAGGCTTGTTTTTAAAGAACCATATCACTTCTAAAATGGTAAGGAGAAAAGTCAATGCAAGTTCCACAAAATCTCTTCTATATCTGTATTTATTTTTATTATATTTAGATGTGTCTC
The DNA here is from genome assembly GCF_003265705.2 of Callorhinus ursinus. Taxonomy (NCBI): domain Eukaryota; kingdom Metazoa; phylum Chordata; class Mammalia; order Carnivora; family Otariidae; genus Callorhinus; species Callorhinus ursinus. The sequence continues at coordinate 56,360,204 of NW_027397063.1, read as the reverse complement.
TTGCACAGATTGCAAGTTCCTAAAAGCACTGAGTTTGTCTTCTGCATCTTTGTGTCTTCCAGAGTAGCCATCAGAGAGCTTTGCACAAAGTACAAGCACAATAAATGTTTGATGGATGGATTTCTGGACAGATAAAATGGATGAAACAAAGGAAGACAGAGAACCAGTTCTGGGGCTAGCAGAGCAGCAGAAAGGGAGGCAGAACCATCTGGTTTCACTGCTTTCCAGTGAATTAAAAGCAAGAAACAATATCACCCAAAGACCCAGAAATAACTGAATTCTGAAAATGACAGTACTTTAAGACTCTTAGGGAAAAGGGGGATAGAATGATAGAGTTAATGGAAGAGAAGCAAGAAAGTTACTGTGATTAAGTTCTTCTCTTAAAGATGCTTTCTTCACAGGCTTGTCACTGAGTAACAAGCAGCATTAGTAGGAGGATGGTCTGTTCATCTTTCTCACCATCAGCTTCCTTAGTCTCCGTTCTCAGAGCCCCAAACAGAGAACTTACTCTGTACCCTCTGGCTGCTACACTTAACCCAGGAACACCATCTGGGCTTTGTCAAGGGAGGTCTAGTGCAGAGACGGCATTTGGGGGCTGAAAGCAAGGAGAGAGGTTACTCTTTGTACTCAGACTTGGCTCTTCCTCACTTCTGGTACCTACTGTGATCTCTTTCTCCCTGAAATGTTCATCATCTTAGCAATCCCAGCCACACTGCATTTGGATAAGGGAGCATCTTGGGATGTTCGATGCACTATTGAGGTCACAAAGAGGCAGGAAATAGACAGAATAATCAGTTATGAGCTTGACAAGATCTGGGTCAGTGTTTCCCAGCCCTTTTCATTCTTTGACTTACCTTTGGATGTCTAAATATACTAAAAAGACAGGCTCAGAGAATAAATGCTTGGGAGAGGCCCTGGCAAGTTTTGCAGGTAACTAAGAGAAAAGCCAAAGGATAGGAAAAAGGAAGGGAAGGAAGACAAGAAATTCAAAGAACAGAGAGAGACAGGGAGATGTAGTGAAGGAGGGAGGAAGACAAAGAACAAAAGGCATCCTGCTTAGCTTTGTCAGTGGACAGACTGTGGCAATTGCCTCTCTTGTAAATGCATGTGCTGGCTCCAGTTCTGAGTTAGAGAAAATGAGGCTCACTTCTGTGAAGAAAGGCAGGGATACCCTTGGAGAGCCCTTTCTTCTGTATGCATGCGACCATCGGTTCATTTCACGACTTTCCCCACGAGACTGTGAGCTTCTTGAGCCTACAACTTGTTTGTAATTATCTTGGTGTCCCCAGCACCTAGCACTGTGCCCAGTGTATGGCTGATGCTCAACAGATGTTTGTCAAAAGGAATAAATCAAGAAAAGAGCAGCCTAGCCAGAGCGGTCTTAAGGGGGAGCCCAGGGAAGCCACTCACAAGAGCTGAGGTCAGCTGGGAAGCAAGGCTCAGGTACCTCACCACGGATGACAGTGTTGTTGATTCACCTGAGTTTAAATCCCTTGTTATAACACCCGAAAGCTGTGTCAAAAGAAGGCATTTTAGATGAGCTCTCTTCTCCACTAATTTCGGTACAATAGTTTTCCCTACGGCAATGCCCGGACTTAAAGTCGCCCGGGTGTCTCTGTGACTTTCAGCAAGTTGCATAACCTCTTTGTGGCTCAGTTCCCCCAACTGTAAACTGGGATAGTAACACCTACCTCATACAGTTGTTATGAGGATTCGATGAATTAATGCTTGTAAAGTGGTTGAACTGTGCCTGGCACAGAGTAAACATTTTATAAGCTTGTGTCTTGGGAAGTTGTTTGGGAAACACAGATTTACAACTAGAAATCCTGTTTTCTTGCTTTATGCCCAAATCCCCCTTCTTTGTGTTCAATTTGTTCCTGAGGGAAGGGTCTTCTAAAATAGACCTGGCAAAGCGAGGGTTACCCCTTGGTTCAGCCCACTTCTTGGGCTCCAGAAATTTCTCCTTGAACCCCCTGTAGGTCAGGCACACTTTGGGGAGCAGAGCCACCCGTAGGACTCAAACATTAGGGCAGACCTAGAAGAAGAGGTATAGTTGGAAAGTCAGGAAATCTGATTTTGTTTCGGGGGGAGCCAAAAGACACAACTAATTTCCTTGATAGAAATATTATGGACTTTGTAATAGAAAAAATACCTACTGTCTGTCACTTAATACCTGTCTCACTTCAGACCTATAACCACCCCACAAAGTAGTCACTGTTTCAGTTCTACAGATGAGGAAACTGTAACCGGGAGAGACCAGGCAACAAGGCCAACGTCGTGCAACTGGGTAGAGGCAGAGCCAGAGCAGGAACGGAAATCTGACTTGATTCCAAAGCCATTTTTGGATTCCCTGACACTCGTTCCAGAGCATGTGCTACAGGCATGCTAGCAGAAGACAGAAGGAATTTCACCCCGGCAGGGTAGGGGCCCAGACTGAGGTTTTCTTAGGACACCACAGTTTCCTTAGGAAAAGCAAGCTGGTCTAGTTCTATAAGCCTATTGCAAAACCTCCATTGCTGAGTCATTGAGCAGTGTCCTGGAGACTGGAAGGGAGCTTTCTAAAGCTACCTGGCCACTCCAGCCCCCTGAAGGAAGTTCAGTGCCACAGACACCTGATACCGAAAAGAAGGAACTCCTTTGTTTAAAAAAGTTATGGCCAGTCCTCCAAGCTGGAAGTCTTTTCTCAAGCACTGTGCCCTTTAAGTGGCACAAAACGATGAAGCTGGACAAGGGTTCCAGAACCACAGATCTTCTGCTGAGACACAGGGAGGGCCGTAGAATCTCTTTAGCTCAAGTCCATTTTGCTGAAAACCTTTCATTGCCCCCACTTCCTCAAGATGAAATCTCACCTTGGTTTGGGGTTCAAGGCCCTCCTTTATGGAGTTCTGCCCTCCCTCATTCTCCAATTGCCTACAACTCTCCTCCTTGCTTCTGCCAAATGGGTTTCTGTCTGCTACCAGAGCATGCCCACACTACCTCAGGCTCTAACTTTTCTTCACACCAATCCTTCTCTCCCTCATCCTGACTACCCCTGCCTGAAGTGACCTCACTTTCTTCTGGCCAGTTCCAACTGGCCTCAGAATTCATTTGGTGATAAATTATATACTCCTGTGATGCCCCTGACAACAACTGTATTGTTTGGAGCATTGTTTTATAAATCCTTTATTGTTACCTTTTCACATGTTCATTTCTTGCCCCTCCAACTAAATTATCAGAGACTGGAAGACAAAAGCAACGTCCAATTTATCATCTCATGTCCACAATATCTTGCATGGTGCCTGCTGCCTTGTAGATCCCAAAAACATATCTAGGTTTTTAAAGACTGACTAACTCTCTCTGCTCCTCCCTTTCTGTTTGCTCAAGAGTATGCAAATGAAAAGAAATTTGGCAGTATTTTTCTTTCATACTGAACCTGGGGTTTAGCATTTCAGAGGATCTCTGCTGTGTCATGAGTGAAAGTCCACTATATATGCCAAGCTTTAGGATAGGGCCTTACAGATAATGCTGGATGAAATTAAGCTAACAAGACCCCAGTTGTGAGATCCCTAAAATTGTGGGCCTAATTTCCCCCCAACATCTTCAAAACAAACAAATAAATAAAAACCAGCAACAACAAAAACCACTTCTCTAGATGGTTCCTATGAACACCCTCAGGAAGCATAAGGCTCCTAAAAAGAGGGAGGCCAGGTTATTTCGGCTGCTATTGCTACTGCTCCCACCATAAAACATAGCAGAAAATCGGAAACAGGATACAGACCTGTCAACATATTCTGATGTCACAAGCGGGCACTTTTACACTCAGGAAAAGGAGGCCATACCAGTGGAATCCAGCCAGATGTCTTATTTCCAGCAGTGATCCCAAAATTACTCCAGGACTGCAAGAGTCTCATGACTGGGCAGAGTGGTTTGGGTCTTGCCCTATAAGTCATTGCTGTCAATCCACATCCTAAAGGGACTTCTTCTCTCTAAAGCCCTGCCTACAGTTTCCAGGACATCCCAGATCAAGGTAGGGTCTTTATATTAACATTTTTTTTAAAGTTCACAAGGTGATTTTCATGTGCGGCCAGAGTTGAGAGCCACTGGGCTTTGGCTCTGGCCTCCCAGGATGCCAGAAGAAAGCTCCAGCTTCTATCCATCATCTCCATCCCCATGCCTTGCACAGCCCCTGGTCTGGAGCAATCCCACTTTTCCCTAAACACAGCTCCCAGGTGTTAGTGAAGGCAGATGGACTGTGCACATTCTGGATTCCCCTCTACTCTCCCCTGGGCTCTTCTTTCATCTCAAGCATAGATTCTTCCTCCTCCATGAGCATTTTCCTGTACACTTTGGCCCACTGCACCTTCCCTCTGTGATAGTTATGATCCGACACCTGTCCAGCACATACTTCCTCATCACGTGGCACAGGAATGCAGCCCCTCACATGGGCTTTCTTTATCTCTCTCCTGAAATCACAAGCTCCTCAGAGTCAACAGCCACCCATTGAACTTCTTTTTGTTCTGACAGGGAAGAATGTGGAATGGACATAAAAGGTGCTTGAATATTGAATGGAGAGGGAGAGAGTAAAGAGAATGAGGAGGGATTAAATTCCTATTCAACAAATATGTATTACACATCTATCATAAAGCAGGTGGAGAAACAGTAAACAAATAAACAAAAGATAAAATAATTTCCCAGGTAAAGTGTAATAAAAAATAAACCACAGTAAAGACATGGGGAATGAATGAATGAATGAATTTATCAAATGTCTAGTAAATTCAAACTCCACCAACATTTAATTTCTGTCCACCCAGGGTTTTCCACCAGGTTGTACAAAGTAGAAGGGGGCCACTGAGTGTTTATACTATTTTGCTAGGGCCGTCATAACAAAGTACTATGGACTGGGTGGCTTAAACAACAGAACTTTTTTGTCTGGAGGCTATAGGTCCAAACTCAAGATGTCATCAGGATTTATTCCTTCTACAGGCTGTGAGGGATCTGTTCAGGCCTCTCTCCCTAGTGTGCATCCTAATGACCTTACTTTATAACTTAATTCCCATTGTCAAAAAACTCTACCTCCGAATAAAGTCACACTGGAGGTACTGGGGGTTAGGACTTGAACATACGAATTTTTGAGGAACACAGTTCAGCTCATAACAGTGTCCAAACAAAGTTTTCACCTTTCTGTCAAGATCGGCATACCACTGGGGTTTACCACTTAAAGATTATTTTAGCCAATTGTAACCTCCTTGAAGGCAGGAACTCTGTTGTTCATACTTATTTCTCAAGTTACTAAGACCACGTCTGGCAAAGAGAAGATAATTCACAAATGTTAGATTGAATTCACTTTCATTCTAGAAAGCTCAGGGCAAAGGGTGAAGCCATTTAACCCAGGAAATCAAAATAGGTTGATAGCCCGCAGCAATTCCTGAAACTCTGAGTCAAAGGAAATTATGTTTCCATGACACAGAATCTCTCTAGATTTCTTAATTAGGGGTATTTGCATGATGAGAGGAGACTTGCTTTCCTCCTCTCAAATCAATGGCCTCTGCCTCTGCCATCAGAATTATCTCTACAGCAACTGCATGAGTCACAGAGAGAAGGTCTGATTCTCAGTGGGGGAATGAACAGCAGGAGAGAGGGAAAGCATCTTATGATAGAGACTCCTTATGGATGTACAGGAGAAAAGGAGGGCCCACAGCTCAGCCTCTCAGTAACAAATGCAACAGAAACAGCAAAATAGCTTTAACCAAGCGTCTCCCCACCTCAAAGATATATGCTGCTACTTCCCTTTCAACAGCTCAGTAAAAAGGTCTCCAAAGCCCCATACCAACTGGGCCCTTGCCCTCCGTCCCTGGACCAACTGTGAAAAGCTCAACATCCAACACCCAGAAAGAACATATGGTGAGTGTGAGAGGTGTGAGCTCTTAGCACCATCCTGCCTCACAGTCATTGACTCCTTGAGGCCTCTTGTGTGCTTGCACTGTTCCCTACAGATCAGATAGGGTAATTCAATCTAGCCACCACAGATTCTCTGAATGAGGGTGTTCCTTACCTGAAGGAATGTTTCATGTCTTCTTCCCATGTCTTTTTCATCACTAAATGGACATGTTTCCCATGTCTTCTTCTATCACTAAAAGCGTTGAGTGAAGATCTCACTCAGCAAAGCTTTATCACAGTGGACAGCATTCTTAAGATCTACTCAGAAAACCTAGAAAGAGAAACCAGGTGGTTAAGTAGGAAAGGGTTCCCATGCTATCTCTTCTACCAACTGGCAGCCTGCATCATGTGTCCAGTCCTCCAGTTTGGACACCAAACAAAACCCTATGAAAGCCTTTTGGAAGATGATCCACACAGCTAAGACAGGTCAACCGGAATTCCAAATTCTAAAGAAAGAAGAGAATCTTTTCCTCATACTGCTGCAAAGAGGCTGAAGAGCCACGGTGCAGCTGAAAACAGTTAAAAACCATTAAATCGGGGCTGTCAGCAGTGCCTCTGAGGGAAAGACACAGAGATGGCCAAGACCAAATCCTTGAACTACAGCTTCCCAAGGGAGCTCTGGGGAGAGGACTTTTGCACCAAATGCCCACAGCTTGTGATTACAGGACTTTCAACCTTCACTCCAGGAAGTTGGACTAGACCCTGTGAACGCTGGGAGGAATTGGTTTTCCACTCTAGCCAAAGGCTTACGTTAGTGTTTCTCAAATGAAGAAAATGTTTTCGGAGAATCACAAGGTCTCTCTGAGATTTTTTTTAATTTGGCTTTTTATTTGAAAGATAATAAAAGAATAATTCTTAGCTTGTTCTCAATCATCTGGATGACTGTTTTAGAATGCTCTGTGAAATTTCAGTACCTAAGGTTGTGCTTTGTGAAGGTTTACACAAGCAAAGCTTAAATGGCATCAAGGCCTGCTACATAAGGGAGGATTTTGAGATGGTTTGAATGTAAAGAAGTAGTGGGAGAACAAGTCATCACATGGCAAATGGCAAACGGCAAACGTGGAAGATTGTGTTGTCCAAAAACGGGCTCAGCAATATTCCTAGTTCTACATGCTCCTTCAGAACCTGGTCACTATCTCATCAAGAGGTAGAGTCTGTATTTCCTCCCCTTTGAACTCAGTGGGCTTTTGTGACCGCTTCAACAAATAGAATGTGGTAGAAGTGATGCTGCATGACTTCCTGGGCTGAGTTATTAAAAAAGATAGAGCTTTCTCTTGGTTCTTTCTATCTGAACACTTGCCCTTGGAACATAGCTCTATGTTGCAAAGAAGCTCAGGACCCGTGAAGAGACCACATCTAGGTATTCTGGCTAGATGATCCAGACAAGGTCCCGGTGAGCAGCTGGTGTCAATTGCCAGACATGTCAGCAAGCAAGCTTTCAGACCAGGGGTTGGCAGTTTCTGAACTGGCCAAACCTGACCTATTGCCCATTTTTATAAATAGTTTTACTGGAACACTACCATGCCCATTTATTTGTCTATGGCTTCTTTTTTGCTATGATGACAGAGTTTAGTAGTTACAACAAACTATATGGTCTACAAGGGTGAAAATAATGTACTATCTGATTTTTTACAGAAAAACTTTACCGGCCTCTGCATTAGATGATTCTAGCTCCCATTCTTCAAGCCACCTCAGGTAAGTCCTAGTGGAGCAGAGATGAGCCATCCCTACCAAGCTCTGCCTAAATCATAGATTTGTGAGCAATACAAGTGTTGTTTCAAGCCACAAATTTTGGGATTGCTTGTTTCATAGCAATAGGTAACTGGAACAATTTTATAAGCATGCTGTATTCAAGAGGACCTGGCCAAAGTGGGTTATTCCACATTCAGATTCCACTGCGTAGAGCTTATCTTTTTGTTTACCAACTTGCAGCAGTTCATTAGCAGCAAGAAGTAGATAATTGCAATAAAGGATTTCTCCATTCCCAATTCTAATAAGAATTAGATTAGATGCCCCCTGTAATTCATTTTTTAATAACATCACAATGCTAATCTTATCTCCAAGAAAAGATAATTTTATATTATTATCTAGTAACACTTCATTAAAATTGGTCTTCAAGAATTGCTTGCTGTCATCTTATGGGTAAGTGTGTGGTCTGATTATCTTGCACTATCAAACCAAGCTTTGGTGTTACTAGTCACATTTTCTATAACACACTTACGCAAACAGTTTATTCTCTGCATTAAAACAACTGAAGTCAAAATGCAGAAAAAAATTAAATATACAGCCAGAACCGAAAGTCTTTCAATTATTAACCAATTTGGGGGTTTTGTTTTAGCAAAATATCATCTCTCACATTAAATTTAATCATATAGGATTTTATGGATTTTTAGGGTTAGTTTGATAATTTGGTTTTCTAATTGTGTAAGCTGCAAATAGAGCTGTAAGCATAGGATTCATACCTGCATTTACATGTCTGTATGTGTGCACACAAGCAACATCAGAATAGATGATAGAGTAAATCTGTAATATATAATTTTTCCCCTTAAAGGAGGCCTGTAGAGACACAAAAGGACAAATATTATATGATTCCACTGACATAAGGTACCTAGAATAGTCAAATTCATAGAGACAGAAAGTAGAATAGTCTTTTTTTTTAAGATTTTATTTATTTATGTATTTATTTGACAGAGAGAGACACAGCGAGAGAGGAAACACAAGCAGGGGGAGTGGCAGAGGGAGAAGCAAGCTTCCCATGGAGCAGCGAGCCCAATGTGGGGCTCAATCCCAGGACCCTGGGATCATGACCTGAACTGAAGGCAGACGCTTAACGACAGAGCCACCCAGGTGCCCCGAAAATAGAATAAACTTACCAGGGGTTCAGGAGAAAAGGAAACAGGGAGTTATTATTTAATGGGTATGGAATTTCAGTATGAGATGATGAGAAAATTCTGGAAATGGATGGTGGTGATGGTTGTACAACAATATGAATGCACTTACTGCCACTGAATTTTATACTTAAAAAAGGTAGATTTTATGTTATTTATACTTTATCAAATTTAAAAAGAGAGTCCAGTACCTTACCCAAATCCCAGCCCAGGCCAAAAAACAGCTGAGAGTCTCCGCAGGACATTTCCCCTCAGGCCTAGATGCTTAACCTAGACCTTTGAGGTTTTACACTCAAAGGTGAATAGAGCCCTTTTGTAAAGGGCACCAAGGGAAGAGCATCTCTTGCTCTCTAGCTCAGACTCCAAGCAGCACCATTCTGAACCACTCACCCCTGGACTTTTGGTAACAGGCCCCTTACAGCCCCTGAGCATGGGAGGGAGGAAGTGATTCCAAAGAGAAGCCCAGACATTCTGAAAGGCCATCCACCCGCAGGCACTCAAAATCTTCATCCTTGCCATATCCTCATTCTGGTTTTGTCCCACACCAAATGGGAACTCCTCCTTCTAGAAGAGGGGGATCTCTGAGCAACACTGGAGACTGAAGTACCTTTCCAAGGGAGGGGAGGAGGCACAGTGAAGGAAATGGGGTAAGTAGAAGGGAGATTCCAGGGTAGGCATTCCAAGGGAATGAGGTGCCAGACTCTGTGCTTTACATTGTTTATCACCTTTAAAAATCTTCCCAATAACATTAACTGTTTGTATCTCCATTTTATAGAAAAGGAAACTGAGGCCAGAGCTAACTTTGCCTAAATTGCTGCACAGCTCAGAAGCAGCCGGGATGAGAACAAGGTCTGTCGGATTACAAGATCCTGGTTCCTGCCCCTTCTTCCTCCCTGTCCACCGTGGACTTGTTCTAAATCCTCCCTCTCACCTTCTCTGTAATGGTTCTGCCTCGCTACACATCATCCTCCTCATCTGAAAATACCCCTTCACAGCCTTGAAGGAGCCCTTGGGCTCTCTCTGAATAATGTAAGAATTTGGCCAATAACCAGGAACCCCGAAGAAGTGGAGTCCAGCGGAAAAAACCGACACCACGAGAAAGCCATGCCGGACCCCTCACGGTGCCTGAGAACCCCCCACGTCATCCAAGGGACACTGGATACAGGATTTCTTTCTTTTTTTTTTTTTTTAAAGATTTTATTTATTTATTCATGAGAGACAGAGAGAGGGGCAGAAGGACAAGCAGGCCCCCAAAGAGCAGGGAGCCCAATGCGGGACTCGATCCCAGGAGCCCGGGATCATGACCCGAGCCGAAGGCAGACGCTCAACCATCTGAGCCACCCAGGCGCCCCAGGATTTCTTTCTTAAGAATGTTTAATTTAACATGTAGGTGCACCTAGAAACAAAGCCCTTCAATAAGAAAGCTAAGCATGCTAAACATTCCTTATAGCCAGCTAGTACCTCAGCCCTTTCTAGCCACACTGAAAATAGCTCTAAAAATAATATCTTGAGCAGTTTCTATTTGCTCCTTCCCAGGAGAAGGTAAACAAGTAAACTCAAAGGCAGCTGCTGCCCAGCCACTTCTTCCTGTATTTGTTTCTTGTCTCTCAGGGACAGCCCACTCCCCGACCCCCAGCCCTGCCCTTCCTGCTCCCTGCCGTGCCTCCCTCAGTTCCTCTCCTCGACCAAATTAGACACGGGATGCTACGAGGATCCAGCAGCAGTCATGGGCATTTTCTGAGTAATTCTTTACACTCCTGTGTGAATTAATTTTTCGTGTGCTACTGCCCATTTAACATTTTTATCGTTGAGCAAATGTTCTCCAGGAAGCAAACCGAGGCGCCGGGAGCTGGAAGAGGTGGAAGAGGTTATCCTAAATGGCTTGTAGAGGCCATGATAGTTCCATACCTGAAGCGACTGTACGGAAACTATAAACACGTAGAAGAAACATAGGCAGTAAGCTCCTTGTCATCAGTCATAGCAATGTTTTTTGGATCTGGTTCCACAGACAAGGGAAACGAAAGCAAAAATAAACAAATGGGACTACGTCAGACTCCGAAGCTCCACGGTGAAGGAAACCATCAACAAAACAAAAAGACAACCCACTTAACAGGAGAAGATATTTTCAAATCGTACATCTGATAAGGTTTTTGTATCCAAAATATATAACGAACTCATACAACTCGATAACAATAACCAAAAAAACCCCCCAATAATCGAATTTTTTAAAAAGGACAGAGGAGGGGCACCTGGGTGGCACAGTTGGTTACGCATCTGGTTCCTGGTTTCAGCTCAGGTCGAGAGCTCAGGGTCATGAGATTGAGCTCTGCATCAAGCCCCATGTTGGGCTCCACACTCAGTGCAGGGTCTCCTCAAGACTCTCTCTCTTGCTCCCTCTCCTGCCAACTCACGCACTCTCTCTCTCTCTCTCTCTCTGAAATAAATAAACAAATTTTTTAAAAAAGAAAAGAAAAAGGACAGAGGATCTCAACAGACATTTTTCCGAAGAAAATATATAGATGACCTATAGGCACATGAAAAGAGGTTCAACATCACTAATCATTAGGGAAATGCAAATAAGAACCACAATGAGATATCATCTCACACCAGTCAGAATAGCTAGAATAAAAAAGACAAGAAATAACAAGTATTGGAGAAAAGGGAACCCTCGTGCACCATTAGTGGTCATGTAACTTGGTGTAGCAACTACAGAAAACAGTATGGAGTTTCCTCAAAAAGTTTACCAGATGATCCAGCAATTCCACTACTGGGTATCTGTCTGAAAAAAATGAAAACATTAATTTAAAAAGATACATGCATCCCTATGTTCACTGCAGCATTACTTACAATAGCCAAGATATGGAAACAACCTGGGTGTCCATCAATGGATGAATGGATAAAGAGGTCTTCTTTATTTTCTTTATCCATTCATCCATTGATGGATGGATGAATACACATATTATTATGTACACATACACATACACACACAGTGGAATACTACTCAGCCATAAAAAAGAATGAAATCTTACCATTTGCAACAACATGGATGAAACTTGAGGGTGTTATGCTAAGTAAAATAAATCAGAGAAAGACAAATACTGCATTATTTCACTTACATGTGGAATCTAAAGAACAAAACATACAAACAAAACAAAACCCAGACTCATAGATACAGAGGACAGATTGGTAGTGACCAGAGGGGAGGAGGGTTGGGGGGGAGGGCAAAATGGATGAAGGGGATTGAGAAGTACAAACTTCCAGTTATAAAATAAATAAGTCGTAGGGATGCAATGTACAGTATAGGGAATATAGTCAATTATATCGTATTAACTTTGTAAAGTGACAGTTGGTAACTAGACTTGTGGTGACCATTTTGCAATGTATACAAAGGTCAATCATTATGTTGTACACCTGAGTATGTCAATTATACCTGAATAAGTTTTCCTAAAAGTGCAAAAAATGACAGAAACTATGGATGCCTAGAAGGGAGCTCCCACTTGTGGGTCTGAGCCACTAGATGGCAATTATGCCCTTTGCCCTGTTGCAGCTGACCTTAGACAACAGGCCTGTCCCTGGAGCACTTTGATGTCTTTCTGGTGCAAAGATCTTTGACAAGCTCATAAATACCCCCTTTCATTACAGCAACAACTGTTTCTTATCTACCTTTAACGTTACTAGGGATACTTATAAAAAACTCAGAGAAACATTAAAAGTGATGAGGGTTTTCCCTTATACCTCAGCAGGAGCTCCATCTGACCAAATATTTATCTAATATTAAGCAAGAGCCTTTGCCCCACTTTCAATCACCTTTCTCATGTTGTGTGCTTTGGAAAACCTTGGTCCTGGGAACTCCTCTTTGGAGGTGCTTTTTCTTCCCAGCTTTTCCCTCAAGGAAGCCTGTGAGGATACTCTGGTTAGACTACCCTGTCATGCCTCCTTCAGCTGGAAAAGTCCTCGTTCCCATGCCACTCTTCTCTGAAGCCTTTCCTACGTCTTTCCCCAAACCCGAGCCCCACCCTCTTACCACCTATGTTCAAACCATATTTGTCGTACAACTACTAAAGAGTTAATACATCATTCCATTGTTATTTGCCCACATGTGTCTTCCTCATTAGATGGCAAGTGTCTAGAGAGTGGGATAAGGTTTTATGTATTTATTTCTGATTCCCACGGGGCCCAGCCAAGCAAGCTGCCAACTACCACCTAGACAGCAGGTAGAGATTGAAGAGAAAAGAACCCTGTTACCTTCTCTGAAAGTCCCCGCTGTCCAAAACTAACCATTATCCAGTCATTGAGCAATTTCACATCATCTCTTCTGCCCTGTCCTAGGACCTGAAGAGCTGAATCACTGTCAGCATCATTAGGTGGGTGGGTGAGGAATGAGTGTGTTTAGGTGAGTATTTGAGGAAGTATATGTGCAGTGGGGTACAAATACTGACAGATGTCTGGATTCCTCTTGGACACTAAGCAGTTCCCTTATCTCTGCTTGCTCACAAAGAAATGTTACTGGTCTGGGAGGAGATTACAAAGGCCAAGTGGATTAAGGCCATTTTCATTTGTCTTAAAGGTGACTTCCTTTCCAGCAGCAAGAAACTTATATCCACAGAAGGACATAATTTGGAATGATGTCCCGGAATGTTTTTCCTCTGCTCTGCATCCTTCAAAGTCATGCAGCAAAAGTGTAGTCCTCGGACCAGCAGTATGAGCATTACCTGGGAACTTGCTAGAAATGCAGAATCTCAGACCCGACCCAGATCCGCTGAGTCACAGTCTACATTTTTACAAAATCCCCAGGTGATTCACATGCACATTAAAGTGTGAGCAGACTGATCTATAACATACCTTAAGGCCACAGTATTTCATGGGAGCTTGGTATCTTTGTAAACTCTGGAGCACTCTGGCTGGTCCCAAAAAGTCAGGGTCACAGTGGGATCAGTCAAATTCTTCACACCTTGAGAGTTTAACAGAAAGTCCGTTATTTGGCAATGCTGGGGCATTAAACAGCCCTGACACTTTCTCAACATACTGGGAGTTAAACATAAAGCCCCCACTGATGGAAACCTGGACCCCAGACCAAGGTCTTTGTCAGGCTCTCTGAAGATTCCCCCACAGTAACTAGGTCACCTGGGGTAGTGTATAGACCAGGTAAAGACAAAATGAAGGCTTTCTCATAGGCTCTGAAGATCCACCACAGTCCAGGTGAGGTTTTCTTAGTAGCTATAGCAGACAAGTCTGAGAATTAGCAAGCCACTTGGGGTGGGAGTGAAGGAGTCATTTGATACTGACTGGGCTTGCTTCACACTCGTGAAGTCTGAAGAGGCCCCTGACTCAATTATGGTAAGGATGGCCTGGGCTTGACTTCAGCCACACTCTGCCTTCTGTATTTGGAGCAGGACACTTTTCCCAGGCCTTCCTAAGGTCAGATGAGTTATAGGTCAGAGCAGAGCATGTTCTCAGGGATGATAGGAATGGAGTCCATCTGGGAAGGGAGGCCATGCCATTTATGAAACTGTACATAGCCAGTGTTTGTACCAAAATGTATGCCTGAGAGATGAACAACCACAAGGCAAGACAGCAGGTGGCAGCCTGGGGGATAGGCAGCCAGTGTGTTCATGGCCAGTTAGCACCTGACAATAAAGCAAGAACTGGTGCTGGGATACAGGCAGAAAATGAGCTGTGCTAAGAAAGTTCCAAAACACAGAACTAAGTAAGGCAAAGAAATGAAATGTGCTTTCATAAACTTTAATAAAGATAAAAAGTAGAAATAGAAGAAAATGAGGTCAAAGGAGGAAAACATGGGATAGGGTTGGAACTGAAAACTATTCCATCTGCAGCTCGATCTTATCACATGTTGACCTTGGTCTCTAGAAAGTTTGTATCATTTAGTTTCTTGTTTATCTTTCCCTTGGTGTGCAGGCTGTGACTCCTTGCGTCTCTTCTCCCAAGTCAGGTCCTAATAGAACCCTTTCTTCCTCAGTCTCCAACCACATTGGCTTTTCCTAACAGAATCTGAAGGGGGCCAACCGTCCCTAGTGTGGAAGCTGTCATTGACCCATGGAGTGACCAGTCAGAAATTGGTCCTGGACCAATGGGAACACATGTGTAACTATACACGTATATACATATATATAAATGTCTATTATACATAAATTTTATGATAACAGTTTAATAACATTTTCATATTTTTAATATTTCTTAATTTTGTGGTAACAGATTAATAATAATATTTGTTATTAAACTATTACCACAAAAATTACCCATAACCCCTTCATCTAAATGCAACTATTTTTATCTGTCATTTTTGTGTGCCTGAAAATGACAAACACATCTGAATATAACCCATGTTGTCCCAAGGTCACACCTGTCTGAAATAGAATAGTCAATAATGGTAAAAATGGCATTTCTCTGGCTCTGCTGTCACCTTCAATTTTGGGAAATCTGACCACTCTCAAATTCCACCCAACTATTTCTGGGAGTCCCTAACTAACCAGGAATGGAGATGAGGATGATCTCTTGTGTTTTCCCAAACAAGGTTTTTTTAGTTACAAAGTGATCTCTACCATCCCTCCACCCCTCCATGTTCTGGAAGCTTTGTGTTAACTTCCTACATGTCTCCACACCCAAACTGTAATTAAATCCCTAACATCTCCACCCCAGAGGGCCCTACTAGGCTCATTATAGATTTAGAGTCATCTCAAAGTTCCTCCCCTCCCCTTCATCCCTGCATGAGGCTCTCAATGTTCCCACAAGACTCCGGTTCTCTAACATGATCCATAAGTATCGGGCTAAAGGACAGGCTGAGTGAATGATGAGCTTCTGCACTTAGAATCATACAAGTGGACACACTCCTAGGCAGACCCTTGGTTGCGTCTAATCACCAGTCCTATAGAAGTAGCTCCCCATCCAGAAAGCCTATGAAGACTCAAGTGATGGACAGCGGTGCTAATGTGGGAGAGAATCATAAAATTGCTTCTTCTAATTGGTTATTTTAAAAATTATGATCTCCTGCTTTAATGATTAGTGGTAACAAAGGGTGACACCCCTCACAACCTGATATCTCCATTAAGAACTGGAAAGTCGGATTGTTTTTGCTATAGGAATTCAAATGATGGACTCAACCGGGCTAGGAAAACAGGCTTTTCATACAGAACATGAGAACTCATTATTAGAGAGAGGTAAAATTGATTATGGGTAAGAAAAACTGGTGAAAGTTTTTTTTTTTTGTGAGGAAGATGGTATAAACACAAGTACAGAGGCAAGAAAGTACAAAGCTTGCTCTGTGACCCATTTGGCTTTAACTATAGGTTCATGTGGGGAAACAGTAGTAGATGCAACTGGGGAAGGATAGATTTGGGGCTGCCACATTGAAGAGAAATCTTAATGCCAGCTCAGGAATCTGGATTTTTGTTGAAGGCATAGAGAAATACTGAAATACTTTATACGTGTAAATAACATGATGGAATTGGCATTTAAAGAAAATTGTTCTGGTGCTTGTATTCAGAAAATATAGGAGAGAAAATCTGAAGGAGATAAAGACAAATATATTTAATTGTACTTAAGTCTTTGGATTTCTTCAAGCCTTGCTTTAAATTGCTTGTTTAAATATAGTTATTGCTAATGCTAGTAAATGTATCATTGAGTACATATTATTCTTGGCAATCTAAAAAATTCTATATTTGGTAACAAAAAATATATGCATGAAGAAGCACTCTTTGTTATTCCACTAACAATGCTTATAGGAAGCTCAGCTGCTTAAAACATCAGACTATACCTAATTTTTTTTTCTTCAGCTAAGACAGCAGAAGAGATGATTTATTGTACACGTGTTACATCCAGCCACAAATGAAAACAGAATTAGTCCCAAAAGTCACAGGTCCAGGGCAAAGGACTAAAAGGGACTGTTTTGGTACGAACAAGGAAGGTCTCTTCAAAGGTGGTCGTTGCGATCAGATGGCGATGGTCTAGAGCCCTTGAATCAAGCTCTAGAAAGTAGGCATGCAGTCCAACAATTGGTACCAGCGTCCCTGGCCTCTGGCTTTCCTTATTTCTGCTCCTGTGGCTCCATGGGTGCACAAGCTAGCGGTTTACTTGGACCTCTGCCTCATCTTTCTTCTTTTACGCTTCAGCCTGCGCATTCGCTTCTTCCTCCACTTGGCTCTCATGGTGCAGAGGTTTCCAAGAAGATGGCGCTAAGGCTGAGAGACAGACTATATCTAATTTACCAGACTATTAGACTATATGTAATTTACTGTATCTAATTTACCTGTTGGTACATTAGAATAAATAGCTTCTAGTAACATTAAATTCATCAAAAAGATTGACAAAATGACAGGTATTCTGAATGGAACTTTTGGCGAGGAAACCATAAAATATGAGATGAATGTGTTTCAAATATGAAAGGTACATAAATTCAGATGGCTTCATAAAATTTTTTTCCTCAGATGTGTCAAATATGTGTGCATCCATTTTTCCTATTTAAAAAATTAGTGATCTTTATTAAAGCACTTACATTTATGTTAAACTTTTATTTTGGTTTGGTTTGGTTTGATTTGGTTAGGTATGCATTGGGCTCTTTTGTTTTACTTTATTACTTTTTCAAAAATTTTACAAAAGTAAAGGAATTTTTTTATTTTTATTTTGCCTACCTATGAGTCTTATACATTTTTTAAAAGATTTTATTTATTTATTTATTTGACAGAGAGAGACACAGCAAGAGAGGGAACACTAGCAGGGGGAGTGGGAGAGGGAGAAGAAGGCCTCCCACCGAGCAGGGAGCCCAATGCGGGGCCTAATCCAAGGACCTTGGGATCATGACCCAAGCCGAAGGCAGACACCCAACAACTGAGACACCCAGGCACCCCTTGCCTACCTATGAGTCTTGGCAGGAGCATGATTTGCCTTTCACTATAGAAGCTGTAAGTTAAGATCCTCACTTTCTAGCTCCTTCATCCTTGGGCATGGGAAAGTATCCTAAGCTTGGTCAAACAGGTGTGAACTCCCTGAACTTTGAAGCAGGGACTATCGTCAAAAAGAGTCAGGTATCCATTTTGGAGACAGGAGAAGGCAGAGAGCTTCCAGCAATTAAAACTGGACAGCACTGTGAGCTGTGGTGGCCGGGGGTTAAGGCAACAGCAGTGTCCTTACCAGAATGGTTCTGGTAAGGACAAGGTGTGGTTTGGGCTCCCTGGTAACTACCTTCCTTCCAAACTTGTCTTTACAGGTTGCCGAATGGTTTTGTGAGTTCCAAATATCTTCTCACTAGTTCCTCTTCCATCTAAATCAGCCTTGGTCAGCTTCAAGCTTGCAGGAACTTTGGCTGATATGACAAATTCACTGTTTAAATTAAAAAAGAAGAGAAAATATGGACAAGGCAAAAAATAAAATCATTCATAATTTCCTTTATGATAACAACTTTTAACATTGCTTCTATAACCATTCAGAATTTGTTTTATACATCTATATACATTAACACACACACACACACACGAGTTAGTTTGAGTGCTTTGGATGCAAGTAACAGAAAACTCAGCTCAAATCGTTTATAACCCAGCTGCTATTCTTGGCATCTGGACTTTAAACTTACCTAGGCCTCAGAGACTGAAGAATACAGACTGACCTCCTAGCCATCCTTAATGATCCTGGCTTGCCTATTATGAGTCTACCAATAGCATTTCATAGAGTCAAGGGGTCCTGGATTCCACTAACCACAGTGACCACCACCTGACTGAGTGTGGTATCAGCAGTTGCCCACAAAGCCCCAGGCTTTCTGGACCAACAGATATCCACCCTCTGGAGGATGAACTCTGTCATGGCAAACCCCCCCCCCCCCCGCCTCCCTTGAACCATGTCATCTGGTTCTATGACATCACTCTGGTTCTCCTCCCTGGTCTCTTTGCAACCCTTCCTGCTTAGATCTAAGAGTTTCCCTCAGATCTTGATTCCCATAGCTTGTCCTTTCTTGGGCCTGACATCTTCTACGATTGTCTTAAATTCTGTCCCTGGACCACCATTTTTTTAGCAGGGGGGGAGGGCAAAGGGAGAGAGAGAATCTTAAGCAGGCTCCATGCCCAGCACAGAGCACAACACGGGGCTCCATCTCACAACCCTGAGACCTTGACCTGAGCCAAAATCAAAGTCAGAAACTTAGCCAACTGAGCCACCCAAACTCCCCAGGACCACATTTAAATTCCACCCTTTTCTCACAGAATTTCCACTTTTAATTGTGCCATTGCCTTACCTCAGCCAGCTCCTGATTTGCGATTTGGTGTTTTGGGTCCTACTGCCGATCCAGCTCAGGATCTGTGGTCCCTCAACCTGGTGCCAAGAATTGGGTCAAGGTACCATCTCTCCTTACCAATGAATACCCTATAATTCTGGCAAGCTTGGAAAAGGAAGGTAGCAGAAAAAGAAATCATCAAAATCTGGGTATTATATCAACAGAGACAATCTGGGAAAATTATGAGCCAATTTTAGTTTTGCTCTTTGCAGTTGTCTATACCAAAAATTTATATTTTTTAAGTGTAATAACTATGACCATATGTAATCCATTAACAACTAAATACGGTTTATCTATATTAGCATGAGTTTTAAAAAATATCCCCAACTGACCATTTCCCCCCCCTTTTACAGGGTGGCATGAACTGTTCCAATTCATAAAGGAAGGATAGAAAGAAAGATTGAAAGGCCAAACCTCTATCAGTTGTTGGGTGCTGCTAATTGCAGAAAGGGACTCTTTGCTTTAGCTTTTAGGCAGCTTTAATGAGCTTAAGTAAGCACCAACATCTCTCCTACCCCCAGGCTGAGGGTCCTTGAGTTTGGGTTGGGGAGCCAAAGGGAGAGAAGAAGGGAGGAGGATAAGCAATATCTAGTGTCTGTATAAGCCTCCATTTCACCCCAAATCTTCAGAGGATTCTACTGCATACTCAAATGTCTCATGTGAGATTTGGGGAGGTGGGGGAGAGAAGGAAGATATCACAAAAGAGAGAGAGAGAGACAGAACTGAGCTCCACATTGGGTTGGACAGAACACAGGGAAAGGAGAGCTGCCAAAGGTGAGATGAAATTGAGACACTGGAAATCAGACTGCAGCCAGGTGACTATGACAATATGAGCTTCCTGCCCCTGGTACCGCAGGATGGCAGAGGGCAGAGCTGCTTCCATAGAATGTAGGCAGGAAGCAGGGTGTGGGGTCAGATAGTTCTTAAATCTAGAAGGACAGTCATCTTTGCTGGCATCTGGGTTTAGGTATTGAATATTTTCACCTCCTACAATCTCCTTTTTCAGGAGCTTGTCATCATCTGTATCTGTATTGTGCTGCCATATAGGGAGTCACCTGCCCAACAGAGAAAAGCATAATTAACAAACTCTTCATGTAGAACTGACTTCTACAGCACTTTTCATTGGTCATCAGGGCCCCACTGACACTAAAGTCAAACAATTTTGCCTAAGAAATTGTGTATTTCAGTTACTGTACAAGTACCTTAACCCTGCCTGTGACAGCCAAAGAGACAGAAAGTAGGGGAATGCGCGCATCTGACCGCTCAGGAGTGACACAAGAGAGAGCTGTGAGGAAGCGCGTCCCATGTAATACATGAATAAATGATTGGGTGAGTGAGTGAATAAGCCCACCCTTCAGGAAACCCTTTCCAGGAATAGAACATGTTTCTTTTTTTTCCTAATTGAGAAAAATCTGCTTGTCTGATCTGATCTGCTCAAGTCCTGGTCATATCAATTTGCATTTAAAGTATTTACGCAATATGATCTCCCCACAGGTCCTGAGTCAAATGTCAAGGAGAGGAATTGTGCTCTCTGCTGGATTGAATGTAGGAGTTAAGGAGTCTTTCTCCTTGATTATTTCCTACGAGTCCCTGCATGACCTAGTACTCTCAGCTATAGGCATGGATGCTCCTAATCTACAGGCTTAGAGTCACTCTGTTCTTGAGCTGATCTTGACCAAGACAGGAGAATAGCCCCATCAACTAGAGGGGCCTAAACACAGTCTTGTCATTTGTTGTGAGTCTCAGGTGGGCATCAGCAACCCAAGTGTCCACTCTGCTACTGCCTACTCCAGCATACCACGTGTACCCATCTGTACTTGACCTCGTCCTGCTTGCCCAGAGTTCTGTCCTGAATTTAGTCCATTTCGCCAGAGCGCCAACTCTATTTAGATCCTAGCAGCACTTTTCCATTTTTCCCCTGTACCTCCAAACTCAGGCTGGGCAGGGATTTGAATAAACAGAACTTTGAAAGTTATGATTCTGTCCCTTCCTGACTTTAAGTACTAGCAATACCTGGAAACAGTTCCATCCTACAGCGTGAACTCCCTTAAGTATCAACATGGAAATGAGCCAACAGTCTTAAAATGATACCCCTGTTTATCAAGGGAGATTGGGTCTGAGTGGGGCTAATATCAATCTGGCGGACAAGGCATGGTGACGGACAGTGACATTCAAAGTCAGGCAGTTGCCATCTGTAACAGCAGCTTAGTCCGAGACCATCTGTTCATTTTTGGCAGGTAGGGTGGCTGGGTCTCAACTCTTGGGAAAAGTAAGCTAGACCTTACTTAATTGGGCAGGGGTTCAAGGGAGGTCTCAGTTCTGATAGGCTACCGGCTTGCCAAACAGGGAAACTCAAACAGGTGCCTGCTTCCATAGGCTAGCTCAGCACAGGGTAGGGGAGAAGGACAGAGCTGCTCATACGGCGGGTCTCAATGAACTCATGACTTAAAATCAATTTAAAAGGTCTCTATAAGCATTTTTCTAATGAAATTAATAGAACAGAACAGAAGGCATCAAAGTATACTGAATGTAGTAAGGAAAATATTCTTCACGAAAACTTTTGCTTCAGTTACATAGCTTGTTATATGCACTATGTCTGAGATATGTGAGAAACAAGGAGAACTGGGGGAATAGAGAGGGAGATTTATTTTCATTTTCAGTTTGAAGTTTTTACCACATGAGGAACATAAAAATGTAAGCAATAGAAAAATATTTGCAATAAATATAATGGACAAAAGCTCAATATTCAACTCCTACAAGAAAACCACACTTGTATAAATATATATTATTTATTACAGCAGGGTTTGTGATAGCAACAAATTGGAAATGATTCAAATGTCTATTAATGAAAAGCTAAAAAAAACTATGGTTTATGCTACTTTGGACAATTATACAGTCATATGTATGGTACTTACACGAAAAGATACCTAAGATGTATCATCCAATGAGAACATAAGTTCCACAATGATACATAATGATATTAATGTCATTCGTGTAAATGACAATTCATCTACTCAACAAATATTTGTTGAGCACCTACTCAGTGCTGGACACTATTTTAAATATTGGGGATCTAGTGAAGAATAAAATAGACAAAACTCCTAACTCTGTGGGTTTTAAGCTCTAATGGTGGAGACTGAAAATAAAATAAGTTTTCTAGTACAGAAGTGAAATGTACGAAGGATAAAAATAAATCAGGGAAGA
Source organism: Callorhinus ursinus (assembly GCF_003265705.2). Lineage (NCBI taxonomy): Eukaryota > Metazoa > Chordata > Mammalia > Carnivora > Otariidae > Callorhinus > Callorhinus ursinus. The sequence continues at coordinate 56,337,920 of NW_027397063.1, read as the reverse complement.
ACAGAGTCCTGGGGATGAAGTTTGCAATTTTAAGTAGGGTGATAGGGAAGACCTGCCACAGAAGGTGGCATTTGAGCAGACTTGAGAGAGGAGAGGGAACACGCCATGTGGATCCTGGGAGAAGAGCTTTCCAGGCAGAGAGAACAACACATCAGTGTCTCTGAGGATGGAGCATGCCAGTGTGTCTTGAGCAGGATAAGCATTGCTTTTATAAATTAAAAACATAGATCTACACATCAGTAATAAATACTTACACTGCATGGGCAAGGAGACTATGACAGCGACTAAATAGTTCACATGAGAAAAAATATAACCTCAAACCAACGTTTCAGACTATTTGTGTAGCTTACCTCCTCTGATGCAAAAATCAAACATTCAGGTTAGAAGAATTTCCCATGTTCCCTTCTCACATGCCTATTATCCATAATGGAATTGCCTGTATCACCAATAGTCTGTGAGCTTTGTGAGCTAGAAACTGTTTCTGTATCTGGGGTGTTTACAGGTTTCTTTCTGGAGCCTAACACTGTTCCTGGCATTCATGGACACTTACGATGGTCTGCTGTTAAATGGTGCTTATCAAATACCAGCAACAGTGGTATTATTTATTTATTATTTATTTTAGAAGATTTTATTCATTTATTTGTCAGAGAGAGAGAGAGCACAGCAGGGGAAGCTGCAGGCAGAGGGAGAAACAGGGTTCCCGCTGAGCAAGGAGCCCAACGCGGGGCTCTATCCCAGAACTCTGGGATCATGACTTGAGCCAAAGGCAGACGCCCAACTGACTGAGCCACCCAGGTGTCCCAGGATCCAATTTATTTAATCTTCACAAAATGGTTTTGTTGCCATTTTTAAAAACTTTCATTTATTTATTTGACAGAGAGAGTGACAGAGCACAAGCCAGGGGAGTGGCAGAGGAAGAAGGAGAAGCAGGCTCTCCACTGAGCAGAAAGCCTAATATGGGGCTCAATCCCAGGACCCCAGGATCATGACCTGAGCCAAAGGCAGGCGCTTAACCAACTGAGCCACCCAGGTGCCCCTCATTGTTGCCATTTTTAACATAAAGTACTGAGGCACAAAGAAAGTAAGTAACTTAGTGAAAGTCGTATGTCAGAGCAAGAATTTGAGCCCAGGCAGGTCTGGTGCCAGAGTCAACTTAAACCATTATAATAAACAAACAAAACAAATAAAACCATTTTTATAAATACGTTCAATAAATTCTTTAGGTATGAAATAAAACAATACTTACTAGATTAAAATGAAAGGAATAAGAGCCCTTACTGGAGGGGCTTATGGGAAGGCAGGCATACTGGTCCATTCTGCAGAACACAATGACTTAGAATCTTTCTGTATGGCAATCTCTACAGGCAAAAGTATTAAAACTGTTTATGCCTTTCATGTACAACTGCTTTTTTTAGTAATGCATAAGGAAATGATTTTAAAAAGTTTGTGAATAATGATATTAAATCTGTACCATTTATAATAGGGAAAAACTGGGCATAACCCAAATGCCCTGTCTCAAGGACGTTTTGCAAAATATAAGGTAAAACAACGTAAACACAGAACTATTAAAATAATAACTTCATGATCTATTTGTGTATCCAAATGTGCATCTGCAATAAAGCTAAGTGGAAAAAGAACCAAGCTATTGTGTACATAGGCATTGAAACTATATATTAAACTTTGGCAAAGATAATTAACAATCAAGATTTATGTAAATAGATCAACTTTGTGTTTTTTTTTCCATAAAATTTTTTAATGTGTAATAACAGGAGAGTGAGGTATATCATCCCTTAATAAGACTGAATTCATGAGGCAAGGTCTATAAAGGCCATTTTTTTCTAAGAACTAATTTTGGAGTGTGGGTAGCTGCTGCCAATATGTGCACATCTGAGCCTGGGGTTAGGATAGTAGAGTGGTTCTTTCAACTCTGCTTCTAGGTATAGAGAACTTAACTCAGTCTTTCTAAATCAGAATTTCTGAGAAGGAACCCAAGCATCTGTGTTTTGAGAGAAAACTCTAAAGAAATTTTGATGAATGGCAATGTTTGAGAATAATCGCAATGATACTTCAACAAATATGTATATATTCTTAGAACCAATCAGTTTGCCTGTTTTTCCATAGTCCCTTTAATAAAGTATTCTAACCTATTTGAGCTAATTTGATAGGTATGAAGTATTATTTCCCAGCTGATCCATTTTATTGAGCACATTCATTAAAAGGCATCATTAAGGTGCACACTTTTTTAAAAAGCGGAAAAATGCTAGCAACAGACTAGAAAGGATCTAAATATCCATCATTTTCAGACTGGTCAATAAATAATTGTATTTCCACACAATGGAAACCATGCTGCTGTTTAAAAAAAATGGAGCAGAACTCTATGTACAAATAGGACATTTCTCAGAGATACATTGTGAAAAGATAAATGCGAAGTAGAGAACAGTGTGTCCACTGTGTTGCAGTTATGCCCCCACCCCACCCCCCACCACCCCCATTTTATATATTCACAGATTATCTCTGGGAGGAGACATCAGAAACTGGTGACGATAGTTGCCTCTGGGTACCAGACTTGATTAAGGTTACAGTGATTAGGTAAAAGGGGAGATTGACTTTTAATTATGTACCTTTGCCTGTATTAATTCTTAAAGAAGAAAATACGAACAAGGAGGTACAAATGGAATCCCAATCTACCTAAATTTCATCCATTATTAATTATTACCAAATTATCTGGGATATCAACCCAGATTTAAGTTTGACACTCACTACAAATCTTTTGCAGGCCTCATTTACTTTACTGGCTTGGTTTCCAGGGCTGTTAGGTTGGTCTTTCCTCCGGTGTTCAGAGCTTAATTGGTTGTTTGTCCTATTTTCTCTATGGGAATGTATCTATTCCTGTATCTTGAAGCATTCTCATTTCAGCTACCTGGGGCTTCCTGGTGGTGTAATCAGGAAGAGGAGAGGCCTTTGTTCTTTTCCCACTGACCTAAAGAGGTCAGAGAGACACCCACCAAAGCAAATAAACAAACACCCACCCAGTATCATCAGAACACCAGAATTTCTTCCAGCAACTTCATGAATCCTAGCAGGTACAACACTTTGTGCAATGGAACTTCTTTACTGAGCAGTGGAACATTGAGAATTTACAATGAGTTAGCTGCTAAAGACTCCCTGAAAATAATTTCAAGAGGGCATTTTAAACACAGTTTGCCCAATGTATGGTGATTAACATAACATAATAAAATAAAAAAATAAAGAAAAAAATAAACACAGTTTGAACATATTTCTGTAAAAAAGAGTGGTATATCCAAATGCATAGATTATACAACACCAAGATGCACCCTAATGTAAAACTATGGACTTTGGGTGAGTATGATGTGTCGGTGTAGGCTCATCAATTATAACAAATGTAGCACTCTGCTGGGGGATGTTGATAATGGGGAAGGGGGGGCCTATACATGTGTGGAGGTAGGGAGTATATGGAAATTTTCTAAATCTTCCTCTCAATTTTACTGCGAACCTAAACTGCTCTATAAAAAATAACATCTTTTAAAAGAAAGATGGAATCTAGTTAATAAGTTGAAGAACAAAGCTACAGAAATTTTTGCCTTTAATAAACTATAGAGAAACTCGGAAAAAATTGTGGTATATTGGATTGCCTATACATAACATTGTACGTAAGTACATAATGTACATAAGCATTGAAATACATAGTTTGTTTATAATTTTCCTTCTTTGAGACAACATCACACGGCCTCAGATTATCACAGGATCATCACAACCCATAAGGAAACAGCAGAAACTGCAGAAGTCAACTGGTTTCTTTTCCCATGTAGGATGAAAACTACTACTACACTATTTATAGCATGTGGTTCTCTGGAACTTCAAGAAAGGTATTTTCTCCATTTCAACCATTTCCATTTCTTAATGGTTCTCATGTTAGAAAGTATATTTTTGTTTTTGTTTTTATTCTGTTTTTTTTTTAATGTCAAGTCATGTTTTGTCTTCTGCAGTTTCTATCCTCAGATTCTTATTTGCCTTCCACCTAGGGAAAAAAATTGGTATGATCCTTACATGAAATAGTATATTCAAAATGGATAACTAAAGAGAATCAGATAAAAGAACTATTTACAAAGATCAGGAACAAGACAAGGATGTCTGTTCTGGAGTTTCTACCCAGTGCAATAAAACAAGAAAAAGAAATAAAAGGCTTCTGGATTGGAAAGGTAGAAATAGAAATCTTATTTCTTATAGTGAGGGTGTGCCAATGATGAATTCTTCCAACTCCAGCTTTTGTACGTCTGAAAAATTCTTTATTCCACCTTTGTTTTTGTGGTCAAGTTTTTATTTAAATTCAAGTTAGTTAACATACAGTGTAATATTTGTTTCAGACGTAGAATTTAGTGATTCATCACTTACATACAACACCCAGTGCTCATCACAATAGGTGCCCTCCTTAACCTATCACCCATTTAACCCATCCTCCCTCTGCCCACCCTCCGCCCCGCTCCATCCACTTCCCCTCCAGCGATCCTCAGTTTGTTCTCTATAGTTAAGTCTGTTTCCTGGTTTGCCTCTCTCTCTTTTTCCCCCACATGTTCATTTGTTTTGTTTCTTAAATTCCACATATGAGTGAAATCATATGGTATTTTTTCTTTTTCTGACTGACTTATTTCACTTAGCATAATACCCTCTAGTTCCATCCATGTCATTACAAATGGCAAGATTTCATACTTTCTGATGGCTGAGTAATATTCTATTGTACATATATACCACATGTTTATTCATTCATCAGTCGATGGACATTTGGGCTCTTTCCATAATTTGGCTATTGTTGATAATGCTGCTATAAACATCAGGGTGCATGTACCCCTTCAAATCAGTACTTTTGTATCCTTTGGGTAAATACCTAGTAGTGCAATTGCTGGATCATAGGGTTGTTCTATTTTTAACTTTTTGAGGACACTCCATACTGTTTTCCAGAGTGACTGCACCAGTTTGCATTCCCACCAAGAGTGTAAGTCCACCTTTGTTTTTGGAAGATATTTTCCCTGATAGAGAATTCTAGGTTGACAGTTATTTTTTTCCCTTTCAGTACCTTAAAGATGTTGTTACACTTTCTTTTCACTTGTATTGTTTCCAACAAGAAATTTGGAATTCTTATCTTTGTTTCTATATAACATGTCTGATGTCTTTTTTCTCTTAATCACTGGTTTTGAACAATTTATTATGAGTTTTTATGTGTCTTGTGCTTAGGATTTGCCATGCTTTTTGGACCAATGGGTTTATAGTTTTCATCAAATTTGGAGCAATTTTGGCCATTATTTCTTCAAATATTTTTCTGTTCATCCCACTTCTCTCCTTCAGGAAGTCCAATTACTGTTAAATTGTCCACAGCCCACTGATGCTCCATCATATTTTTTCAGTTCTCTTTTCTCTCTTTGTTTAGTTTTGGGCAGTTGCTATTGCTATGTCTTCAAATTCACTAATCTTTTCTTTGGCAACATCTAATCAGCTTTTAATCACATCCATTGTATTTTTCATCTCACACATTATACTTTCAATCTTTACAATTTTGATTTGGGGGTGCCTGGGTGGCTCAGTTTGTTAAGCATCTGCCTTCAGCTCAAGTCATGATCCCAGGGTCCTGGGATAGAGCCCCACATGGGGCTCCCTGCTCAGCGGGGAGTCTGCTTCTCCCTCTCTCTGCCTCTCCCCCCATTTGTGCTTGCTCACTCTCTCAAATAAGTAAATAAAATCTTTAAAAAAATAAAAAAAGTTTGATTTGATCTTTTTTAATATATAACTTCCATATCTCTACTTAAATTTTTGAACCTATGGAATGTCTTTTTAATATTTCTATCCAATAATTATAAAATCTATGTCAGTTCTGGGTTAGTTTTGATTTATATATCTTTTGATAAATACAGGGGGTTATTTAGGGGTTAAGATATCCTGCCTTTTTGCATGCCTGGTAATTTGTATTGGATTCCAGAAATTGAGACTTATAATGATATGAGAACACACCACACACACACACACACACAGACACACACACACACACACAACCGCTATACAAATTCTCCATGCAATGGAAAACATTCTTTAATTATTAGTCTTTATCAACCCATTCTCTAGGATACTAGAATATTCTATAATCTAATGCTCTTTTGTGTCTTATGTATGTTGTTTTAAAATAACACACTATTATTGGTGGTTTCTTTTTGCCAAAGTGTTGGAAGAACTGAGTTATGGTTGATGAAATCCAGTGCCTTTTTTTTAAAATCAGTAAAGGGTAGTGGGTGGTAAAAGATGCCAGAAGATTCTCTTCTGTTCTCTGTTGATTGATGAATGACCTGGGTAGGACCCACCATTTATCCTTTAGTAAGATCTGCCTGTTTTTTATTGATTCTTGAAATGATTTCACATAATTTTCTTGAAGTATTTACTTGCTTATAGTAGCAGGTTGACAAATTGATGATTGTTTCATTCTTCTGTATGGTCACCTGAAATTAGTGTATAGTTTAAAGGACAATTTCTAATGGATTTAACCTTTCAGCTCTTCAGTTTTCTTATGGGTAAAGAGAATAAGTAATAAATGTTATTTATGTATAATATATAGTATATAAATAGTATAATACTTGATAAATAATAATAATCAGATTGCAAAAAATGGTGTGAGGATTAAATGAGATAGGATGTGAGAATCTGCCTAGAAAAATGCCTGGTATATAGAAGATCCACCATGAATGCAAGTTCCTCTATTTTTTTTTTTTTTTTGGTGTATGCTATGAAACTTTGTCAATATTTTCCTATTTGTGGCATTTTTGCTCTGAATTCTGCTCTAACTCAATCCAATTCTGAAGAAATTTTAGACTGTATGAGAAATCTGCTTGAGAAATCTCATACACTTCTGTCTGGTATATCTCTTTTGGTGTCACTCTTAGCTTTGGACATGATGTCTGGGGAGCTGACCAGACATTAGCATACAGCAGTGGTTCTCAAAGTGAGGTCCCCAAACCGACAGCATCAGCAACACCTGGCAGTGTTAAAAATGCAAATTTTCTGGCCTCCTTCCCAAAATACTAGATCTGAAACTCTAGAGGTGGGACCCAGTAATCTGTGTTTTAACAAGCCCTCTAGGTGATTCTGATGCATGCTGAAAGTTCAGAATTATTGTTGGAGCAACAGATGAAGGAAGGTGCCAATAGTTTCCTGATGGCTGGAGCAACTTCAACAGCTTTACAGGAAATAGAAAGTTCAAAAGAAAATGGGCAAGTCTGTGTGTATGGAATTGGGTGGGAGGGGAAGCACTGGGGCTGAAAAGGGTAAAGTGTAAAGTTACAGGGCTGGGAGCAAAAGACATACCCCTAAAGGCCAAAGGAGAGGACGTAGGGTTAAAGGAAGAAGACCTAGAGCCCTGGGGATATGTTGCGTGTGTGTGTGTGTGTGTGTGTGTGTGTGTGTGTGTGTGTGTGTTTATCTTTTTGAAAATCAGAAAAAGGAAAAATCTCCCTCAATAAGGGAACAATTCTGAAATGGCTGTGGACCTCTCCAGGGTAGTCTAGGCATACCCCTTAAAAGAATTTTGAAAAATTATGTTCTTTCTAATTCATTTTTAAGTTGACATTTAAATTTTTTCATAAAAATAGAAGTCAAAAAATATAATTCCTAGCATATTATAAATAAGCCCATCTCATCACTCTTTTAAGTTTTGCCAATAATATCATTTAGATATGAGGGTACCTTGCTACCCACCTCATCCATTTTAAAAGTTTCTAACAAGCTCTTTTTTGACAGTTGAATATTTTATATGGTCTTTTTCTCCTTGAACTTGTATTCCCATTCCACTTCCTCCACAGATTTTAATTTAATGTGACATATTTCTATATTCGGAAGTCTTTTATCGACCACCCTATCATTCTCCAACAAAAATATATATGTGTGTGAACTAAAGTTTAAAAAATTTCTTGTGACCATAAAGGTCTAAGTGTTGAAAAGTTTCTTTTACACTGAGCACTGAAACAATTATTGGAATCAATCAATTGAGCAAAGAGACTACATTATCACAAATTTTAATAATCGTCCTAAACCTAACAGTAACATTTCATTGGAACTGCACCTCTAAATGAGATTGAGTTGCAGTTTATAGAGTCCTGACCAAAGGAATTGCCACAAAGTCCCTTTTTGCTTTATTTTGGTTTTTTGTTTAGGAGATTCAACACCTTGGGGCGATGTGCAACTTCAGTTTGAAATGTCTTCTACAAAGTAGAAAAATCATTGTGAAATATGAGGAGGAAAATGAGACTCTCAACTGCAGGCGCATAATCAGAGCAATTTTAGGGAACAATTCATATGGAACTTGAGGACCTGGAAGTCAGCTCTCTAGAAACTGTCCCTGCCTTTGTATCCCTCGGAAAATCTTCCCATACCTCCAGGGATACCTCAGTTTGAAGACCCCTATATATGAAAAGGGTGCTGGCCTGGAAGTTAGAAGACCTGGGTTTGCTTAAGTTTTGTTTCTGTCACATTGGCTACAGAAACTTGCACAACGGGGAGGGAATCAACATTTTATGGGCTTCTACCATGTGCCAGGTACTGACTAGATGTTCCACATGTTATTCAGTCACACAGCAACTGTCTGAAGCAGGTGTGATGATCATTAGCCCCATCTTCAGATGGGAAAACTGAGGCTCAGAAAGTGAAGAGCCTAGTCTAATGTCATAAAATTAGGTAATAATGAATCCAGGATTCCATCCTAGCTCTGACTCTAAAGACCATACTACAGTCATGCTGTAACAATCTGCACCTGAACAAGTCATGTCCCCACTGTGGGCCTCAGTTTATTCACCTATGAAATAGAGGAAAATGAACAAGGAGAACTATAAAGCCATTTCCAGAGTTGACATCCCGCCAGTCTATGTGCAGTGGAGACCAGGGCTGAGGGGAAACAATCTTCCCAGAGGTTCACACCCCATGGCATTGGAAGACATGTAATTCCAACAGAATCTGCATTGGGTTAAAGTCCAAAGAGCTTGACCTGCCATCCAGCCTGAGCAGAATTAGATGAGAACTGAACTCAAAGAAAATTATTAGACATCTAATAACTGGACACTTAAGAGGGAACCAAGAAAATACATGTAACCCCATTTTTAAAAAGATTTTATTTATTTATTTAACAGAGAGAGAGCACAAGTAGGCAGAGCAGCAGGCCGAGGGAGAAGCAGGCTCCCCGCTGAGCAGGGAGCCCGATGTGGGGCTTGATCCTAGGACCCTGAGATCATGACCTGAGCCGAAGACAGACACTTAGCCGACTGAGCCACCCAGGCGTCCCTACATGTAACCCCATTCAAATTCATTTAAATCTATCCATAAAAATCTATTTCCATTTTTCTTTTTATTTTCTTTTATTTTTTTAAAGATTTTATTTATTTATTTATTTGAGAGAGAGAGAATGAAAGAGAGAGAGCCCATGAGAAGGGGGAGGGTCAGAGGGAGAAGCAGACTCCCTGCTGAGCAGGGAGCCCAATGTGGGACACGATCCAGGGACTCCAGGATCATGACCTGAGCCGAAGGCAGTCGCTTAACCAACTCAGCCACCCAGGCACCCTCCATTTTTCTTTTTAATATAATGAGATCTGCTGAATACCTGATACAGTCAGAAGGCCTATAAAGTACCTAATTCTGAAGCCAGTTGGAAATTACAGTGAAATGGTAGTTCACCTCATATTATATCCAAGATTATATGGATCATATGAATCTTATATGGATTTATTTCTTTTTATTTTACACATATAACAGCTTCTCAAAATAGTCTAGATTTACTGCTTTGACTTCATTGTTACAATTAATTCAACTTATTTCTTAGCAACTTGCACCCAGGCTCCAACTTCACTGGAATTATTCTCCTCAAGGTTATGAGACTACCTCTTCATTGACAAATTCAGTCACATCTTAAGAATTTTTGTTCTCCGGGAGCCTTCTGCTCTTTTTGATGTGACTGATGTTATCTGCTCTCTGCAATCATGTGCAGATTTGGCTGACCCAACATTAAATTCATCAAGTTTTCCTCATACCCTCTGAGCACAGCTCTCTCTCTTTCTGGGAGATTCTTCCTCCAAATACCCATTATAGGAGGCCAGTGTTAAAGGTTTTGTTCTTAGCCATGTCTGTTTTTCAGTCCAGGTGATCTTCAACATTCTCACTGTCTGAGAAAGCTGCAAGTATCTTCACTGGTTAATCACAAATCCATGTTTCAGCATTGTGTTCCAAATCCATAGTACTAATAAAAGTTGTCCAACTGCTTCTAGACACCCTCAAATTCAACATGTCCCAAACCAAATGCTTCATTATCAGCTTAAAGTGTATCCCTGGATTTCCTAACTCTGTTAATGGGACCACCATTCTTTCCATCATCTAGGCCGAAATCTTGCTACCTTTGATTTTTTTCAGTATGTGCTTATATTGGAACTAGGAAAAATACATATAAAAGACTAAAAAGACTATGTGGTATGCTTGCTTCAGAAGCCTTGAGGTAGGGAGAAGCTGGGAATTGATTCCTAATTCACAAGCAGTCTGGAGGGAGAGGCATCCATTGAGACAGTGAGCTATCAGTCACTAAATCCATGAGTTGCAAGTTCTGTTGATGATGCCTTGAGTGTGTTTCTCGTTTTGTTTCTTCCTTTCTGGCCACACTGTGCTAGTTCAGTACCTTGTGTCTTTTGTCCTGGATTATTTTAATCGCCCCCCAAAATGTGAGGTCTTGGGCTTGGTTTTCAAACTCTATCTGTACAAGTTAAGACAGGAGAGATGTTCCAAGCAGTAGAACAAAGCAGGGGGTAGAGGGACTGGGAAGGAAGGCGCTTATCTGACAGTTAGAGACACAGGAGGCAACAAAGGAAAGTAGGCCTCAACAAAGTGCCATCTTGGGTCACACTGTGAGACCCAGGACAAGAGAGATGATCAGACCTCTCTAGTTGAAGGATGCCACGAAGTTGGAATACTGCCTTCTGTTATTGCAGAAGAACATTAAAAGAGATAGAGACAAAAGGGAATTTGAGAGAGTAATCAGGATAGTGAAGGATCCCAAAGTTATATCTCATGAAGAACTGTTAACCAACTGGAGATATGTAACTTGGAGAAAACGCAAGGGGGATTTTACAGATATCTCTGCATATGTAAGACTATTGTGTGGAAATCACTTAAGAATTTTATAGATGTATAAAAAAAAGAATTTTATAGATGGAGTTATCCTGAGATGGAATGCATTCATTTCAGTGAATATTTATTGTATGCCCCCTCTGTGCTAGGCACTGAGGATACCTGACAGGCAAGATAGTCCTTACCCTTGTGGAACTTGAGTTCTAGTCTGATAGAGACAATAATTGAATAAACAAATAAATGAGTAATATAATTTCAGAAAGTGATGAGATTATCTACCCTGGAAGATAATAGCATATCTGTTGCTAGGAAAATGTTAGCCTCACCTTGATGATCACTTGGCAGGAAGGTTTTAGAAGAGATTTAGGTATAGGATGGGTTATTGGCTTAGATGACCTTAAGGGACTCTTCAACCCCACGATTTTATGACTCTGCCATTCTACTATCATCTACAAAATTAGGACTTCCTTGCAAATATCCTAAGGTTTAGAAACCCCAAACTCCTTGCTATTCCAGGAACAAGCCCTGCACTGAGGTTAGTGAGTCAACAGTGACTCAGTGTGAGTATTTACCCATGTGGTTCCTGTGCCTGGAATGTCTTTCTCTCACTTCTCCGCCTCTCAAAATCCTCCTTGTTCATCAAGGCTCAGCTCAAAGATAAATTTGGAAATCAAGCTTTCTGGAAAGCACTGAACTATGTTGTTCCCTCTCTGGGCCCAGTGGCATTTAGCTTGTAGCACTATTAAAGCACTTACTGTATTTTACTCATACTGGCATTCACTATTTCTCAGTCGGCTTCCTTACTAGCTTTTGATTTTCTTGAGGGCAGGGACCATACCTTCCTTCTTCTATAATGCTTCAAGGTGCAAATCTCTTAGTCTTGCTTTGCACCCAGCAGATATTCAACAAGTAAATGAATATGGCACCAGGTAATACCTGTACTCATTATTATCAGGAGGGAATTAGATATGCCCACCGCTTGAAGTAGGAAAAAGAATAACCTATTGGTTTAACTAGGAACCCTCTCCCCCAGTCTCTGCTCTATCCCTCTCTACTCACTAGCTATGTGACCCTGGGCATGTTGCCTAGCATCTTCATGCCTCAGTTTCTTCATCTAGACAATAGCAATAATAATAGTATCTACTTCCAGGGCACCTGGGTGGCTGTCGTTAAGCATCTGCCTTCGGCTCAGGTCATGATCCCAGGGTCCTGGGATCGAGCCCCGCATTGGGCCCCCTGCTCTGTGGGAAGCCTGCTTCTCCCTCTCACACTCCCCCTGCTTATGTTCCCTCTCTCACTGTGTCTCTCTCTGTCAAATAAATAAATCTTAAAAAAATATAATAGTATCTACTTCCTAATATTGTTGCAAAGATTAAGTACAAAACAATCTATGTCAAGCACCTAGGTCAGTATCTACCATATAGTTAATCCTGACTATAAATTAGCAATTATTATGATTATGATTAGACATTCCTCCCCTCCAAAAGATTTTTGGTTTAAATGTATCATTTAAGGGTATGAAAAAACAGAAATTACAAAAGAAGACAGATGATTGATTTTATATTTGGTAAACTTTCAGTCAGGCAAAGTTTGCCTATCAGGCAAAATTAATTTGAGATATAACTTAAGAAAGAAACCTCTATTTGTATTGAATTGGAAAATAATGTAATGATAGAAAGACTGAATATAGCTACCAGCAAGAACTCCTGTAGGTGATGGGCATTAAAGACAACCTCTCCTTTACAGGTAAAGAAATAGATGGTTTGGAAAAATTCAGTGACTCACCCAAGGTCATACAGCTAAGGTCAGAATGCGGAGACTCACAGCTTTCCAGGTCTGCCTGGCTCCTTAGCTGTTGCTCTTTCCACTGCACCCTGCTGCCTCCCAGTAACACGGCTGAGGCCAACACAGATTCGAGATGCTCTTACTCCAAAGCCTCGCTGGCCCCAGTTCTTCATTGCTGCCACTCTGTGGGCAGCAAGCCTAATTTCAGACTGATGGGGCTGAGGCTGCTGATACTCCTCTAGCCTTAGGGAGAACTGACTCACGGGCCCAGCCAGGCTGGGGCCCACAGGTGGAGGTTATGTGGGGCTCCATCTGTGAAAGGCTGGGGACATTATAAACATGGAGGGTCTGAGGCCTAGCTGGCGTGCATTTAACCCAGAAGAAGTAAGAGAACACTACATGGTTTTACTTCTAGTGTGCCCAGGAAGACAAATCCAAGAATGTATCAAGTGACACCCAAATGTCAAGACAAGCAAAAGGATTTTCTATCTTTTTGGAGGAAGAAGCAAAAATCAGGAAGAGATAGTTCTCTCAGCCCCTTGCTCTTTGAGAATTGGTGTGATGGTAACAAAGAATTGAAAGGAGGCAGCGTTCCTTTGATCTCAAGCAAGAGAATGATATTCACTGCAGAAGTTAGAGAAAACAAGAAACTGAAGGCCACCTGAGAGGCAGAGGAGGTGGTCAAAGCACAGTTTGCTGCTTTTCCTGAGCCTTGGGCTTTAAAGAATTACATATGAAATGGATTGAATGACTAATATTGATCTTTATATTATTAATACATTATATTTGTATAGACCTTTTCAGTTACAAAGAGTTATTATTTCAATAGTCAACAAATTCAATTTAACAAACATTTATTGAGTTTTTGCTTATGCAACGTGCAGTTGCTTTTCCCCATTCAAATTGGATGATGTGACCTCTAAAGTCTTTCCTAAATATAGATCAAGCACACCCTACTGGAAGCTGTTTTTTATGTGTTTTTTTAGTATTTAAATCATCACCATGGAAGTAAAAAAATAAAATATCTCTCATCATTTTTACGTATACAGAGACTAAGTACTCAGATTATTAACAATTTCAAATACATGGAGCCTGAATTAATGAAGTTAATGAACTCTGGGTTGTGGAGGACTCTTGGTGCACCTCTGCCATGTGCCAGGGAAAAGGGGAGCCATGGATGAAATGAAGCATCTTCCTGAAGAGTCAATTACTTGAGGATTTGTGTGTGTGTGTGTGTGTGTGTGTGTCTGTGTGTGTTGGGGTGGGGGGGTGTAAAGTGCATATCTGTATTAAAACAAACAACCATTTTCTATTTTGTGGAGTAGAGGACAAAGTCTGCTCCTTTGAGCTTTGTTATAGTCAGGTCCTAGTGCAATAGGGATATTTTTTAAGTGCTAAAGTCTGAAAAGTACTTAATCTTAACATACTTAATATGCTAAATACTAATATACTTACTTGTAGGTATATTAAAACTTCATTAATTCAGGCTCCATTTGTTGAAATTTTTAATAACCTGAATAAGTGCTATAGTCTATGTATATATAAAAATGATATTTATTTTTTTAAGTTCCATGGTGATGATTTAAATACTAAAGAAAACTTATTAAAAACACCCTCACTCTCTAAGGAGTACTTTATATTCAAATACTTAATACACAAATTATAAGTATTCTTCTCTCCTCATCAAAGTAGATGTGGAAAGTTGATCAGTCTCATTTTGAATTGCATTATGTATTTGAACTTTTACAAAACTTCCTTTCATTTTCTTTAACAATATTCTTATAATCAAGGCTTTTCCTTCACTTTTTTTTCCTTCCTGCCATTCGTGATAATCACTAAGGTTTTAAATCACCAACCACCTCCCATTTTCTACCACATAAATCTTCTAAAGAAGGTGTGGTTTCCTAGCTTCTAGTTGGGCGAGTTGTAACAGGGTCATTGTACTAAGGTTTCCCAATACGGTTACCCTTGGAATGACCTTGTGAGCTTCAATTCAGAGGAAAACCTTGGCAAACAATAATAACCCAATGGACCATTCCCCAGGGAAACCCTGACATGCCTAAAAATGATATTAATCATTTGTAGCACTGAACCATTTATTTTATTTAGATAGAAGACAATTGTCACAAATTTCCCTTCCAAAGTCAGTAGAACAAAAGTTTACAGATTAATTCCCAACTTCAATGAATTCCCTGTTAAGAGGGTGGCACATTCTATGTAAAGGTCATTTGCTGCAAACACAGTATGTTGCAAGAGCATTGAGTTTTTAATTCTCATTATTGCTTCATGCATCATTTATCCCATACCACACTGTTCCCTGGGCACCAGTTCTACACCTCCTGTCCCGGTGCTTAGGACCAAAGGAACAAGTTGCGAGGGGAATGGAAAACATGTTATCTTGGCCATAGTGGGAGAGCTGTGTGTGGCATGGGAAATATCACCTCACCTCTCTGGACTTTAGTTTCCCCAACTATGAAATGCAAGGATTGGATAAGCATCATCTTTTTGATGACTGCCAGCTCCAGTGGTACCTGCTTCTACGATGTGAAGCAGGAAGAGGTGAGATTGGAAAGGTGGTGGCAACCAGTGGGTGAGTGGCAGGGGAGGGTAGTTGAAGGAAGACTCTGAATGCATGACTGAAGAGCCTGAATTTTCTACAACAGACAGGGGAATCAATTTAGGTTCCTGAGAAGCTGGGTGAAGTAATGGAAGTGGTGTGAGAGTTAGATCAATCTGACTAGTGGGTAGGAGTGGATTCAGGGATGTCACACATACACAATGATAGGAAAGTCAAGACAAATATCTTACTATTTTTGCCTCCCACGAGGGAAAAGATTAACTCTGGTCTTATTGAAAAGAGCCAATTAAATAAAAAATTGTAAGCCTGAGGACAAATGCAGGGCTTGACTTCTTGGAATCCTCCAGTAGTCATCCTCACCCATACCCTTGCATGAGTGCAGGCCTTTAAAATTTCCAAACAGTTTTCACAGGTGCTATCTCTTTTCATCCCCCTCAAAACCCAAGTATTCTCCAACAATGAAAACAGTCCTAAGCCAAGGCCAAGAAGCAACTAACCAGACTCTTTTAGGCAACCTGGTTGCTTTAGAATTTCATTATGGAAAGGTTCGCTCAGCTGATAGCTACTCAGAGGTACTCTTGGGCAGTAAGCCACGAGCAGTGACGCATGGAAGTCTACCTCCTGGGGTCAGCTGAATGGTAGATGGGATCCCTGACTTCCTAGACATCCTCTTAACTGTATATTGACTCAGTTATGCGCCCCAACCTCTTGGGAGATGAGAGCCCCTTCCACAGCCTGGTGTGTTTCAGGGCCATTATCTTCTCATCTGAAGATGGAGTAGGCATCTGTCACATGGGAGCAATCCAAAGGCAAGGAAATAGGTTTTAAATAACCTGACAATTCCTATTGATAAGTGTGTCTACTTAAAGTGCTGTGTTAGTTGATTAGGACCCCAAGACTGAACACAGTCTCTATTATCCATGTTGGCCATGGGTATAGAAATGGAATGGTGTCACAGGTACTCATTTTTGCTGTGCCTATCCTTAGGCCTTAACACTTAGGGCTTAAAAACCCCACCCATGGATTTATCTTTACCAAGGTGTTTTCTAATTTGCCAGGTCATTAAGTTAGTACAATGCCCAGTTACTACTATTGCCTTCAGCAGGTCCCTCATCAACGGTCTGGAAGGCCATCTCTAATACGCTCTCCCTTCTGGGTTATGTGAGGCCCCTTTGCCGTTCACGATGGAGTGATATTTTTGGCAAATCATCATTTGGCTGCCAGCATAGTATGCATCCTCTTCCTAAAGCAAGGTAATCCTAATTTTGGCAGGGAACAAGTTGTTTCTTTTGGGAGCATGATGAGGCCTCTTTCATAAGTTGTCATTTGGATGCCAATAGGTTATAGCCTCAACAGTAAAGTTCAAGGCAAGGGACGGGTCTTCTAAATGGCCACCTGGCAAGAGCACTGAAGTTTGTCCCCAAATTCACTGGGTTCTGGACTACTTTTCAAAGGAAAAAAAAAATCTATTAGATTGCTTGATGAGGTTTCAGCCAGTCTCTAAAATTTGCAAGTTTTGACTCATTCACTTTGGAGATAAATTTTCATGTATCTTTGCCAAAATCCTATAAGATTACCACTGTCCCTGCAAATGCACAAAATCTCAGTGTGAATGAATGATCTCAGTTTAGTTTGTACTTTCTTCATCAGGGAAATTCCAAACTACTGCTCAATTTTCCATTGTATTAGCAAGTAATGCGAATCTTAACTTAGATAGAGGAATACTTGTCTCTGAGCCAGCTTTTAGCTTCCTGAGTGATCATGCTCAAGTTGCTCCTCCAAGATACCACTGGAGTCAGGACAGTTTTGCCTCTAAGATAAACATTAGTATGCCCATATCTCCATAGTGTACTCTTATCTACTTCTAATCCCTGATTTCCTTTGCTTAATTATTTTTTTTAACTATTCAAAATTGCTTTGTAACCTGACCTCACCTTCATAATTATGACTCCACATATAGAGGCCTCTAATGACTTCTTAAAGATAAAATATCATTTTGCAGTCCTTTTTAAAGAAGATTTTATTTATTTATTTGACAGAGAGAGACAAGCAGGGGGAGTGGGGGAGGGAGAAGCAGGCTTCCTGCTGAGCAGGGAGCCCAATGTGGAGCTCGATCCCAGGACCCTGGGACCATGACCTGAGCCAAAGGCAGATGCCCAATGACTGAGCCACCCAGGCACCCCTGGAGTCTTTTTTTTTTTTCTTTTTATACAGACATATACGCACATTCCCTCATTTTCTTGGTATATATCATATGCTACCTTGGACCAATAGTAATCTCTTATAGTCATCCATCCAATCATTCATTAAACAAGTATCTGTTGAGGACCTTCAATATACCTAGTCTAGATCTTATTCCTTTCTAGGCAGATTAAAAATTATTAAGGGCACTGATCATGTCTTGTTCTTTTTTGATCCACTTTCATTAAGAACAATACTTTGCACGTAATGTTGTTTGTTCACTAAATTCCATTTGTAACCATATGTCAAATCTGGTGGGACCCTGTATGTACATTTTTCCTTTAAAAAAATCTCCAATTCGTGTATCAGATGCCATAAACATTGCTCTATACTCTGAGTGTATTGGTTTCCAAGGCATCTATTTATTTTTATGCAATTATTAAACACCAGTCACTACAACACATAAAGGAATAGGCCGAAGAGAAAAAGAAGGCCCATGAAAATTTTTTAAAGAAAGGATGTCACCTTATAAACTACCCTTATTTCATGAGAGACTTCTCTTGCCTGTTCAGAGCATACCTTCATATCTTTTAAAAAAATATTATTCTGAGAATGTAGTGGATGTCATATATCTATGGCTGTACAATAAACAATTATTGATCAATGTGGTAAAGTTGAGCCAGGAGAGCTAATTGCAGTTCTCTTTGCCTCCATTTTTTAAATCTGTAAAACAGGAGGAGAATTAGCTGTCTTATCTCCCTTATAGGTTTTGTTACACACCCAATACTGTGGTGTTCTTCATAAAGTATTAAGCACTATATGAAAGGTGAAACCCTGGAGTTGCCTTTTTGGCAAGGTTTAGGTTCTAAGAACAGTATTTTAGGTGCAAATCACATATATCCGAAATTACCCTTTAAAAGAACTGAAATATCAATAAATTCAGCCCAGCTATTTTTCTCCCAGAATTGGGAGATATCACTGTTTCTTTGGTTGAACACCAAATGAAGAATTGTATTTAATTTCCCTTTATGGGTCATGTTACACAAAAAATATGCCTTGTATTTTTAAGAACTATCAGTACCCTCAGTTCCCTGAAATGCTCACACAAATAATAAGCATGTGGGAATGGGGACCACTGAGTGAAGGAATAGCAGATTCACTTCTCCCATCTCATATTCTTTATGAACTAAAACCCATAATTACGAACTTCTTACAAATGGTTTTATAATGCATATTTCATTGGCTCCTACCTTTGCCTGCTGATACAGGACCTCTAGCTCCTTGCAAAATCCTCTGCCCATAATTTCTAAGAGCCCTGAGACAGCGTTTTACACGGGTTCAAGAACAAGACTTATCTGTGGCCACGTGGATATCTGTTGCTAAAGTTTCTGTTGTCTTTGAACACTTCTGGTACTAATCGTTGAGCCAGTCCCATTAAACCAGGTCACCACCACCTTCTACTGGACATTTTCATGATCTCCATTATGGCCCTCAAGGACTTAAAATGCTTCTGTTTTCTGGAGACTTCAATACTGCAAAATTATGTCATATTTCCTGCAGAAGTGGAAACAAGCCCTAATCACTCACCTGTGGCTTGTATTTTGTGACATAATAAACACTTTAATGTACTCCTATTTCTGCTTATGCTGCTTCCCAAGAGGAGTCCATGAAGCTGCATTAAAGAATGAATCTTCCAGATAAGTAAGACATTGTCCCCTCAATCCAAGAGTGACATCCAAGATATAGCATGACATGGGCACTGACCAATTGAGACACTGGCCTAGTGCAATCTAGCAGTGCAAACAGACTAAAGAGTAGCCTAGCCAAACTCCCTTGTCAGTGATACCCAAATTTCTTGACTTGAATGTGAGTCTTTCTGCCAAAACCCTTATGCCAATCACCTCTTGGCTGCCTAAACCCACCAATCTGCTAGATATGCCAAGACATGTTTGAACCCCAGTGGTGGACAAAGCTTTGTCCTACTGTGCTTCTGTTATATCTGAATGCATTTAATTAAAAAAAAGATACTCAAATTATATTGTAGCGACAGCAATGGAAACACTTCAAATATAAGGAAAAAATTCAGAAAACCAACAAATGAGTCAAACTTTTTATTTTTAGACATTTCTGCTGAGTCCTTGTCCCTATGCAAATTTTTATAAAATTGTAATTTTAATAATTATAATTTTCACTTTTCAAATGCAATCGTATAGCGCATTTTGCCAACATTTTTTTGAGTTCCTACTATGCGTACAACATCAACTGAGATCAAGAGAAATGCTTTACATCTCCATGTAGTTTCATTTACGTGGGAAGAGAGTTAGCTATAAAGGCAAACCATATGGATGTCCTCTTTGGGTGACTCCTGTTGATTTTTTTTCACTTGATGGCTTCTGTGGTGCTGAGAAGTACTTTACTTTAACTCCTCTCATGCCAGATTAAAAGCTTAACCTCCACAGAATAGTTTACTTACTTAGAGTTCCAGCTGACTTGGCTCTGTAAGAGATTTATTTTTAATTCTAAAAGGCCCATACCCTTTTGACCTTGAAAATATTTAAAAAATGCAGATAAACAGACCATAGTTAGGGTTTAAAACATATACAGCAGTTTTCTCAATTTGCTGCAAGCAAATGTGTTTCCCACCATATCTGGCATAGTTCTGGGCTCAGCAGACACACAATAAGCACCTCCTAGTGGAATAAGGATATTCAATATTGGGTCTTTTTGTGTGTTTTCCAACCCACACCAGCAACATTTATTAAATTTATAGAATCACAGCCAAAGAGTTTAATGATAAAAATTAGGATAATTAGATCACTTTTGATAAAAAGATTAAATGGGAAAACTGTATTCAAATTCTCAGAAAATGGTTAGAGAAAGTAGAATACTGATGGGAGGATGTGCTCAACTGTCTCAGACTTGTTAATTCCTCAAAAAGAAAAAAAAAACCCAAGTTTTTACTGGCTACATAATATGGACTTAATATAATTTCCCTAATACTACACTTCTATTATCTGATACTGTTTTCCCTTATTTTCTCTAGGTCTGTATATTATATGCTAATCTTTTTTTTTTTAAGATTTTATTTGAGAAAAAGAGAGAGAGAGAGAGAGAACACGGGGTGAGGGGCAGAGGGAGAAGCAGACTCCCTGCTGAGCAGGGAGCCCGATGCAGGGCTTGATCCTGGGACTCCAGGATCATGACCTGAGCTGAAGGCAGATGCTTAACCGACTGAGCCCCATTATATGCTAATCTTATATGCATAATTTAAACTACCTCCAGTTCTCTGAACACTTTGCTACATACATTTCTGGCATTGCATAACCTCTTCTCTTTGCCTGTATGTTCTTCCCTTTACCCATCTGGAAAACTGACCTTTGTTTAAAATAGTTGTCTACAAACTGTCTGAGTTATTACTTTCCTGAGACTCCCAAATGCTCCTAAAAGAGTAGTGAGAGTTATTTAGGGAAAGAGTGGTTATTTTTCCTAAATGATTTTTATCTTCAAGTACTAGACACTACTAATGAATACACAATATAAATTACAAAAATAATGACAACAGACATGGTGAGATATTAATGGATTTACAAAACT
Organism: Callorhinus ursinus; assembly: GCF_003265705.2. Lineage (NCBI taxonomy): Eukaryota > Metazoa > Chordata > Mammalia > Carnivora > Otariidae > Callorhinus > Callorhinus ursinus. The sequence continues at coordinate 56,316,628 of NW_027397063.1, read as the reverse complement.
GAGCTATAAATCCTCTCCCACAAAAATCCTTTCTGGTCTGATATCTGGTACTTTCTACTACCGTCTGGTTGGGATGTTACACAGGAACACACATTCCATGGGGCCTTATGCTTTCTCTCCCATTCCCTCTCAGAATTCCATCCTACAGGTACAGCAATGAAGTCAGAGCAACGATGGCCATCCTGATGGCCACAACCAAATGAGGGAGACAGGCCCTCTCTGCATTCTGGAATTTCTTTTTGGATAATCCATGGGACTTTAAAATTTTGTTTTTCAAGTTTTTCCCCTTCCGAGTTAAGATATTCAATAGCTAAGAAACAGAATGCCACTTTTCTTGTAGCTTCCACATTTTTTTCTTAATTTTTTAATTAACATATAATGTATTTGTTTCAGGGGTACAGGTCTGTGATTCATCAGTCTTACACAATTCACAGCGCTCACTACTGTAGCTCTCACATTTACCGTCAACGTTATATAAAGACCTAAAGATTTTTATTCTCTTCTGAAATGTGAGTCCTATTTCCATGTGAAGAAAATTTTGACCATTTCTAATTTGGTTCCAGCCAATGAGTTCCCAAACTTTTGTTCTGACTGAGAACTTCTCAGGCATATATCTATTACATTTTAATGCACATAAAACAAGGCTGAATTACCTAAAATTTGTTGTAAAAAAGTATGCTTAAGTCAAAGTATTCAATCAACACATACTGTCTTAATTCATGTGAATATACTTACACTGGTCTAAAAAAGCTCTTCTCAAAAAATGTGAATAGAAATGGGCTAAAATAATATTTTCAAAATAATCTAATCAGTAATAATATATTAACAACACAATTATGCTCTCTTAGGAGGGCATATGTTATAAGCATAAAAAACCAAAAGAATTCATCATGGGTTTGTTTTCCTTTCATCTTAGATAGTACACTCCTTTGGATGGTAAGATTAGAGTATTTATATATGATCTGTCAAAGGCTTGATATGAAACTTTTAATACAATCATAGTCTACTTCATAGTGGCAATATTTCAAACACAGTCCTTTTTCTTTTTGGGTAGTCACCCATTACTTTCCCATTTGGGCACACCTCATTGGTTGGAACAAGCATGTCCAAGTATGCTGTGTCTTTTGACTCTGGGCACATTTCAGCAACCACACAAGTGTGTTCCCTCAGAGGCTTTCTTACAGTGACAATGTCTTATATCTGCTAAAATATCTCCCATAATTCTCTGTCTACAAGACAGAGCCCAGATTTCTTGGTGTAACATTCAAAACTCTGTCAAATCTGGCCTTAAACTACCTTTTAAACCTTATCTTCCATTAGTCTTCTCTATCAACTTTCTGTTCTAGCCGAACTGGTTTTTCTGAAGTCAGAAGAACAGACTCACATTGCCCTTAGTTGCTCTGATAGCTCCACCCACCTCAGAGTTTACTAAGAAGGGGGTTTGTTTGGCGGGTTGGAAATGAAGTGGTGGAAAATAATTTACTTCCTCTCTCTTTTCTTCATCTTCAAATCCTAGTATTCATCCTTTAAGATCCACTTTAGATTGAAGTGTTTTCCACCCACCTATTTTAAGTAGGACAGCATGAGCAGTTAGTTTGAGCAAATTATGTTCTGCCTCATACATTTTTTATGGATTCAAAATGTGATTTTAAATAATTATTTATTTAACTTTCCATGTGTTTGTTCCCCTTGAAGATAAGCTCCCCAAGGGCACAGAACCATTCATGTGGCTCATGCACCTCTTCGTATCAGTGTCTAACAGATGTCTTGCATACAGTATGTACTTAGTAGATATTGGCTAGTTTTATTAATTTAACTCACATTAGAAAAGATTATCAATAAAAATGTTATCCAAAATGTTGGATAGCTTTGCTGATAAATTTGGGAGTCTTTGTTAAGAGTCCCATGCAATCAGAGGCTTTCTGAGGAATATATGAATCACAGTGAAGAATTGCATTAGTTTGGGGATGAATTTCCTTTAAAACCAAACGAATTTATTGTAAAAATATTAAATGAAAACATTTAAAGTTAATATTTTCATCTACAATTAAATATGCTACTATATATATATTTTTAAGATTATTTATTTATTTATTTAACAGAGAGAGAGAGAGAGAGAGAGAGAGAGAGAGAGAGAGAGAGACAGCGAGAGAGGGAACACAAGCAGGGGGAGCGGGAGAGGGCGAAGCAGGCTTCCTGCTAAGCAGAGAGCCTGATGCGGGGCTCGATCCCAGGACCCTGGGATCATGACCTGAGCCAAAGGCAGACGCTTAATGATTGAGCCACCCGGGTGCCCCAATATGCTACTATATTAACAAAATTATTCCAATTTTTGTCTTCCTTTTCAATCTTGATCCCAATGTACGTATATTTAGCAGAATTGGAAATATGGTAACATACAATCTCAGTTCTATATTTTTCAATTAGTATTGTTTCTGAGTTGCTATTAGTTTTTACATGTTACTGGTTGCATGATACGGACTTAATATAATTTACCTAACTACACCTCTATTATCTGATACTGTTTTCTCTTATTTTTCTCTAGGTCTGTATCCTATAAGCTAATCTTATATGCATAATTTCAAACTACCTCCAGCTCTCTTAATACCTCGCTACATACATTTCTGGCATTGCATAACCTCTTCTCTTTGCCTGTATGTTCTTCCCTTTACCCATTTGGAAAACTGACCTTTGTTTAAAATAGTTGTCTACAAACGTTTTTGATCTTATACCCTACTAGTAAAGAACATTTTAATATCAGCTCCAATACAATCTGCATATTTATAAAACATATACTCTTGACCTGATGTGATATGCACATATAAGACATATATAAAAATAAAAAAGGATAAGGTATAATAAACAATATTTAAAAACTGATTTTTATTTAAGGACTCAAACATTTTTGTTCTCACCCCTCACCCCCCTCAAAACCAGTAACACTGTCCCAGATGCAAAGTCTTTAAACATTTTGGTAACTGTGAAGACTTCACACTGCCATTAGCCACATTGTAATCATACTTAAATTTAGGGTAACTTTGTCTTTACCTATAGTAGATAACTTCATATTTCCAAAATTCTTCCTGAGAATTGCAAAATGTTCGGTCCCATTTCTTGTCAAATCTGATTGGCTCATACTGTTTTTACCTAACGACATGAATGATGAAGAGTTCCTACCAAGAGTAGGAGAACGTCAACTTTGCTATTTTGTTTGTTCAATTACTCTTGCGCTGTTAGTAAACTATGTCATCTATATTTGTAGGAATCATTTCAACCTGTGAGGGCTGATTTAGTTAAAAGCCAAATATGACTGAAAATCCCCTTAATTAAGCACAAATAAAGTGCCATATATTGCTGAAGACCTAAAAAAGCAGGAGGGTACCAAGTATTCATAACCCCTTCAAGGCTGTGGATTCCTCCACTTCTTTTAGGATAGTTGTAGTGTGAACCATGTGATACCCCTTCCTCCGACACAGGGTCTGAGAAGGATGCCAGTATCTACCAGTTAATTAATCATTAGAAAGGTAATTTCTTACTTTTTAAAGATAACAGTAAGTTTTAATCGTTCTAACACCACAAAAGTTTATCCTGTACACCCTCTGGGTGCATACACTCAATTTTGGAGACCAGTAGTTTAAACACAACTTAGAAAATGATCTCTTGGGACATCTCTCCCCCATGCTAGTCCATAGCTGCCCAAATAACATTACGATGTTGTCTGTTTACATGTCTCCACTCCACAAAAGCTCCTCTAAAACTGGAACAAGTCCTCTCTGAATGGCTTTATCTCAATATTTCTGTATTCTTAGGCCTGGCACAGTGCCCTACAGAGAGATCAGGAGCTGAATAAATGATCACTAAATGGATTTGAGTGAAGCTTCTTCTGGACTGTTTCTTTTGGATGATTCTCTAAGGAGATATTCCCAGGGCAAGGGCACAAGAATTAAGCTATAGGTTTGAAAACTACTTTCTAGTTGTGTAAACTTGAACAAGTTACTTCTCTTGTTCCTCAGTTTTCTCATCAGTAAAATAAAGAAAAATTTCATCTACTATATAAGGGCTTATGTGCCCCAAACACCTACCATGGGCCTCAGATGAGTTAACTTTTATTGTTGGTAAAGGGTATAATTTTCGTTAATGGGGACTCTTTGAGTGGAAAAGAGAGACCGAAAGTGACAAAGACAAAAAAGGATCAGAAAATCTCCAGAAACAACAAAACAAGTAATAAAATGGCAATAAATATGTGTCAATTAATAATTACTTTGAATGTAAATGGATTAAACATGCCAATCAAAAGACATAGGGTGGGGATGCCTGGGTGGCTCAGTCCGTTAAGCTTCGGCCTTCAGCTCAGGTCATGATCCCAGGGTCCTGGGATTGAGCCCCACATCCAGCTCTCTGCTCAGCGGGGAGTCTGCTTCTCCCTCTGCCTGCTGCGCCCCCTGCTTGTGTGTGCGCTTGCTCTCTCTCTGACAAATAAATAAATCTTTAAAAAAAAATTTTAAATAAAGACATAGGGTGTCAGAATGGATAAAAAACAAGACCCATCTATATGCTGCCTACAAGAGACTCATTTTAGAGCTAAGGACACCTGCAGATCGAAAGTGAGGAGATAGAGAAATATTTATCATGCAAATGGATGTCTAAAGAAACCAGGAGTAGCAATACTTATATTGAACAAACTAGGCTTTAAAACAAAGACTGTGGGGTGCTGGGTAGCTCAGTCAGTTAAGCATCCAACTCTTGATTTTGGCTCAGGTCATGATCTCAGGGTTGTAAGATTGAGTCCTGTGTTGGCTCCACCCTGGGCGTGGAGCCTCCTTGAAGATTCTCTCTCTCCTTCTCCCTCTGCCCCTCCCCTCCTGCTCTCTCAATAAACAAACAAACAAAGACTGTAACAAGAGACAAAGAAGGGCACTATATAATCATAAAGGGGACAATCCAATTATAAATATTTATGCACCCAACATGGGAGCACCCAAATATACACAAGAATCAATAACAAACATAAAGGAACTAATTGATACTACTACTATAATACAGGGGGACTTTAACACCCCACTTACAGCAATGGACAGATCATCTAAGCAGAAAATCAACAAGGAAACAATGGCTTTGAATGACACACTGGACCAGATGGACTTAACAGATATATTCAGAACATTCCATTCCTAAAACACCAGAATACACATTTTTTGCAAGTGCACATGGTACATTCTCCAGAATAGATCACATATCAGGTCAGAAAACAGGCCTCAACAAATACAAAGACTGAAGTCATAACATGCACCTTTTCTGACTACAACAGTATAAAACCAGAAGTCAACCACAAGAAAAAAATCTGGAAAGACCAAAAATACATGGAGGTTAAACACCATGCTACTAAACAATGAAAGAGTCAACCAGGAGATCAAAGAAGAAATTTTTTAAAAAATACATGGAAACAAATGAAAATAAGAACACAAAAGTCTGAGACCTTTGGGATACAGCAAAAGCGATTCTAAGAGGAGAGTGTATAACAAAACGGGCCTATCTCAAGCAAGAAAAATCTCAAACAACCCAACCTTACACCTACAGGAGCTAGAAAAAGAACAACAAACGAAGCCTAACGCCAGCAGAAGGAAGGAAATAATAAGGATTAGAGCAGAAATGAATGATACAGAAACTAAAAAACAAGAGAACAGATCAATGAGGAGCTGGTTCTTTGAAAAAAATAATAAAATTGAGAAACCTCTAGCCAGACTTGTCAAAAAAGAAAAAAGACCCACATAAATAAAATCACAAATGAGAAAGGAGAAATCAACCAACATCACAGAAATACAATTATGAGAGAATATTATGAAAAACTATAAGCCAACAAACTGGACAACATAGAAGAAATGGATAAATTCCTAGAAACATAAAAACTACCAAAACTGAAGTAGAAGAGATAGAAAACTTCAATAGCCCCTGATAACAAGCAAAGAAATTGAATCAGTAATCAAAAAACTCCCAACAAACAAAAGTCCAGGACCAGATGGCTACACAGGTGAATTCTACCAAACATTTAAAAAGAGTTAATACCTAGTCTTCTGAAATTGTTCGAAAACACAGAAAAGGAAGGAAAAGTTCCTAATTCATTTTATAAGGTCAGCATTACCCTGAGACCAAAACCAGATAAAGACTCCCCTAAAAAAGAGAGAACTACAAGCCAGTATCTCTGATGAACATGGATGCAAAAATTCTCAATAAAATATCAGCAAACCAAATCCAATAATACATTAAAAAAATCACTCACCATGATTAAATGGGATTTATTCCTGGGTTGCAAGTGTGGTTCAATAGTAACAAATCAATCAATATGACACACCACACTAATAAAGGAAAGGAGAACCATATAATCATTTTAATAGATGCAGAAAAAGCATTTGGCAAAGTACAACATTCATTCGTGATAAAAACGCTCAATAAAGTAGGTTTAGAGGGAACATACCTCAACACAATAAAGGCAATATGTGAAAAACCCACAGCTAATATCATACTAAATGGGGAACAAATGAGAGTTTTTCCTCTATGGTCAGGAATAAGCAGGGATGTCCACTCTCACCACTGTTATTTAACACAGTACTGGAAGTTCGAGCCACAACAATCAAACAAAAAGAAATAAAAGGCATCCACACTGGCAAGGAAGAACTAAAACTTTCATTATTTGCAGATGACATGATACTAACATATAGAAAACCCAAAAGATTCCACTAAGAAAAACCTGCTAGAACTGATAAATAAATTCAGTAAAGTCAGAGGATACAAAATCAATATACAGAAATCTGTTGCATTTCTCTACACCGATAATTGCATTGAATTCCTATACACTAATAATGAAGCAGCAGCAAAATGAATTAAGAAATCAATCCCATTTACAACTGCAACAAAAACAATAAGATACCTAGGATTAAACCTAACCAAAGAGAAAGACCTGTACTCTGTACTCTGAAAACTATAAAACCCTGAGGAAAAAAACTGAAGATGACACAAAGAAAAGGAAAGACATCCCATGCTCATGGATCAGAAGAATATTGCTGAAATGTCTATACTACCCAAAGCAATCTCCACATTTAATGCAATCCCTATCAAAGTGCCACCAGCATTTTTCACAGAGCCAGAACAAATAATCCTAAAATTTGTAGGGACCACAAAAGACCCCAAAAAGCCAAAGCAAACTTGAAAAAGAAAAGCAAAGCTGGGGGCATCACAATTCCAGACTTTAAGTTATATTACAAAGCTATAGTGATCAAAACAGTATGGTACTGGCACAAAAACAGATATATAGATCAACAGAACAGAAAACCCAGAAATGAACTTCAACTATATGGTCAATTAATCCTCGACAAAGCAAGAAGGAATATCCAATGGGAAAAAGACAGTCTCGTCAACTAATGGTGTTGGGAAAACTGGAGAGCAACATGTAGAAGAATGAAACTGGACTTTCTTACACCAAACACAAAAATAAATTCAAATATTAAAGACCTAAATGTGAGACCTGAAACCATAACAATCCTAGAAGAGAATACAAGCAGTAACTTCTTTGACATCGGCTACAGCAACTCCTTTCTAGACATGTCTCCTGAGGCAAGGGAAACAAAAGCAAAAACAAACTATTGAGACTTCATCAAAATAAAAAGCTTTTGCAAAAAAAAAAGAAACAATCAGTGAAATTAAAACGCAGTCTACAGAATGGGAGAAGATATTTGCAAATGACATACTGGATAAAGGGTTAGCCTCCAAAATCTGTAAAGAACTTACAAAACTCAACATCCAAAAAAAATTACTTACCTTTCCTGTTAGATTATTTTCCTGTGGAACATTTATCAAAATTATTGACCAAGGGTGCCTCTGTGTCAGTTTATTAATTCCTAATAAAATTCAGCAATTTCACTTTTTTCTTTGGTTCTTCTGCAATCCTACCTTTGTGTTTTCTTCTTAAGTGTTTTGTTTCTTATGTAAAAGTGGAAAATGAAGATATTACTGGAAAGCATGGAGACAATAAAGATCATCCAAAATGCCATCAAAATGAGTATTTCCAGACATCTGTGTGTGCTTGCCAGATAATTTTATGTAAATGAGATAAACAATGTTATTTTTGATGGAAGGCAGAGTAATCTAGCAGAAAGACTCAGGTGTAAATCCTATCCCAGCTCTGACTTTTATTTTTAAGAATTATTTATTTTAGAGAGAAAAAGAGAGCGCATGCACATGCACAAATGCAAGTGGGGGGAAGGGCAGAGAGAGAGAATCTTCATGCAGATTCCCGGCTGACCACGGAATCTGATGCGGGGCTTGATCCCAGGACCCATGAGATCATGACCTGAGCAGAAACCAAGAGTTGTATGCTCAACCAACTGAGTCACCCAGGTGCCCCTCCAGCTCTGCCTTTACTGATCATGAGACCTTGAGCGTGTACTTATCTTTCCCTCTGTGTATTAAAAGAAGGGCTAATAATACCTATCTCTTGGGGTTTTGAGAGAAATTAAATAAGTACTCAATAAATGTAAGCTTATTTTCCGTTTTTTCTTAATCTTTGACCTTGATATCGGAGGGCTTTCCTAGAGTTCATTACTAAACAACTCTTGTTTATCTCATGGTATTTGACTGCAAGTATCTGGAGCAAAGAGACCATATCTTATTAAATTTTGACGACCAGCACCCAACCTTTAGGGGTTTAATATATGTTTGCTAAATAAATGAGGTCCTCAAAAAAGAGTTTCCTTGTGGACTTCTGTTTGGAATGGCTGACTCTGGGTTCATTTAATTAAATTGCATCTCATATCCTATTTGCCATCTTCATTCTTAAGCTTGCCTATATTTTCTCCTAGTTTCAATTAAAAATGCAGCTAAATTGGGGTGCCTAGGTGGCTCAGTTGGTTAAGCATCTGATTATTTTTTTAAAGAATTTTATTTTATTTTTTAAAGATTTTTTAAAAATTTTATTTGAGAGAGAGAGAGAGAACACAATGGGCAGGGGCAGAGGAAGAGGGAGAAGCAGACTCCCCGCTGAGCAGGGAGCCCAACATGGGGCTCAATCCTGGGACTCCAGAATCATGACCTGAGCCAAAGGCAGACTATTAAACGACTGAGCAACCCCGGTGTCCCTAAGCATTTAATTCTTGATTTTGGCTTGGGTCATGGTCGTGAGATCCAGCCCCAAGTTGAGCTCCACACTCAGCAGGAAGCCTGCTTGAGATTCTTTCTCCCTCTCCCTTTGCACCTCCCCCTGCTCATGCAGGCACTCTCTCCCTAATAAATAAATAAATTAAAAAAAAAATGCAGCTAAGTGATTTTAAGCAAGTCACTTACTGTAGTGTACAGTTTCCTCATTTATAAAAACAGAATAATAGTTTCATACTAGTACTTCCTAAACTTCATAAACATAGTACTTCCTAACTGCAAACTGCTATACAAATTTGTTATTACTACAGAAGTTAGCTCATTGCGCATTTTAATTCATAATTATTATCTTGTGGACACACTTATCAACCTCTTTTTTTCCTACTATACTACCTGTTCTGTACCACCCAGCTTTCCTACATTTAACTTTTTCTAATCCTTTGGTTTATTGTTACTGTGGCTCAGAATCACTGATCTCTGCAAGGGAGCATTTGATGAGCCCTGGAGGAAACCAAACTAGAGATATGTTCACAACAAGTCACACACAGTTCAAGATGTAAGGCTTAGACTTCAAGATAAAGCAAGACAGACCAGCACAGGTGAGGACCGCATTTGAGAGAAGTATGGAGTAGAGGCTAGGAACAGGAGATCTAATTCCTGGCTCTGTTACTTTAGCTATGTGACTTCAGGTAAGTTAGTAAACCTTTCTGGCCCTACATTTCCCCATCAGAAAAGTGGAGGTGGTAACAGTACTTACATTATAGTATTATAAATTTGAGATAATATGTGTGAAGCACTTAAGAACAGTGCCTGGCACATTGTAAACACTCAGTAAATACCAACTATTATAATTATTATAAACTGATCAGTGGTTGACAACAGGTGGGAAGGTAAAGAAAGAGTTGGAAAGTTCAGAGAAACACTGAATATTAATTTCAGCAGTTCTGTATTTTCTCATTAACTTCTCCCTTCTTAAGCCCTTCTAGACTGAAATACTTCTTTTCCTTAAAATTTCCGAGTCAGATTTTTTTTAACAGCATCAGTTCAAAATATTTGAAGGCAGTAACAGTAAGGCTACTAATCAACCTTAAGTCTGACTATTTTTCTACTTTATTGTATATAGAAGAACAGCCATGTTTCCAATCTGTATAACCTAAACATTTGTTATTCACTTTTCCCGCTGGTGTAATTGGAAGTGGGGGTAGGGAGTAAAGAGAAAGGCAGGATTTAAAGCTTTGCTTCACATTTTAGGTGCTAGAGGCAAAGGTCTTTTATAATGCCATGGAAAGACAACATTACCTGACAAAGTTGCCATACACGGAGTTTGCTTTTAACATTCTTTATCCATTTCTGAGACACCCAGAGACCTTATGTTTTCTTTTAATTGCAAAGAACAAGAGTCTCTATTGGCTATAAAACCTATGCTCAGGTTTGACATTACAAACTGCATGCCAGCCATGTCTATTCCTGGTTGTTTTTAGTTTGGCCTGCAGGGTTCTGAATATTGGTTGCCAATACTTAAAAATCCGAAGATTTCACACAAAAATCCAGCTTTAGGGTTTCTCTTTGGGGGGAAAAAACCATGTACCTCAGAACAATGGACCCACATTCTTGTGAACAACAATCTGTTAGTGCTTAACAGCTGCTCCTTTCAGTTACAGCACGGACACTAATTTGTCACATTTCTTATTATTCTCCATTGTTTTACACCAGGCCAGTTTCATTCATTTGCTTTTTTATTTTTCTGCCCGACCGCCCCCCGTAGACATCTGAGTCTGCAAACCCTATCCAGCCTTTTCCTGTCTCCCATCAATGCCTACTTTGTTCCAAATCCCTCACAAGTTTTTCAAAGCAATAGCTAAGTAATCTGATCAACTATGAGTATTTTTACATGTGCTTTCTGGAGATAGTATCTTCATAAAAAGGATGACTCCGCAGGTGGAAATTACAGGCACCACGGGATTACAGTCAGGATGGCAACTGTCCATTCTACTTTTTCTGCTATCCTGGCTTAGCCATACCTCACTGACCTCAGGCAAACCTAAGGAATTGGTTCTCAGTAGAACAATGAACACCGGCCTATGTGCGAAACCTACTTAACTAGTCCTTTTATTTATAGACTGCCCTAGTTCCAAAGGACCGAAAGCTATGGGCTATTCTGACTCCCCGTTTCCTCGGAGGCTTCAGGATATCCGGCCTGACGGCATTTCCCCATACCTGTTTTCGGGGCTCGCTTTGCGCTGGGCAGTCGCGCCCAAGGAGCGCGCGCATCCAGCATGAGCTCATTTCTCAGGGGCGTTTCCAGAAGGCCCGGCCTGGCTGCGCACACCAGGCGCAGTCGGCCTCACTTTATCAATGGCCACCGCTGCTGGGCAGCGCGCGAGCGCCCGCAAGCGCTGCCTCTTTAGAAGCTTTGTTCCTACTTTAGCGTCTGAGAGTTCGCACCCGACTGGATAGGCGCTCTGGACCCGTCTGGCCCTTTCGGGGAAGACGCTGGTTCTTCGGACGCGCTATCCCGGGCGGAGGGAAGGCTCCGGCGCGCAATTTTAGCCGCGCCGGGCCGAGACTCTTGGTGGGTGGGGAGAGCCCCTCTACACTCTCTGTTCGCTTGAGCGCTCCGAGCCCGGCGCCGCTGACCGCAGCAGTTTCGGACCGACTGCGCAGAGTGCCCGCGCTCCCTAGGTGCGGTTTCCACAACGGCTCACAGAAGCCGCAGACAAGCCCATCACACGGTCCGCCACGACCCCACTAGCGAGGCTCTCCGCTCTTGGGACCGCCGCCGGAGGCGGAAGGCCAATCACACCGCATCTAGGTCTTGCGATTGGACGGCACTGAGTGCTGATTGGCGGCCGCTACGGGTTTCGGCCTCCCTCCTTTTCCCTTTTGCCCCCACTCCAGTTCCAAAGCTTCAAGCCAATGAAAAGGCGCTTTATAGACGCCCTCCCTTTTCTTTCTTCTTCTCTCCACCTTGGCGAGGGAGGAGACGTTCTGACTGGCCATCCTGTCCTCGGAAGCCCCCCTCGCTTCACCAATCACTGAGGGAGGTACACTCCCAGCGGAGTTTTCGGCCAATTACAAGGCGGCCGCGGCGCCCAGCCGTGCTGTTTCACCAGTGACTCCGGGTTTCACTGTCCTTAACTCTTCAAGCTTTTTCGTGAGGGCGGGCCACTGTGATTGGTCACTGCTGCCATTGTCGAATTTCTCCTCTGGCCAGCCACGGCATGAGAACCCACCTTCTTCTCGTTCGGCTATCTTCGGCATTTTCCGCTTTTTTGGGCGTGGATTTCTAGGGACACTTTCTAATTGGTTTCTCGGGTCGATCGGCTTTTTCCGGGAGGAGTCGCAAACAATCGACGTCCGTGATTGGCTCTTCTCCGGCTTCGGCTCCGTAGCCGAAGCGGGCGGGCGCGGACCTCGGCCGGCGATTCCCAGACGCCTGTTACGCGGGTGGCGGGGCGCTGGGCGGTGTAAGGCTGGGTGGGGGAGGAAGGAGGCGGAGGACGAGTAGGAGGGGGGAGGGGGAGTGGGGAAGAGCTAGGCGGCTGCGCAGACGGCGCTCCTCACACAGAGCAGCCCCCGACCCGGGCGAATGCAGGCTTGTGCTGCCGCCGCCACCACCGCCGCCGCCGCCCGGGCCGAGTGACAAAGGAAGGAAGGAAGGAAGCGAGGAGGAGCCGGCCCCGCAGCCGCTGACAGGGCTCCGGGCTGGGGGCAAAGCGCGGACACTTCCTGAGCGGGCACCGAGCAGAGGCGAGGGGCGGGAGGGCGGCCGCGCTGGTGCCGCGGACGGGGGAGGGGGCCCCAAGGGACGGAAGCGGTTGCCGGGTTCCCATGTCCCCGGCGTATGGGGAGCAGTCGAGGATCCGCTGCCTGGGGTCTGAAGGGAGCTGCCTCCGCCACAGCCGCCGCCATGGCCGCTGGATCCAGCCGCCGCCTGCAGCTGCTCCTGGCGCAATGAGAAGAGGAGCCGCCGCCACCGCCCGCCTCTGACTGACTCGCGACTCTGTCTCCCTCCAGTTCGCCGGGCCCCCGCCGTCAGCCCGCCGGATCCCGCCGCTGCCGGAGCCGCAGCGTTTCCCGTCGCATCTCCGAGCCACCCCCTCCCTCTCCCTCCCTCCTTCCCATCCCCCCTTCTTTTCAAGCGTGAGACTCGTGATCCTTCCGCCGCTTCCCTTCTTCATTGACTCGGAAAAAAAATCCCCGAGGAAAATATAATATTCAAAGTACTTATTTTCAATCAAGTATTTGCCCCCGTTTCACGTGATATATTTTTTTTAAGACTCCCCCCTCCCTTTTTCCCCTCCAAGGAAAGGGAGGGGAAAGAATTGTATTTTTTTTTCCAGCCCCAAATCATCTACATGTTAAATATCCATACTGATCTGTCTTGAAGGAGAAATACATCGCTCGTTTTTTTTTATAGCTGTACAAAAGGAGTGAAAAGCCAAGAGGACGAAGTCTTTTTTTTTTTTTTTTTTACATCTTCTTGTGGGAGAACTTAATGCTGCATTTATCATTAACCTAACACCCCAACATAAAACGAAAGGAAGAAAAGGAGGAAGGAAGGAAAAGAGGGTGATTCGGGAAGAGAGTGATCATGTCAGGGCGGCCCAGAACCACCTCCTTTGCGGAGAGCTGCAAGCCAGTGCAGCAGCCTTCAGCTTTTGGCAGCATGAAAGTTAGCAGTGAGTATTGATTTTATTTTACACTCCTTCTCCACCTCACCCTTAAGATAAAAAGCCTTTACTAACTAGGGTCTTAAAATATTAAACCTCCTGCTAATAATAATCAGAGGTGGTGGAAAAGGGCAAAAACCTGTCTCAGTCAAGGATGAGGCAGCTCCCTCTTTCCTCCTCCCATACCACCTCCCCCGGTCTCATTAACCTTGAATTGAGAGAATATGCTTTTTGTTTGGATGATTTGATTTGAAACTTGTTTCTTTTCTTACACTTTTTGTGCTGTTGGTAGTCAGTTTTATCAAGTGCTTGAGTATTTCCATGTTAAAATAGTGATGAAAGTATTTACTTGCTCATCCTTTCGAATAAAGAGAAGTACAAGACGATGCAAATCGTTATGTACATTTGCAGAGTATGTGTCTTTTGAAATGAGGGTTATTTTATTTAGCTCAGGTCTCAGGGGTTATCATAGTTTTGTATACTTGGTAGAAAGACTAAATGTCACAGCCTCCTAACATTTGTTTCTTGCCTGTGTGATTACAAAGTATTTGTTCTTAATCCAGAGATGAACTTACTCAGTACCTAGCATTCACGTTTGGAGGGGAGCCTTGAGTTCTCCCTTTAGAAAGAGTCGGTGGGAGCTGGTAGAGCCCAGTAGCAGTAGTATCGCTACAGGCATTGTTTTAATTGGACACATGATTTAATGTTATCTCTTAACCTTCCCGTTTTGATATTACCAATTTACCACTATATAATTTATGTATAATCAAAAGGTAACTTGGAAGTAGGTCCAAGTTTTGATTGAGGTTTGTATTGTCATGTTGCCAGATACTAAGTTGAATGTTAATTGTCACTGACTCATCATTAAGTTCAGTTTTGGGGTGCCATCGCATTCAGCACTTGTTAAATGATCTAGAGTTCAAGGGTCCCTTCTTAGGACTATTTAAAATACTCTTGCATTGGTTTCCTGCCACATTTAGATAAAACTGTGGGTTTAGTTATAACAATATGGATTTAGACCTTTCTGTCATAGGTTTTGCAGAAGGCTGTAGTCCTGAATATAATAGGGATATTTGAGCTTGTGTTGAGGGTTGTTGCTAGACTGTACTTTTGTACGAGATGTGTGCTAAATAGCCTGTGTTTTTGAGGTGTTTGGTATACTAAGTATCTACTCTTCCAAAGTATCTGTATTTGTAGATAGGTTTATGTGGTATTTAGTGACAGCTTCTTTAAACCGTGCTTCCAGAATTTGACAAAACTATCTACATTATTTCCTTATTCCTTGAGAAAGGGGCACAGTGAGGGCAAAGAAAAACTATTTTGTTGCCTAGGAGAAGGAGAGAACTGAAGAACTGAGATTTAAAAAAAATATATACATGCTGTTATGTGAAATTGATTATATCCTTAAGCAACCTAAAATTATTTTTAATTGAGCTCAGGATTTGAATTCATGTTCGCTTTTGGACTTGCCTGAAACAGGGTAGTCTAAGGTAGTAGCTGAATGGCAGATCAGTTTTAAAAGTTCTTTATTATTTATTTTTGTGACTAGTACAGAATGCTGGGTATGTGAAGAGGGGAGCTGATGATGCATTTTTCAGAGAAGAGTCAAGCTTTCTAAGCACTTCATGGGGTCATTTGAAAGGAATATTTTTAAAATTCTGGGGTAATTTTCAGCTATGATGAGGCAAATCTTATAATAGCTACTTAAGAGCCTCTTGTGGTACTGGAGTGTTTATGTTTTTCATCTTGGTAATATAGTTTAAAAAGCACTTGGAATCAATTTTAGGTAATTATTTTATTAGATCAATTTCAGAGAGCAAAATAGAATAACTTATAATGTTAAGTTTTTGGACTTTTCATTTTGTTTCCGATATTTTCTTTGAAAATGACTCCTTAAATCTTGGTAATGTGGTTGTTGACTGAGGATGGAGTAACTCTTGTAAAGTGCATAGGTTAAAGTGTTTAATTTTCTATTCTCATACAGATCAACGTAACATTTAAAAAATTGGAGTTCAATGCAAATTTTGTGTTTTTGACAACTTAGACTTTAAGGACATTTTAGAAGAAAAAGGGTATCATTAAACATTTGTTATAGTGCTACTGTTCTAAGGGACCCCTGTTCAAAAGAGAAATATATAAAGAAATTAAAGTCCTTGGCCTCAAAAGCTTATCATTTAGTCGTAGAGGCTGGTTATGGGACAAACTATGAAAACAGTATCATGATTAATGCAAGATTATAAATACAAATAGAAAGCTTTCTTCAGAGGGATGAAGAATACAGGGGTGAGGCCTCTGGGTTGGAGAGGAAGGACTTCCTGTGTTTTAAGACAGGTGTTAAAGGAGGCAGTCGCTTGAATTGAGAAGCATAAAGGTTTCTAGGTGGAAGGAATGGACAGAAGCACAGAGATGGTGATTTTTGTGTGGCAGTTAGATGATTTTTGTACTTACTAATAAGCAAGTTGGTAAAGCTGAGTTAAAGGGGCCTAAGTAGGATAATAAGAGATAGAGTTTGGGAAGTGTGTTAACCATAGCTGATGGAGGGCAGAGGGGGCCTGTAAAGAGTTTGGTTGTCATTCAGGAGAGATTGGGATTTACTGTAGGTTGGTGAACAAGATATTTGAAGGTGATTTGGGCAGCTGAGTTAATGGATTACAGTAGACATTAGAGTCCTTTCAGGGAGATAGTAGGGTATGTTGTGAACATGAAGAAGTATTAAATAAAATGTGAAAATGTTATGAAAATAGCACATTTGAGAGATAGTGTGAATAACAAACTGGCAGGATTTTGGATTGGATCGAAGGGGAATATTTGGGAAGGAGTCAGGAGTTAAAAATAAATTCTGATGTTGTTGGTCTGGAAGACTTGACCGCTGAGTTTCATTGTCGATTGTACTGGGAAAGTTGAGAAAGTGCTGAGATGAGAAGGTAGATGAGTTCACTTTTTAAAAATTTAATGTACAATAGGTTCCCTTGAAGTTCAGCAGACAGCATTTGGTTACTGGCAATGATATTTAACTTTACAGTCTATTAACTGCACAGTTTCTAATTTTTCTTCACCTAAAATGTTGGATTTATTTTTGGGAGCAGTAAACTAATAGTTTTTATTTAAATGCTTTCCTTTAAAGTTTTAAAAAAGAAATTTTTTATGTAGATTCAAAAGCCTCACCCTTGACCCTAGTTATAGCAGTTCCATGGTAATTTATCGAAAAACAGTGGAAATATTTTTTGGATTAAACTGTGACGTAGAAACTTTAGATATTTTATTTTGTTTTTTTATAAAGATTTTATTTATTTGACAGGGAGAGAGAGCACAAGCAGGGGGAGCTGCAGGGCTGAGGGAGAGGGAGAAGCAGGCTTCTTGGGGAGCAGGGTGCCTGACATGGGGCTCTATCCCAGGACCCTGGGATCATGACCTGAGTCAAAGGCAGACACTTAACCGACTGAGCCACCCAGGCCACCCCAAAACTAGATATTTTAAATAACCTTTAATTTAATCTTTGGTACGTTTAAAACCTGTTTTTCATGAATAATGATTATTCTTAGGTAAACTTAATAATAATAGTAATAATAGCAGTCTTTATTTGGTTTGTGAAGGCTCCAGCAGAAATTAAAAGTTGATTTTATAACAGATATTTTTTGCCTTTTTGGTTGAGTTAAGCATTCATCCTAAGTTGGTTTGTTTGTTTATTTTAAAGATATTTAGAGAGAGGGAGAGCACGAGCAGGAGGGGCAGAGGGACAGGGAGAGAGAAACTCAAGCAGACTCCGTGTTGAGGGCAGAGCCCGAAATGGGGCTCAATCTCAAGACCCTGAGATCAGGACCTGAGCCCAAACCAAGAGTCAGGCGCTTAACAGATGCCTGTATATTTGTATATTTCAGGTATTTTTTTTTTACTTACTATGGTGAAACCAGTGTTTCTTTTTGGTTCACATTCAGATGCAAGTGTTGTTAAGTAAATGTTAGCAGCTTACAGTTCCTCCTGTAGAATTGCATAATATTTTACTCAAAAAAGAGAAGGTAAAGGAGTTTCTATGGTGATTTTGGTTAAAGTATTAGTAATAAATCCTTTTGGTATACTGTTGACAAAAATTTAGCTAATTGGCTAGGTTTAATTTTTAAGTATAAGATTTAGAAAGAGGAAAGTAAATCAGTATCCTTTATTTCCTCATATAAAACTTTTTACATCAATTTTTTTTTAGTGAAGAGAGAATAATTAATAGTAGTTGCAATTATTGTGCAGTATTTAGTTATATTGTATTAAAACCAAAAACTACGTGGCAACTTAGAGTTATTCTGTTCCCAAGGGAGTTTCATTTCCTTGTGACTTCTAAAAATTAGGTAATTAGAATTTAGCCAATTTCTAGATCATCTATGTTTATGTGGATGAGAGCTCGTGTATGCGGCTGAAAGCCTTACTTTCATTAAGTTTTCATTCCTTTCCCGACCAGACCTTTCCAGAGTTGTTAAAACACTAATAGTTTCATATAAGAATTGCATGCTTTCTTGTTGCATGCATCTGTAGAATGCTAATTGTGAAATGATTATAAGGCACAGGTACTAGGACAAACTTTAAGGGAACCCAGAGATTCACAAATCAATTTATGGCTGATTGGGAATGTCGTTGAGAAAATGAGGTGACATTCATTTCACTGGCATAGAGACTGGGGGAGCTCTGTTTTTGTGTGCTCTATAGAGAATGCTGTGAAACAGGCACATGCTGACCTGATGCCACAGTTTCATATTTTTTATTAAGACTCGTGTGATTGTGGGATAGGGATGGGGATGGGCAGACTGTAAGTCTGTGGTGTCTCTTGTGATGCTCCACCCTGCAATGGAGAATGGAGGGACAGCACGTGGGTGTGACTGGAGTATATGCTGGTACTAACAGGACCAACCTGATTTCCCAGATACTGTTCTAAAAACATAATCACCATAAGTAAATGAATTTGTTGGAACATTTAGCATCATTTTCTAGCATATTTTTAGGTTAGGGATGTGGTGGAAAGGGAATCTTAACAATGATTTCAAGAGTAGAGGTATTTTTATGGCTTACTGGTTTCAGAGTAGAGTCTTTGCTTCTATCTTGGATTGTACACATCCTCCTTGGTTATGTGAATTGTATTTGAAATTGGTTGAATGTGATGTAGAAATGTATATTCATATAAAGACCTGTGTGAATAGTACAAGGAAAAACTGACAGTAGAGTTAAAGGAGAACAATTTAATTGTTTTTCCAAAAATTTCTTCCATTAAATTAATTTTAAAAAGGGACATTTATTCTATTCTGTTTATTACTGAGTTTCTGTTTTTAAAAATGAGTTAATACCCAGCACATAATGGACATCCAGAAAATTATTTCAGTATATACTGTATCTGTAATGCACTTGGTCTGGTATAAAATATAAAGATAAAACTTTGTAGATTTGGGTTCTTAGTTTACAATCCCCCTGCCCACTTTTGCTTATGTTTTATGGAGAAAGGTCTACTTTTAAAGGGTATGCAAGTTAAAATTTTGTAAATAGTTGAATGTTATATTTTTGTATTGAATAGTTTTCTTAGAAGCATTCTGGTTTGATCAGATTGAGGCAATGATGTATTTTTTTGTTTTTCAATTCTGCCAAATCAGCGTTTCCTTTTGTCTCCAGGGTGCCATGGCCAACAATGGCATAAAATATGAATCCCTTAATATG
Organism: Callorhinus ursinus; assembly: GCF_003265705.2. Lineage (NCBI taxonomy): Eukaryota > Metazoa > Chordata > Mammalia > Carnivora > Otariidae > Callorhinus > Callorhinus ursinus. The sequence goes on along the minus strand of NW_027397063.1, from coordinate 56,297,123 downwards.
TTCTCTTTTCAACATATTCTGGAGTCATTAATTTCTTGATTGTCCTTGGAAATCAATTTAATAAAAAGTAAACATTTCTGATGGAAGAGGAACTGTTTTTTTAGAAACTTATATTTTAGATGGTGGTGAAATTTAAATGAACTTACAGGCCTAGGATTGAACAGACATGCCTTAAAGTCAGAGAGGTGGGTAGGCAGGCAAAAAATATTAGTAACACTGGTACAAAGCCCTAACGTTAGAACTCTTTTTCATTATCCTTAATTATATCATGTGAAATCCTAGGCTTTTGAAGCTAAAAATAAATAGGTTACTTTAATAGAAAGTGGCCACAAATAATAATGTGATTGACATGTGATATGTCTATAGAATGTTTACTGTGTTCTAAATGAGCATTCTGCCAAATTCTTTATATGCAATATTTCAGTGTAATCATTACAGCAACTCCACAAACTTAGCTAATACTGTTATCCGTACTTCATAGATTAGGTAAATGAAATTTAGAGAGGTGTAACAATTTATCCAAGATTACTTGGACAGAAAGTTGCTTTGCTAGAATTTAAACCCAGACATTCTGATTCCAGAGCTCTTGCTTTAAGTTGTATATGTTATAGAGAATTGTAATGCTGTTACTTGTTACTTGGATTCCAGAGATAAACTAAAGTGCTTTTTGCTTTTAGGATAGTCTTTCATCGATAATCAGTGTATGTGTAAGACTTTCATTAATTTTATTAATACTGCTTTTGAAATTAGTTTCAGGCATGCCTGTTAGCAAATAGAGTAATTATTCACAGTTATATTGAAAAAATGGTCAATTCTCTTAAGATTTCAGGAAAACTTCTTAAGACAAACATGAAAATGGAAATATTAGGGATTATGCCAGTCAAAAAAGTAATGTATGGAATTTTTTTAATGTTCAGATAACTGTTTTTTTTTTTATTGAAAAGTATACTGATGTTCATACGTAAATCTGGTGTATTTATATTTCCAGGTAATATTAAAATGTGATTCTTCAAATAAGCTATTAAGGATTTTAACTTCTGTCTCTTCCTATAGGTTGTGAAGTGTTCTAAGTGTTCTCTTCCTCCTTTTAGTATTTGACAGCAAACTTCATGAGTGTATGTATGTGTAGTTTTGTGATTTTATATATATACAGCCAGTCAAGTGTCTATTGGACATTTGTTGTAACTGTGAGGCTTCAGGGGTTGTTGTTGTTGTTGTTGTTGTTGTTTAAAGAATAACAGCTATGCATCAGCATGGAATTGGGTTATTTGGAACATCACCTTTTTTGGAATTGGTTGGTATTTGACAATCAGGAAGTAAGCCAAAAAGGCTCCTGAACATCTGAAATCCCCAGACAAATGGTGCAAACACTTTGTTCATATGTTTGTTTTTAGGCTGTTATTTACAATGTTTTATTACTGTTTAACACATAGTTGTAATTCATTCAGTTGTCTGGTTTTATAAAACTGCAAATTAGAAAGGGAATGAATGGATACTGATATTAAGCATTACACTTCCTTAAAAGAATAGAAGGAGAAGCAAGCATATTGGGATTACTTAGTGTAGGCTTACAAGCTTCAGGGGAAATCACTCTGATAATTGTTCAAAATGTTGACCTAGAGAAGTTTAAATTTTATCTCTTTTAAAAGGGCAGGAGGATACCTGGGGTTCTGTAATAACTTCTCACTACATCAAACATTCTCTAATTTGTTGGTCACTGAAGTGAGTGCATTTCAGTGATATGGATAAAGGTACAAAAGTTTTTAATATTGCTAGCCCAAATAAACTTATTATTCAGCAGTAGCATTTTATTGCTTTAAGGTTTGTTGTCTTTTTTTTTTTCTTTTGTCGTATTATGGAGTTGCTGTTTGGATTTTAACCTCATATCTTCCATCTGTGGAATACTTAGAAGGTACTGCATGGGGTTATTTAAGGTTTTTTATGAATTATAATTAGCTTTTAGTAACTTTACCAACCATACTTAAGACCTGTTAATGAGAATTTGAAAAGGTGGATATCTTAATTTTTGATCTGAAGAAAAAGGACAATCATGGCAATCCAATCATCTTTTGGAAGTCTAAGAAATTCTTAGGGGCTTCATTGGCTAATATAACTGAAAAATGTTGGGTGTTTTAGATTGCTTTCCAAGGAAGGGTAACCTATCTTAAAAATGTGACTCCTTTTCCCCTAATTCCATAAAGTCAGTTAATTCTTTTTTTTTAAGCTGCTTTTATTTTTTTAATTTTTAAATTTTTTTTTTTTTTTTTTTAGAGAGCGCATGTGCACGCAAGTAGGGGAAGGGGCAGAGGGAGAGAGAGAATCTCAAGCAGGCTTCACACGGAGTCCCACATAGGGCTTGATCTCAGGACCCTGAGATCATGACTTGAGCTGAAATCAAGAGTCAGACGCTCAACCAGCTGAGCTACCCAGGCACCCCAGTTAATTCCTTTTAATTGATTAACCATTTTCTTTTTTAAATTTTTTTTTTTAAGATTTTATTTATGTATTTGACAGAGAGACACAGCGAGAGAGGGAACACAAGCAGGAGGAGTGGGAGAGGGAGAAGCAGGCTTCCTAAGGAGTAGGGATCCCGATGTGGGGCTCGATCCCAGGACCCTGGATCTTGACCTGAGCCAAAGGCAGACGCTTAACGACTGAGCCAGCCAGGTGCCCCGATTAACCACTTTCTTCATGACATGTGTTGAAGTTACTGACCTGAGTCAAATTGCTACTCCTAGATTTTTAAGTCTGTAGAAGCAGCATGTGAAGAAATTTGTGGTGCTGGCATAAATACCTAGCATCAGATTGCCAGTATTGCAGGTGTATTTGCTGCAATTCCCCATTGGAATTTCAGTTTTCACACTCTATTAATAAACTCTGAAGGGAAGGGGGAAGCTTTGAGTTGGTAGGGTTTCAGTAATAGTACATAATTGTATGTGTATAGGTGTATCATATTTTATAATTGTAGCAATAGCCACAAATTACTAATTGGATGCTGTATGATAGACAATTACATGCTAGTCTTATTTACATATTTTGCTTTAAAAAATGGAATTTATTCACGTGATTCAAAATTTGCAAGGTTTTTAGTGATGTCTTTGTCTTGCTTCTGCTTTTTAACTACCAGTTCCCTTTCCTGGGGATAGCATCCCAGTGTCTTAAGAATCCTTCTGTAGATACTCTGATTCTTTACATGTTATTTCTATTATGGAGTTATATTTTGTGTATCCATACCTAAATGAACACGGCTTTAGCATAAGAGTGTTAGAATTAAAACAATTTAAATCAATAATTCTAGAAAATTGCTAATGTTTTCCATTATAGTAGGTTACTAAACCCTTATTTTACTGAATGTGAGTTAGATGGGAAGTATGTGCAAAGATGAGAGGGTGCTTCTCTTGGCAATAAGAGGTAAAATGTTAATAGTCACAACCAGTGAACACTTGCTACATTTAAAATATTTCCTACTCTGTGTATTTGAGAAGTGATCCATAGCGTCAAGTAGGTATTATCGTTTTTGCTGGAAGTAGTTGTTTATTTGTCATGGTAAAGAAAAACACAAAGGGAAATTCATTTTTTCCTTTAACTTTCCATTTTTCTAACATCTTAGATGAGAAAAACCTGTTCTCTTGAGAGATCAGAGGCGCAGAGTGCGTCAGTTTCAATGAAGCCTGTGCCTTTTACCTCTTTAAGAGCGCACGGTTTCATTCTGCTTCTAAACCAAGCACTCCCTAGTCTTTTTTTTTTTTTAATTTTTGTAAAATAGTACATTCATACGACTTAAAGAAATCAAATTGTGCAGAAAGTCTTATGGAAACCACTCTTCTCTTTCTCCTATTTCTCCTAAGCAAACTTAACTGTGACAGCTGTTTTTCTCTATTAGTTTTTATCATATTTTTAATTAGTATACTTTTACCTATTTGTTAAAATTACTTTTTGATATTGTTTATTGTTTTCTCATTATGATAGATGTTATTTATTCTCATCTTTATCCCCCTTTTGCTTGCATGCTATTATACAACTATTTTTAGCTAAATAATTTTTTAAATTATTATTCAAATGATTAATACTCAGTATCTAGACACTAAGCAGTATTCTTAGCAGAAGCAGGTAATGTGCTTTTAAAAACGGCTTTATTGAGATATCGTTCACATACCATAAAATTTATTCATTTTAGGTGTACCGTGGTTTTAGTATGTTTACAGAGTTGAGCAGCTATCAACTAATACTAGCATATCTTTGTATGTGCTATTACCCTGTATCCAATGGTAGTCATTCCCCACATTCTCCTTCCTCCCAGCTCTAGGTAACTACTAAACTACTTCTGTTTCTATGGATTTGCGTATTCTCAACATTTCATATGAATCGAATCATAAAATATGTGGCTTTTGTGACATACTTCTTTTATTTCATATAATGTCTTCTATGTCCGTCTATGTTGTAGCATTTATCAGTACTTCATTCCTTTTTATTTTTTAATAATATTCCATTATATGGAATTGTATTCATTTGTTTATCCATTCTTCAGTTGATGGGCATTTGGATTGTTAGCTACTTTTTGGCTAGTATTAATAATACTGCTGTGAACATTTGTGAATAAGTTTTTGTGTGGACATAGATTTTCCTGTCTTTTATATACGTTTATAAAAGTATATACCTAGGAGTGGAATTGCTAGGTTGTATGGTAACTGTTAAATATTTTAAGGAACTATCAAACTGTTCCCAAAGTGGCAGTCACATTTCCTTTGCTTTTAATTTTTTTTTACAATTTATTGTTTTCATTTTTTCTTATATTGTTTGCAGTTATCATAATCTTGATTTTTTTTTACCCCTCAAATTTTATCAAGGATTCTCTAGATTCTACTCCACCCTCTGTCCTTTCCTGGAGTCCTCATCTTATTGCTGAGCTCTGGCTTGGTAGTTCTCCAGGCCGCACTGTGTAACTGCCACCCTGACTTCATTGCTATTCAGGGTCCACTCAGATTTCCCTGGATCCCATGTCTTTGTATCACTGAGTACTTACCGTAATCTCATGATATCAGCCAACAGTGCCCCCAAAATTAACTGCTTAGTAAATGTATCTAGAAAAGTTGTTTGTTGGTTGTTTTTTTACACATTTGCTCAAAAAGAGTAGTTAAGCTGACATACTTTTTTGGCACGTGTCTCATCTTTTTAGTGTCTAGACACTGAGACATAGATGTTTGGGAGGTTACTTTATATCATTATGATCAAGAGATTACCATGCCAACATGAAGCGACAGGCTAAAACAAGTACAGAAATCTGAAAAAAATTAATATTAAACAATTGTTTAAACCAGAGTTATTCAGTAGAAATATAATGTAAGCCACAGATGTGAGTCACATTTGTAATATAAAATTTTCTAGGAGCCACATAAAAAAGAGTAAATAAGTACAGGTGAACTTTATTTTCTTTCTTTCTTTATTTTTAATATTTTATTTATTTATTTGGCACAGAGAGAGAGAGAGAGAGAGAGAGAGAGAGAGAGAGAGTGCACAAGCAGGGGGAGGGGCAGAGGGAGAGGGAGAAGCAGGCTCCCTGCCAAGCAGGGAGCCAGATGCAGAGCTTAATCCCAGGAGCCGGGGGTCATGACCTGAGCCGAAGGCAGACACTTAACCTACTGAGCCACCCAGGCACCCCAGGTGAACTTAATTTTAATAATATTTTTATTTAACCTAGTGTATCCACAATATTATTTCACCATGTAATCAATACAAAATTTACTAATGAGATATATTACATTCTTTTTTTGGTACTAAATTTTCACAACCTAGTGGGTATTTTACATTTATAGCATATCCTGATTTGGAGTAGCCACATAGTAAGAGCTCAGTAGCCACATGTTGCTATTGATTATACTATTGGACAGTATAGGTTTAGAATTTTGTGTAGGAATTGTGTTATGGTGTAATACTGTTGTCAATCTGTTTAATCATAGTGTATTTTCAAGGAACAGATAAGATGTATGTAGTTCAAAAATACTTCATTGATCTGTCTTATTGCTTTGTTTTCTTTTAGTCATGTCTTCAGTTAATTTTGAAATTTTATACCACATTAAAGGAGGTTGAGAGATTTATGTTCTTCAGAAAGGTGCTTGCTATAGGAGGTAATGATTTTTCCCCATATTTTAGCACAACTGTTAAAATGTATATTGAATTCTTATTAGTATGTTTGTTAAATGTTGTCATTGCCATGATTGCCCTGACCCCGATGGAATCTTATTAGTCTAAATATTCTTTGTCATACATTATCTCCCCTTGCTGTTTCAAAGACCTACCCAGCTTTCAGAGTCTCAAATGCCACTTCAGCCACTTAACTCTTCCCATCCATGCCTTACCCTAAGGCATGAAATTCACTTGCATGTAACTCCTGTAGCACTCTATTATCACCCTTCTTATATTCTGCCTTGCGTTCTGGTTAACTTGTTTTGTCTCTCCCTAGGGGATTTTAGGCAAAAGAAGTATTTTACTTATCTTTGTATTTCCTGCAATGTGGAGCATAGTGCCTTTTAAATTGGGTCACTTAATACATGTTTGAGTAGAAGGCAATTTGTTATGGTAGTTATGTGTATACTATGCATGGTAGTTACATGGTATAGAGTTTCCAGATCACCAAACTATCACTGTTATTTCTAGAAACATTTAAGTTTTGATATAAGAAATTGATTTGTAAAGTTAAATATGAATTTTTGAAAAAAGATTTTGAGAGAGAGAGTGCGAGCACGCACATGCACAAGCAGGGGGAGGGACAGAGGGAGAAGCAGACTCTCTGCTGAGCAGGGAGCTGGACGCTAGCCTGATCCCAGGACCCTGGGATCATGACCTGAGCTGAAGGCAGACGCTTACCCATCTGAGCTACCCAGATGCCCCTAAATATGAATTTTTATTTAAAAATGAAGGAGCAATACCTGGGAAAGGATAAAGACACAGAATTATAGACACTTTATACTATGTGCTTGGCACTGAATGACTCAACTCTTTGGATGGGTAGCTGAATGAATGAAAGAACTTGGGTGCTAGGTTGCACTGGTTGGTGAGCACAGTACCTTTGAAACATTGAGCTTATCCAGCCACTACAATACCCCCAACCCTTCCAGGATTTTATTTGGAGTGGGTGAGGATAGAAGAGAAGATTTAGATCAAAGAAGTCTGCCAAATCAATTTTTCAGTTTTCACCAAGTAGCTTATTCTACAGGAGATAAAGTAAAGAGACAATATTTAAATATTAACAGGCCCTTTCATCATGGATTAACTTAGATGTATAATTGTATTGTGGGGATTTATGAAAACTTTATAGAACCTCTTTTTGTGTCTCTAAGATAATATTTGTTTGATATAGTAGTGCATATTAGTATATCAATTCAGGAGAGAGAAATACTCATAAACAATATGGGCTCTCTTGCTAAGTAATCCAACCTCCTAACTAGCTGTAAAATTTGGCTGTCTGTATTTGGTTTTGAGAAGTCATATTGTCAGTAATAATTTGGATTCTACTGATCAACATGGTATCTGCCTCTGTGACTAATTGTGTACATCGTGAGATGTTTGACTGGCCTAGGGCATGATTTTTAGATATGGAAGAGATTTGTTTTCTCTGTTTAAGTAACAATTGTTTGGTACACCCTTCTTGAAATCCAAGAGGAGTTACTAAAGAACAAAGCATAGTTCTGTTTAAATTTGGTTGAACATCAGGGAAAACCTTTGTTGAGAGACTTTTGAGACTTTAATGTATATGTATTTACCTCTTGTGAGTTTCTAGAAAAATTAGAGTGACTGTGTACGTTCAAAGGATAGAAGGAATGTTCTAGTATTATATTTCTGCCATAGTGGAGGATGAATACCTGGTAAAAAAATAAAGGGTATGTGTCATGATTTCTAAAATTGGAGCAGATGGACCAATTCCTGGGGTCCTTAGAAAAGGAAGATCCCAGGAACCAGAGGATTCTCTGACTCTACTGCCTTGCATATAGCATCAATGTAAATTGCACAGCATGTCAGCTACCAGCATTAATTTAGGTGTAAAATATTGTTTTAAAATGCAGTGTTCCAATTAAAAAAATCTTTTTATTTTTCACATATACCTGAGAAAGCCTGTGTACTTTCTAAAGTTTAGGGAAGAGATGAGCAGAGCTGCTGTGGACCATGAGAGTGAGGGTTGGGAACGAAGTTAATGAGAAAAATGTTTATGCTTATGATGGGTATTGAGTTTCTGTGGATGCTATATTGATGGTAGCCCGGCTTTTTAGAATTAGAGTAATTCAGATTCAGTTACCATTTGAGTATTTACTGTGTGCCAAGCACTATCCTTTCATTTAACTTTCATAATGCTTTGAGACAATATTATCTTCATTTAATGGATGAAGAAGTTAAGTTAAAAATATTTTAATTGATTTATTCAGGATCTTATAGGTAGTAGAGAACAGGTCCAGCATGTTGAACTCAGGACACCAGACTTCACATAAAAGAAAAAAAACTTTTGAGTACTTACTATGTCATTGTATTGTACTAAGCGATTTATTTGTATCTCATTCAGTCTTTAGAGGCTGAGAGGGCCCTACATAGCCAGCAAATTCTGTCACCATACTTTGAATTTGTTCTCTTAATTCCTGCACTGTGTGGCCTTTATAATTTGGAAATAGAATAGGAAAATTGTGTGAAATTGATTGAATTAAGTTTCTGTGGGTAAAGCTTAGGAACTTTCACTTTTTATAATGTTTCTTACCAAGAAGAACACAACTGTCAGTCATGTACAAGTAAAGTTAAAATATTAAAATACTTTTTTGTTATAAAACTTTAAGAGCAAATACTTTGCTTTCAAAATTAATACAGGCTATCTGTAAAACAGTGGCTATAAGAAATGGGTAAGAAATATAGTTGAAATCCATATTGCAAAGTGAGTGTTGGGCCAGATCCCATTATCTCTGAGGAAATTGAGGCTTATAGTAGTGGTTAACGAACTTTCACCAAATTTTAGAACCAGCAGATGGCAGAGCCTGTATTCCAGTTTAGGTAATTTAGTCTAGAGCTCTTATTCTTAACTGCTTTACTGGCCTGAGAGAATGTGGATTGTGCAGAAATGGAGCCTTCCTACCCCTGGTAACTTGAAGACACTAATCTTAAGTGCAGATAACGACTCAAGGCAAAGTGTTAGACTTCACCTGCTTCCATCCTTACTGTTTCCTGTGGTCATGTATCTCAGTTTTGTCTTGTTGTTTAATATTATTCTTGAACATAAAGATTCTCTTTATCAAGTTGGTACTTAATAAATGTTGAATATTGAAAAATAAATTTAAAACAGTCAGTCTTAAGTATAAAGACCAAATTTTAACATATCCATTGATAATCATGTTTTTCTTTTTAAGAATTTCTTTAGTTTTTGAGAGTAGTTAAATATTAATTTAAAAGGTTGATTTAAGATTCCCGTGACTTGGAGAAAATTTTCTGTGCTTCTGAGCAACTTTTCTTAGTTGATGAGTGTTTTAAGTGTCAGATTATAATGAAATCCTGTAATGATACAAAATTCAGATAAAGTATAATTGGCTCCCACCCTCTGCCTTGCCTTATTGCCTGCCAGTGAGGCCAGGTACACATTTTGTTCGTAATAATTGGCTTATTTCATATGATTCTGGTAAATGAAAACTGATATATGGATTTTTCCTTCCCTGTCACCTCTATTCTGTAACTGGAAGACTATTGGAAAAATACTGTTTTCTGTTAACTTTGCAGTACTAAGTCCTGTTTTTCATCAGTTATACTTTTTGGACCACACTTATTAGAGGATATCTGGCTTTTAATGTACAGTGTCTAATACATAAAGTATTCATATCTCCAGAAGGCACTTCTTTGCCAGCTCAACTGTACAGAAAAAAGGCAGGAACTACATAATGGATAAAAATGAACACTAAAGAGCCAAAAGAGCTGTTGTAAAATCTGAAGCAAAGTGTTTTGTTTTGTTGTTTTTTTCTTTATCCTGTATGGAATTCCTCTGATGTTTCCTACACTAGTTACTCTGATCGGTGTTATGCTATAATAAATATTCTGTAGCCAAAGAAGTTTAGAAAATGTAGCTTGTAGGATCCCTGTATTCCTTGGATCACACTTTGGAAGTCCTGCCTTTGGTATTTGGACCTTGCTTTTTTTTTTTTTTTAATTTTTTTAATTTTTTTTTTTTTTAAGATTTTTATTTATTGAGAGAGAGAATATGGTAGAGAGAGAGCATGAGAGGGAAGAAGGTCAGAGGGAGAAGCAGACTCCCCGCCGAGCAGGGAGCCCAACGTGGGATTCAATCCCGGGACTCCAGGATCATGACCTGAGCCAAAGGCAGTTGCCCAACCAACTGAGCCACCCAGGCACCTCGGACCTTGCTTTTTATTTTAGAAGAGAAGGGAAGGGAGCCCTTGCTTTTTATTTTAGAAGAGAAGGGAGGGGCACCAGCATTTAAAGAGCATTATTTCACAGGGCCTAGGTAATCTCTCCATTTTACAGACAAGGAACCCAAGGCACTTCTGGAGGGTAGAGGACACAAAACTACTTACAGGGCAGAACTGGGAATGTCCACTGTTATGGTCCAATCCCTAATCTCTCTGATCCCTAAATCTTTGCTCTTTTGACCTTACTATGCTACTATGAGATTGTAATGAACTTCTGGGTTTTACTTAGGAACAGCAGTTTAGCAGCAGTACTAGGAAAGAGTATAAATTGCTCTATTTAGGAAAAAGGAAAGGAGAATAAATTGACTAGTTGATGCATGTCCTACATCCTTTGTTTTGCATAGATGAACTCCATGTTTGGGAGGGGAAGGTTTTAGAGAAAAGTCTGTAAATTAAAGCGCCATTTGAGTGAGATTTGATACTGTCTTTAGGTATATCTATATTTGACATCATAAGGTCAGAGCCCTCTCTTTGATCAGGTATAGTGAGCTTAGACAAGTTATTAACTTCAGTTACCTTTCTGGGTGATCGTAAAGCTTAGAGGAGGTAATTATGCATGTAAGGTGCTTGGCACAGTGTCTGGTACCTAGTAATCTTAGCTGCTATTATTACTAGTAATAAATATAATAAAGGCTTAGATGTAGGTTGCTATCTCTCTGTATCTGTTGTCTGTTTATATTTTTTAAACAGGCATGTGTAGGGTGGTCATAAGGAAAGCCTCCAAATTTTTTTTTTTTTTTATTTGAGGAAAAATCGCCTTTAAGTTAATGGAAATTTCATCTTGAATGTAGTTAAAGGGCATTAAGGAAGTTACAGTTCCCATTGGGGATCCGGCATTTTTTCAGTGAATACTAGTTGTAATAAGTAGATATTGGCCTAGTGCCCATAAAGTTTTCTTTTTAATTTTAGATGTGTATTTTAAGTCAATCTGGTGTCTCTGTTGTCAGTCCTTTTAGACTGCATATTTTTCTTCTGAAAACTATTTTTGTCTACTCTGTATTTCAGTGGCAGTTTGGTTTGCATTGACCATTAGATTATTAAATGTTTAACTATGATGGGCACACCAGAATACTATGGAATATGAAGATCTTTCTTCCCCCAAAATCAGGTGTCTTTAGTCTTCTTTGGTAGAATTAAATGTCCCAAGTGCTCCCTGAAAATTTGGGTAACTATTTAGAACCATTCAAAACCACTAAGGCTCTTATTAACTGTGAATTGAGTCAAGCAGAATACTGTGTTCTTTTCCTTTAGTTTTGATTCCTTCTTTATTTTGAGGAAGCTGGTAAAGAAACTCCACCGCCCCCACCGAAAAGTTTCTTCTCCCTTCCTCACTTTTTATTTACTGCTTTGAAACAGCCAAGATCTTTGGGGGCTCTAAGAATATCAGACAGTTTTCACAGCTTGAGGCAGAGTGATTTTCATGGGAAACCTTTTCTTAAAAAGTAAAATACTCTTTGTTTTTGCCAGGCATTCTTAAAGGGGCAGCCAGCAGCACCTCACAGCTTTTTCACTAACTAGAATGAGGGAAGGGGAGAATGAGTTGCAGGTTCCTTCTTTCTCCTTTTCCTTTTCTCTTTTCCCTTTCCACTTAGCTCTTTATGGGTACTGAACCTGGCTTCTAGTAGAATGGAGGTAATTTTCATTAAATTTTTTATTTTTAGGGAACCTGGTGTTCCCAAACAGGTGTTGAATATTTTTTTCCATTTTGAGGTTTTTTTCATAAATTACTCATGAATTAAGAAGCTTTGAATTATGTAAAAGTAGATAGCACTATGTAATGAACCACCATATATCCATTTCCAATTTCTGTATTATCTATATGTGGTCAGTCTTTTTTTTTTTTTTAAAGATTTTATTTATTTATTTGACAGAGAGAGAGAGAGACACCAAGAGAAGGAACACAAGCAAGGGGAGTGTGAGAGGGGAAGCAGGCTTCCCGCTGAGCAGGGAGCCCGATGCCGATGCCGGGCTCAATCCCAGGACCCTGGGGTCATGACCTGAGCTGAAGGCAGATGCTTAACTACTGAGCCACCCAGGTGCCCCTATATGTGGTCAGTCGTAATTCATCCATACCCTCACCGCTACCCAACATATTTATAAAGCAAATTTCAAACATCATATAATTTTATTTTTTGGAAAAATCTCTCCAAGGATGCTTAAAATAAACAAACATAACTACAGCACCATGATTCTACCTTTCAGATATCTAAAAAATTCCTTAGGATAATCAGATTTCTAGTCATTGTTCACATTTCCTGATTGTATCTTTTTTTCCCTTAAAATAAAATTTGTTTATTTGAATTAGGACCCAAAACAAGGGCCATAGATTGCATTTGGTTGCTCTTTTTGAATTTCTTTACAATTGATAATTTTTTTTCACTATTTTCCTTGCCGTTTATTTATTGAAATCAGATCATTTGTACTTTGGAATTTCCCACATTCTAGATTTTGCCGATTGTATTCCTGTGGTCATTTAACACATTTATACATTACCACATTTTGCTGATTGTATCCCTGTGGTCATTTAATAGAGGGGATGTTCCTCTAATAATCCCTCCTGTATTTCCTGTTAACTGTTAGATTTTTAATCAGATTACCTTATTAGATGGTGCTAAGTATCTCTTACTACATAATATCAGATTCTGACTCTCTTTTTGTGATGTTACAGTGGATCGCAGCAGGGGTGTATTCTTGTCAGCCTGGTTTACCATCCACTGTAACGTTCCCCATTAGCCTTTCATCTGATGGTTTATCAGTCATTGATGATCATTGTATAGATCATGGATTGGCAAAGTATAGCCCACAGGCCAAATCCGATTTGCTCCTTATTTTGTAAATAAAAGTTTATTGTAATGTGACCATGATAGTTCTGTTATGTATTGTCGGTAGCTGCTTTTATGCTACAGAGGCAAAATTGGTAGTTAATACAGATGCTGTATGGCTTGTAAAGATTAAAATATGTACTGTCTGGTCGTTGATAAAAGTTTGCTGACTGGGATCTAGATCATTATATCTAGTGGTGGTGATATTCTATCATTCTTCTGTTTTATATGCTGGAGTTCTATAAAAAAGAACTTTTTAACCTCAGTCAATTATATGATTATTCTGAAGAACAGCAGAGTCTTTTCCTACTATTCGATAGAGGTGGCCGGTGAGATTGTTTAATTTTAATTTTTTGTATCTGTATGAACCCCTGGTTTTGAATATGTTTGATATTTTATTCCATTGTAGTATTCTTTTTAATTTTCAAGTTGTCCCGTTTTAGCCAGTGGGAGCCCCTTCATGTTGGCTCCTGTATCCGTAGATATAACCTCAGTAATCTTGGTAGTTCTGTTTTCTAGTATAACAGGATGTTTCATGCTAGTCTCATGCATCACCTGCCTTAGATCCACAATCAGTTACTTCTCTAAGGGGTTCTGATTCCTATTAGTGATAGTATTTAAAGACCAAGGTCTGGATCTTTGTTGCTATGGGTTGGTTGTTGTTTCTAGGCCCTTTTAGTGGACAGAACTAGGGTCTGTATGCATATGTGTGTGTGTTGGATTTTTCTTATTGTGGTGAGATATACATAACATAAAAGTGACCATTTGAACATTTATTTATTTATTTACTTACTTACTTATTTATTTGTAAGTAGCCTCGACGTGGAACCCAACATGGGAAAGAGAGTCATTCGGTTAGCTGAATGAGCCACCCAGGCAATCACCATTCTGTTGTTTTGGACAGTTCATATAAATAGAGTCATACAATATGTGTTCTTTTGTGTCTGGCTTTTTTTTTTTTTTTAAAGATTTTATTTATTTGAGAGAGAGAGAAGGAGAGACAGTGAGAGAGTACAAGCAGGGAGGAGAAGGAGAAGTGGGCTCCCTGCAGAGCAAGGAACCTGATGAGGGGCTTGATCCCAAGACGCTGGGATCATGACCTGAGCCGAAGGCAGACACTTAACCAGCTGAGCCACCCAGGCGCCCCTTGTGTCTGGTTTTTTTCACTTAGCATAATGTTTTCAAGGTCATCCACGTTGCAGTATATATCAGTACTCCATTCCTTTATGGCTGAATAATATTCCATTGTATGGAAAACTACATTTTGTTTATCGGTTTAGTTGATATTTGAGTTTTGGCTACTGTGAATAGTGTGTATAAGTTTTTGTTTGAATGCTTGTCAGTTTTTTGGAGATATTTACCTAGGAGTGGAATTGCTGGGTCATATGGTAATTCTGTGTTTAGGAACTGTCAATCAGTTTTCCACAGTGTTTGTACCATTTTACATTCCCACCAGAAGTGTATGAGGGAACTGGTTTTTCCCACAACCTCTCCAACTCTCCTTGTTTTCCATTTTTTGATAATGGCCATTCTGGTTGGTGTGAAATGGTGATTTTGATTTGCATTCTCTTAGTGACTAATGACAAGCATCTTTTCATGGGCTTGTTGGCCTTTCTGTATCTTCTTTGGGGGAATATCCATTCAAGTTCTTTGGCCATTTTTAAATTGGATTGTCTTTTTGTTGGTGAATTGTAAGGATTCTAAATACTCAGTATACTAGGCCTTATCAGGTATATGACTTGAATATATACTCCCATTCTATGAGTTCTTTTTTTTCACTCTCTTGGTGTAGTGTGCTTTGATGTACAAAAGTTTTAAATTTTGGACTCAAATGTATCCATGTCCTTTTTGTGCTTTTCATGTCATATCTGAGAAAGCACTCTAAGGGCACCTGGGTGGCTCGGTTGGTTAAGCAACTGCCTTCGGCTCAGGTCATGATCCTAGAGTTCCAGGATCGAGTCCCTGCTCAGCGGAGAGTCTGCTTCTCCCTCTGACCCTCCCCCGTCTCATGCTATCTCTCTCAAATAAATAAATAAAATCTTAAAAAAAAAGCACTCCAGATTTACCTGTTTTCTTCTAAGTATTTTATAGTCTTATTACTTATACTTAGGTCCCTGATCCATTTTGAGTTAATTTTTGTATATGGTGTGAGGTAAGGGTCCAGTTTTCCAAGTTCCATTTGTTGAAGAAGCTGTTCTTTTTGAATGGTCATGGCACCCTTGTTGATAATCAGTTGCCTATAGATGCCTGGCTTTATTCATGGACTCTCAATTCTCTTCTGTTGACCTGTATATATACTTTTTTATGCCAGTACTACACTGTTTTGATTACTGTAGCTTTGTAATAAGTTTTGAAATGGTGAAGTTTAAGTAGTCCAATGTAGTTCTTTTTAAGGATTATTTTGGCCATTCAAAATTTTTTGTGATTCCATATGAGTTTTAGGATCCTCTTTTCCGTTTCTGCAAGAAAGCCTTTTGGAGTTTGGATAAGGGTTGTGTTGAATCTGTATATTGTTTTGTGTAGTATTGATATATTAATAATATTAAGTTTTCTGATCCATGAACATGTCATGTCTTTCCATTTATTTAATTCTTTAATTTCTTTCAGTAATGTTTTGTAGTTTTCAAGTCTTGTACCTCCCTGGTTAAATTTATTCCTGTTGTAAACTGAATTATTTTTAAATATCCTTTTCAAATGGTTTGTTGATAGTGTATAAAAATGCAACTGATTTTGTGTTGTTCTTATATGTCGTATGATGAAGTGAGAAAAGACACCATGAGTTCATACCAATATTTCCAAATCGGATACCATTTCAGGAGTAAGAGTTTAGTATTATAAGATTTTGCCTTTGATTTTTTTTTAAGCTTTATATCTATAGCTCTTTTCTTTTATGCTAAAAATCTTGAGAGTAGTGCATTACTTGCTTTACTTAATATTTATATATACATATTAGTGTTATTTTGAGATTATTATAGAAAATGGTTGCTGCAAACAGTTTAAGAATTCTTGCATTTAATATAAATTCTGTCAGGGATTTACAGTCAAATTACCATTCTTAAATCATTTGAAGGGCGCCTGGGTGGCTCCATCGGTTGGGCGTCCAACTCTTGGTTTTGACTCAGATCATGACCTAGATGTGGGAAGATCGAGCCCTGCATCAGGGCTCCCTGTTCAGTGGGGAGTCTGCTTCCCCTATTCCTCTGCCCCTCCCCATACACACACACACTGTCTCACAAATAAATCTTTAAAGAAAATAATAAAGTCATTTGAAATGATTTCTTTTGAGATTAGACTTCCCATTTGATATATAGTTTCTTTCGTTCATTTTGCTGTCAATTTTTGGGAGTAACTTATTTTCATTTTGATTTAATTTTGTTTTATAAGTATGTAAAATATTTACAATGTTCCAGGGGCGCCTGGGTGACTCAGTCAGTTAAGCTTCTGGCTGTTGATTTCAGCTTGGGTCATGATCTCGGGATCCTCAGCTTGAGCCCTGCATCAGGCTCTCTGCTTAGCAGGGAGTCTTCTTGAGGTTCTCTCTCTCCCTCTGCCCCTTCCCCTGCTCACTGCATTCTCTCTCTCTCTCAAATAAATAAATAAATCTTAAAAAAAATTTTTTTTACATCGTTCCCAAACTAAAACTACAATATGAAGTATAATCAGAACAGTCAACTTTTATCTTCTCCCTCCCCTATAGGTAACCTTTCTTTCTTTTTTTTTTTTTTTTTGCCCCAAAGTTAACCACTTTTATTTGGTTTTGGGGTTTTTTTTTAATTATTTATTTATTTATTAAGATTTTATTTATTTATTTGCCAGAAAAATAGCGAAAGCAGAAACACAGAGAGGGAGAAGCAGACTTCCTATGGAGTAGGGAGCCTGATGTGGGGCTCGATCCCAGGACCCTGGGATCATAACCTGAGCCAAAGGCAGATGCTTAATGACTGAGCCACCCAGGTGCCCTGGTTATTTTTTTTTTTTTTTAAGATTTTATTTATTTGAGAGAGAGCCAGAGAGAGAGAGAAAGAGCACAAGCTGGGGATCAGCAGAGGGAGAGGGAGAAGCAGGCTCCCTGAGTAAGGAGCCTGATGTGGGGCTCAGTCCCAACCATGACCTGAGCCTAAGGCAGATGCTTAACCGACTGAGCCACCCAGGCGCTCCTTGTTTTTGATTATTAAACAAATGTATATACATTCATATTTCTCTCTTCTTAGATAAAACTTATAATGTGTTTAGCATTTTGTATTTTTTTACTTAAAAAAAAAAATGCCAGAAATTGCTCATAGTATATGAAGCTGTTCCTTATTACTTTGTATACCTGCATAGCACTCAGATATTTTATTCAAGGGGTTCCATATAGTTGGAGATTAAGGTGTTATATAGGGAAATTTCAATGGGACCAATTGCCCAGTTCTCTGGCACTGAAACTTTAAAAGGTGTTTATTTTTCATATTTATCATAAAGATATTATTTTACCACAAATACTCCAACAGGATAGAAACCATACACAATAAAAAGTGTAAAGTTTTCTGATTCCCATCTGCCCACTTTCCCTCTACTCTTATCTCCAGAAATTACTATTAAGTTAGTTCAAGACATTTGTCTAGTAGGAGTGTACATTTGTATATGCCATAAATGGGTTTTAAACAAAATTGGGATCATATCATGAATTTCTGCAACTTCATTTTTTAGTGTAATATTACCAGTTGAGCTTTAAATTTGGATAATGAAAAGAGATTCCTGGGTATAAATAAGACTTAAAAAATAGTTTTAAAACATTTTTTCTTCTATTTCATTAACGCTAGGTAGTATATTTTGTCTGTGTGTAACTTCCTAAATTTTCTGTATTGTAACTACTGCCCTAAAACCCAGAAAGTAGTTTAAAAAAAATTCAGAAAGTAGTGTGTGTAGTCAGATATTATTGTTGTAGTCTGTTGTGGCTTAATACTAAAAGTGAATCTAGGGGCGCCTGGGTGGCCCAGTCTGTTGTCTGCCTCTTGATTTTGGTTGAGGTCATGATCTCCCCCTGCTTGTACTCTGCACGTGTGCGCTCTCTCTCAAATAAATAAAATCTTTAAAAAAATACTAAAAGTGAATCTAAATAAAGTCAGGATACTTACTGACCAGGTTGAATTTCAAAAACTTTGCAAAACTTTGTAAAACTTTGTAAAACTTTGCTTTGTTAAAACAGGAAAAAATTTGCCTATCTTGTTCATTACTGGGTCCCTAGCACCTAGGACAGCAACTGGTTCCTTGTTCTTCCGGCTCTGTACTTGTTTTATTTTCACCATATAAATTATAAATGGGTGGTCCTATACAAACTATTCTGTGTTCTTTTTTCACTTGTTAATGTATCATGGACATTTTCCATGTCACTTCTTAAGTCTTAAGTGTCTGTTCTTTTAAATTAATGTGTTAATGGAGATACCATATATTACATATTTAGGTAGTTTAAAGACTTTAATTTGAACCATTTTTCCCTCTTAGACTTGGGCACTAGTGTTATGTTTTTAAAATATTAGTGGAAGATACTAAGTTGAGGATTATTATGGAGTGAAAGTATATAACTACCTTTTTTCAAGTGTGTAACATAAACATGTTTATGTAACATACCTTAAACAAATCTAATGTGACTATTCCAATAGTCACAATTCCACATTACTACTCCACGAATGTTGGAGTAATTCACTTTAGAATATTTTCACAAGCAATTCACATAAGGAGAAATAATAGTTAACAAGGTAAAGTGTTTCTTTTAGTGTAATTGACAAAACACAAAAACAAAATGGGAAAAAATTGTACCTCTTGCAAATCAGCAAAGCTTAGATATATAATAGTTGGTGACAAGGGTTTTGGGAGATGTGTTGCTGAAGAAAAATGTTTGTATGTTCTTTTTGGAGGGCAGTTTGGCAGAATTTCAGAAGTTCTACTTCTAGGACTTTATTTTAAGGGAAAAAACTAAAGACAGGCTCACAAATTTAGATATATATGAATTTTATGAAAATTTTAATCCTGGGACTAATAATAATACTTTTTAAATAGTGCTTCCCCGTACCTTACTTTACATTTATTTAATTCTCTCCATAATCGTATGACATTCATGCAATAGGATTAAAAATTATATAAAAGAATATTTAACATTGATATAAATTTATAATAAGAATGTGTGAAAATAGTACATTACAAAGGAGTCTGTGCAGTGTGATTGCATTGGCTGCAGCCAAACTGAGAATATTCTCCAAAATATTTATACTTATACTCCTGTATTATACTTATAATCTGTTACTCAAATATGTTAACTTTATTCTTTTTGCTATGTTTATTTTATAGTTTTTTTTCAGTGAACATATATTATCTAATAAGAAGTCTGAGTTTTTTTTATAAAAGTCCTTTGATTTTACAGGATTTACTTCAGGATTCCTGAACAGAGCATTCCTTAGGCACCTTTAAAAAAGAATTCCATTGGTAGTAATTTAAATCTATAAGTAACTTTAATCCTAGTGAGGGAGCTAGACTAAGGTTTAAGAACTCTGGGGTGCCTGGGTGGCTCAGTTGGTTAAGTGACTGCCTTCAGCTCAGGTCATGATCCTGGAGTCCCAGGATCGAATCCTGCATCGGGCTCCCTGCTCAGCAGAGAATCTGCTTCTCCCTCTGACCTTCCTCCCTCTCATGCTCTCTCTCTACCGTTCTCTCTCTCTCTCAATAAATAAATAAAAATCTTTAAAAAAAAAAATAAGAACTCTGTTGTTCTCTGTGACTTTATGATTCATCCCAGGGATTTTGTGTTATTGGGTATATTTCTTTGGAAGTAAGGAAGTGAGTGGATGAAACTTGTTGCATGATTGCTCATTTGAAATCAAAACTGTTGTTGAATGTTAATTAGCACCACAGTTTTGTGTGAAGGCTTTTAGACTGAGTGATAATGAGACTCATTATTAGAGAGACAGAGTGTTAGGTGTTCCAAGGTCTCCACATTTATTCATTCAGTGCTTAAGACCAATTATATGCTAGGCACTCTGCTAGACTCCTGAGGATACAAAAGTCAAGTAGGACAGATTTAGTAATGAAGAGATGGTACAAATGTTTGTTTCATACTGGTTTTCCTAAGTGTGGGGTTTCCCAAAAGGCAGAATAATTTTTTTTCTTGGGTATTTTTGGGTTTGATTTAATTTAAATTGAACGTGAGAAGGAGCCATTAACCATGGAGAAGATACATAATTACAGTGTAATTTCTTTTACAGTGTAATTTTCATATAACTTGCTATTCAGTTAGAGTTTATATGTCTCTATGTCTTTTTGAAGGAATTAGCATTTATTGAGTATTTATGTATCTTTTACTTTTAACATGATCCTTATGGCAATCCCACAAGAGAGGAATTATTGTCAGTATTCAGTGAATAAGAAAAGAGTTTTGGAAAGGTTAAGTGATTTGTTCAGGGTTCATAGTTTAAAAGTTGTGAATTTTAAACCAGGTCTATTGATGCTAAAGTCCATAAACTTTTTGTGATTACTTGTACCAGGGAGAGAGAAAGCACAGGAATGGGGGAGGGGGGCAGAAGGAGAGGGAGAGAATCGGACTGCCTGTTGAGTGCAGAGTCCAACTTAGCTCCATCTCAGGATCCTGAGATCATGACCTGAGCTGAAATCAAGAGTCAGACACTTAACTGACTAAGCCACCCAGGCCCTCCGTGACTGCCTTTTTAAAAACCTATATATCAAAGATATCTTCCACATAAATCACAACATTTTAAATCTTCAGATAATATCTATACAATAGGATGCTGTAATATATTCGATTATCCTGTTCTTGGTAGACATTTAATTGTTTCTAGTTTTCTCTCTTGCAGTTATAAATAATGTTTCAATGAATACTCTTGTAGCTGAGCTTTGCACATGTTTTTATGGAGGTCAAGGAGTACATACACTTAAGATTTCTGATCCATGTTGCTGGATTGCCTTCTGAAGAAATTGTAACTATGTTCCTTTTTTTTTTAATTTTTTATTGTTATGTTAATCAGGATACATTACATCATTAGTTCTTGATGTAGTGTTCCATGATTCATTGTTTGTGTATAACACCCAGTGCTCCACACAGAATGTGCCCTCTTTAATACCCATCACCAGGCTAACCCATCCCCCACCCCTCCCCTCTAGAACCCTCAGTTTGTTTTTCAGAGTCCATCCTGTCTCATGGTTCCTCTCCCCCTCCGATTTACTCCCCTTCATTCTTCCCCTCCTGCTATCTTCTTCTTTTTCTTTTTTCTTAACGTATGTTGCATTATTTGTTTCTGTAACTGTGTTCCTAACAGTAATTTATATGGTCACCTATTCGCCTATATTTTTACTGAAATTACATGTTGTAATTTTAAAACATCATAATTGATCTGATTAGTTTTAATTTATGTTGCTTTGATTACTAAGTTTGAGGGTTGTTTTTCTACATGCATATTGTGCATGTGTATTATCCTGTGTATTATATTTTCCCATAAGTTTTCAAGTCCTCATTTCCATTTTGGAGGGTGTTTATCTTTTCCTTAGTGATGGAAAGAGCTCTTCATATATGAGTAGTTGAACTCGTATGTTGGAAGTACTTTCCCCCACATTATCAGTTTTTCTTGTAACTTCGCTTATGTTTATTTTTGGATGTGTAGAAGTTTAAAACATGTGAACATATGTGTTGATATTCCAGCTTTGGGATCATGCTCCCCAAACTATATAAGTTGGCAGTTCTCAAATTTTTTGGTCTTAGGACCTCTTTATACTCTTAAAAACTATTGAGGACCCCGAAGAGCTCTTGTTCATCTGGGTTACACTTGTAGATATTTGCCACATTAGAATTTAAAACTGAAAAATTTATAAAATATTAATTTATTAGAGATAATGTTTATACGTGTTAACATAAACACCATTTTTAATGAAAAATAATTATATTTTTCCAAATAAAAAAATTGAGAAATTTTATATTTGTGCACATCTACTTTCCTACCTCCCAATTTATTAGTTGGGTTGGTCCTAGCAGTCATACCACTTGTTCCTAGATTTATATTTTCTTAGAATCCTGATGCATCCCCCAAACCCTGACTTCAGTTTCACAACCTATTGACCTAAAAACTTAAAGATGTTTCATTCATGTCATTTCACTCTAACAAATACTGTTGCGGGCACCTGGGTGGCTCAGTTGGTTCAGCGACTGCCTCCGGCTCAGGTCATGATCCTGGAGTCCCTGGATGGAGTCCCACATCAGGCTCCCTGCTCAGCAGAGAGTCTGCTTCTCCCTCTGACCCTCCCCCCCCTCATGTGCTTTCTCTCTCTCTCACTCTCTCTCAAATAAATTAAAAAAAAATACTGTTTCCTCACCAATTAATGAAAGGGGTGCATGATCATTGGTAGGAAATTTAAAATGTATATAAAAGCATAAACAAGAAAAGAGTATTTTATCACATTGAGTATGCAGCATGCTGTTCATATGTGGTTATTACTGTACTTTGATGGAAGTTATTTCAATATTGAAAAATGCTAGCAAGTTGAACTATACATAAATTCCTACTCCATAGTTAATAAATTGTATAACTTTTGATGTGTTGTTTAGCTTCGTAGGATTCTACACCAGACTTACTTTTACTACTTTTTGTGTGTTCCTAGGTGCTTTGGATAAAAAGAGTGAGACATGGTTTCCCCTGTCACTAAGTTTGCAGGTTAATGAAGGAATATACGTGTTCTGTGATAAGTATTACTATAGCTACAAGCAATTACTAATATTGTGGGAGAGCCTAAGCAAGCTATTCTTGAGAAATGATGGGGGAGCAAAGAGAAGGGAGTGGATTTGCCAAGATTAAGGTTGTACAGTCTTCCTTTAGTATTTGATGATCTGTTGGCTATCTGGTAAGAGAAGGAGTCAAAAATGACTCCCAGCTCAATGACTCGGTGGATAAATGTATGCTAAAATAGGGAGTATGCCCCACTCCCAACAAAATAAAACTCCCTATACATCTACATTTTCCAAGGCTCTATTCTTTTGCTTTCCAAGATGAGTTCAGTTGTGGCCATGTTGGGTTTGAGGGGCCTGGAAATATTCAGGTGGAGATGTATGGGAGGCATAAAGCTGCCAGGAAAGTGGTATGGGCTAGAGTTAGCAGTGTAACATACGCAGTTGAATGGGGAATAAGATACTCTTTTCAGAATTCTTAACAGTTAAGAAGGCTGCGAGGGACCCTCTTGCATTTGAGGGATAGGCGGAGGAAAGTGAATCCAGCAAAAAATTGT
Source organism: Callorhinus ursinus (assembly GCF_003265705.2). Taxonomy (NCBI): domain Eukaryota; kingdom Metazoa; phylum Chordata; class Mammalia; order Carnivora; family Otariidae; genus Callorhinus; species Callorhinus ursinus. Next base: position 56,273,593 of record NW_027397063.1, on the reverse strand, counting down.
CAGAAGAGGGAAAACAGAAGAGTGGTGGTGTTAAAAGGCAACTGACTAGAATTTATTTTTTATTTTTTATTTTTTTTAAAGATTTTATTTATTTGAGAGAGAGAATGAGATAGAGAGCATGAGAGGGGGGAGGGTCAGAGGGAGAAGCAGACTCCCCGCCAAGCAGAGAGCCCAATGTGGGACTCAATCCTGGGACTCCAGGATCATGACCTGAGCCGAAGGCAGTCGCCCAACCAACTGAGCCACCCAGGCGCCCAACTGACTAGAATTTAAAGAAGGAAGGGAGAAAGGGATCTGAAATGTTAAATCCTGCTTACAAGGGCAAATAAGACCTGAAAATTGTTCATTAGATTTAGAAATAAGGAAACATTAATGACTTAAACAAAAACAGCTTAACTGCGAAGCTGGGTGCAGAAGCTGTTAGCAAAGAGTATAGGTGAGGGGCGCCTGGGTGCTCAGTCGTTAAGCATCTGCTTTCGGCTCAGGTCATGATCCGATGGTCCTGGGATCGAGCCCCGCATTGGGCTCCCTGCTCAGCGGGAAGTCTGCTTCTCCCTCTCTCACTCCCCCTGCTTGTGTTCCCTCTCTCGCTGTGTCTCTGTCAAATAAATAAATAAAATCTTAAAAAAGAAAGAGAGTATAGGTGAGGAAATGGAATATAGTGAGGTTTGGCTACTTTTTGAGAATCTTACCTATGAAGCTGGCAGAGTGGCCAAAAACACAGGAATTTGAGAATGTTTATGTTCTAAGGAAGAAGAGGAGAGGGAGACTAAGATTGAATGGAGAGATGAGGAAATAACATCATTTTAAACTTTCTAGAGAAATGATTTCAGACTTTTTGTTTGCCTTTTTGTAAAACTTGTTTTAAAAGATACATTTTAGATAATACTGAATATGATTTTTGATACCTTCATATGATACTTCAGTTGTCATGAATATCAGTTACTTTACTGTTCTACTGCAGTATTTAGAATAGCCTCATTCTAAAATATAACAGCTTAGGGCTATTTAATCATGTTACAGCTTCTTAATAGTCAGTTTCATCTTTGTGCACATCTACTCCCCTACCACCCAACTCATTCATGTGGTTGGTCCTAGCAGTGATACCACTTGTTCCTTCAGTTGTGTGCTGTACCTAAGTAACTGTGAACTGGGAAATCCATATTACCAATTGTTAAGATTGTGCTCTGAGTGAAATTACTAATTTTAATCCATAGGTTATGAGGAAGATCTGGGGGGTTGCTTCCATAAAGCTTAGTCTGTTATATATATGGTTTTCTACTGCTGTGTTTCACTTAAAAAACGTAGAGTTTTGTAGTTAGGTTGCTTCAGAATCCTAACTCCCAACATTTACTAACTCTGAACTTGAACAAAATGACTTACTTTCAAAACTTGGCTTTCTTCATCTTTAAAATGATGATAATAGTATTTACCTCACAGAGCTATTGTGGAGGTTAAATGGTGTAATCCCTGAAAAACATAGCTTGGCACAGAGTGGGTAGATTCAATAAATGTTAGCTGTTAATTATTTTCTGTCTTCAGGGTTTTGATTTTATAAGCTTCATGTTCCTCGTAGTCTTTGTGATTAGAGGGGTGTTACTGTGTTTGAAAAAGGAATAGATTCAAATAGAGTCATACCATAGATTTTATATATCTAGGAGGGCAGTGAGAATTTATAGCATATAACAAGGAGATTTACTTCCCTGGTGTAGGTTGGTTGGTTGGTATAGCTGCTTAGGGAAGGTTTCTCTTAGAGGTATTTGGAAACACTGTATTTCTTGAGGTGGTTCTGTAAGCACTTAATTTTTGGATTGAATACTAAAAATTATTTTTAAAAGAGGGAGGGTAAAAGATGACCTAGAATTATGCTATCGGATATTATACTTGTGTGTGTATGTGTGTGTAGGAGGGTAGGGGTTGTTGTAGACTAGCTGTGTTAGGACAGGAAATTAATGTAACTTGGTGAGGCTCTTGAATATTGCAAGCTTAGTACCAAAACTACTCTGTAGCCTATAATTTAACGCAGGGCAATACTTGGAGGGCAGGAAGTTAGGTTTGTGCCATGGTCTGAGAAAGCCCTAATTCACTTTTTTTTTTTTTTTTTTTTTTTTTTTTTAAGATCTACGTATTTGAGAGAGAGTGTGCATGGGAGGGAGGGGCAGAGGGTGAGGGAGAAGGGAGTCTTAAGCAGACTGTTCGCTGAGTGCAGAGCCTGACCTGGGGCTCAATCCCATGGCCTGGAGATCACGACTGGAGCTGATTGAAACCAAGAGTCAGACGTCCAGCTGACTGTTCCACCCTGGAACCCCCCCTTATTCACCTTTTTATTTGAGACTTATACTCTTAAAATAGAGAGTGAAATTATTTAGGATATTTGATAACCATCAATTTAGTCATTCTTTTCTTCTTTCTATCAAATAAATTATATTATTCTTTTAAACATTTAGAGTCCTGTTGAATTGTACCATTTTGGTATAAGAAAGCATTAATGAATGGAAAATCCTGTTTTCTAGCTTTTGTGAATGTAGGAGTACACTTGTAAGGTAGCCCTTGCCATTAAACCTCTCTAACACCCACAGACCCCCTTAATAAAGGAGAGAAGCAGTTAGTATGTTTAAGAATAGTAAACTAAATTGTTTTCTTTTGAAAATGTCCCTGGGTGTGTTAATGGTGTTTAAAGTTCATTGCTGCTAAACTCATACAGGAATTTTGACTTGTTTTAAATGCCATAAAAACAGATTTTATTTTTATTGATAACTACTTTAGCAGAAAGACCATGTTAAATTCAGGAATGATTTTAAAAGCTATTAAAGTTTTCATTGTCTTTCTTAAAAAAGTACTTCCTATATGTGAGTCTCTCCATGTCTGTAATCATACCAAATGCAAATGATTCATGAGTGCTTTATTTCTTGCTTTGCGTACAGAATTATCCTCTTAGCAACAGGTAGAGCTGGCATTGGCAGTGATAGGTCAGTGATTTGACAATTATAGCACTGCTAGTTTTTTGTTAAAGGGAAAAGAGATGAAGTCATTTGTTGAAATATGTTAGATGCCTGCTAGTTGAGAAAATGATTGTAGTATTTGTGGGAGGTGTTGCATGAATGTGGCTTAGTATTTTTTATTTTTGACTTGTAAATAAGATTTGATTGTCTTGTATTTAAAAGTTGCTCTTATGGTATCATGCTTCTGAAAATTGAAAGTCACAATAGTAGCACTTGGAAAATTTAGAAACTCTTGGAGAATTTCCTTACTTAAACAACAGCAACAACAAAAAACCCTAAAAACTCCAATTTTAGTTATAAAAATACCTCTCCTCTAAGTACAGTCAGTTGCTATCATGTGATAGTTTTTCAAAGACGCATCATGTTATCAAAGATTATGTTTATGTTTTTAATGGTTTTAAGTTGCTGTAATTTTAGGGGAAAGGGTAGTGTGCTGGTTTAGATCAGTTTTCAGATTCCCAATCATAGGAACTTAATAATTAGGTTTTCCTTTTCTCTTCAAGTTATATGTGTGTATCTATAAAACCCAAACCACAGTGAACAAATTAGTATAAATCTAGCTTTTATGCCAAATTAATGGTCTTTTCCTGTCATCACTATTATAATTAGTGTATGTTAGCTATTGATAAGTAACAAACCATTCCAAAACTTAGTTTAAAACAACCACGTTTTTTATTGCTCATGAGTCTTTGGGTCAACTGGGTAGTTCTGCTGATCTGGGCCAGGCTTAAGTGATCTTATATGGGTTTGCTCATATTTCTTGTGGCTTAGCTGGCAGATTGGCCAAAACTAGCTTGGCCAGGGTAGTCTCACTCTCATGTCTGGTGGTTGGCTGGGTGTCATGTCAGCTGGGCTAACGGGAACTGTGCAGTGTGCCTTTAGGTATCCAGCACACTGGCTTTGACTTGTTTCACGGTGGCAGAACATGTTTCTATGAGAGGGGTTATGGAAGCATATAGGAGTTCTTGAGGGCCGTACTCAAAACTGGCAAACTGTCATTTTCATGGCTTTCCATTGGCCAAAGCAAGTCATCAGTCCAGTTCAGATTCAAGAGGTGGGGAAAGACTACAAAGTCACTTTGCAAAGGGTGTAAATAGGGAGACCTGAAAAGTTGGCAGAACTTTTGCATTCAATCTCCCACATTTAGTATAGTGCTTTTTTTCAATTACCCAATCATATACTTTTTAAAAACCCTTACTAATGATAAAGCATATATCCACTCCACTGGGTAGCTGTGCTATACCTACAGCAGCTTTTATCTGCTTTCTTTTACAGTTACAGCTTCCGCATGTAAATGAAGATTGGGTTCCCTAATTAAACAGTTGAGCTATGTCCCATTCTAGTTAAGAAAACTAGAAGAGATGCTTAAAATTGTCTTCTGCTGGCTATTTTAATCTGATTAAGTTTTCTGCCTTTCTTGAAGCCTTTTAATAATCTCATTTCTCACAGTCTATTCAGTTTTATTTCCCAGTGTTCTGTTCTCTGCTTGCTCACTGATTTTTCTCCCTGTTATTTGTTTTCCAATTGAAATGAACAACAACAAAAAGAACCACTTAAAAGTATACAATTTAATGGCATTTACGTTCACAGTGTACAACCAACACCCTTATCAAGTTCCAAAACATTTTCATCACCTCAAAAGAAAAATCTGTACGCATTAGCAGCCACTCTCCATTCCCTCCTCCCACAAGCCCCTGGCAACCACCAATCTGCTTTCTGTCTCTATGGATTTACCTACTCTGGGCTGTCACTTGTTTTTAACCATTGTGCATCTGTTTATGTTCTTTCTGCCTAGAGTACCCTAAATCCTATTAGACTTTTTCAGTTTTTGGCCCACTAATTTCTTCCTCCTCACAGATATTATATCCTGTAGTTAAATTTGGCTGCAGTGACACTTAGTACTCCACTTCACTGAAACTGCTCTTCTGTCTCTCAGATTGTTTCCTCTCAGTCTTTCCTGTAGGTGGGGGGAGAGGGGAGGGCCCTCCCTCAGGGTTAGTATTTGTACCTCATCCCTTTGTTCTTAGTCTTCCCTCCGTCTTTCTCCCTCAGTGATCTTTACTACTACTGTAATGAACCCAGATCTTTATTAGCCCAGTTCTCTTCAGAATTCCAGACCTGCTGGAATTTCTACCTAGATGCTTCCAATCTTCTTCAAACTGAACATTAAAATTGAAATAATTTTCTGTCCTCACCCTCTCTCCTTCTTTAAACAAAATGAAACTTCAATTATTGCTCTTCTTCCCATTCTCTATCTTGGTAAATGGGACCATCATCCATAGAGAGAGATCCTTGGGTTTATTCCTAGGAATCAGAGTTTTTTCTTCCTTATACCTAATTCTCTACCTGTAGTCATTCTTCAAGTCTACCCCATCCCTAAATATCTCTGGAATGTCTATTCCTTTCCATTTTTATAGCCCTCACTTTAGTTAGGGCCTTATTACTCTGCTTAGACAGGGGTTCACAAACGATAGCCCACAGGCCAGCTGCCAGTTTTTGTAGATCAAGTTTTATGGGAATACAGCCTTGCTCATTAGTTTAGGTATTTGTTGTCTGTGGCTGCTTTTATGCTACAAAGACGGAGTTGCATATTTGCAACAGAGCCCACATGGCCTGCAAAGCCTAAAATATTTACCGTCTGGCCCTTTACAGAAAAGCTTTGCCTACCCTTGAACCAAAACTGATCTAGTAGTTCTCTACCCTTCTTTCCCACCCCAGGTAAATATTCAGGAGTCTGACCATATATCCTTTTGCATGAATCTTTTATTTACTGTTCATTCCTTACAAAATAAAGTTTAAGACCCTTTCTTATCATAGCATAAAGTACCTGCCTACTTGAAGGTTTTGACAATTTCAGATTCTCTTCTTTGCTTTCTTCGTACCTTCTACAGCTTTTGCTGTACTTAACATACCTGTTGGGCAGTTTTATCCATTTAACAATATTCCCCTTAGTAGACTTGAAAACCAACCTTTTGCCAGGCCTGGAACCAGGCACTGAATATTCCTTCAAGAAGTGTTTGTTGATTGAATGGATTAATTGCTTTTGTGTTAGATTCTTCCTAACTAGTCTGCCAAGACAGGAATTAAGTCTCAAACTACTTTTACATCCTCTGATTATAACTGAGGAAATATTAGGTCTGTAGTAGGTACATGTAGTGGTTAAAATATTGATTTGAATTATCACCTAGATAAAGTGAAGAGGCTCAAAGATTCCTTTTGGGGAGAGTTGGGCATTCATCAAAGTGAAACTAGCTAAGCCCATTGAAAAGAACTTGATTGGCCTTAATTACCAACTTCCCCCCTTGTCATATATAGGCATTTTTTCCCCTCTGTACTTGAGAATTTGATTTTAATTGAATACTTTCTGCCATCCATTAAGTATCATATAATCTGTTCTAATTGTACATTTATAAGGAAGGATTTTTAGATGGAATGTGTTAAGTACTGAGTTAGTCTGGGTGTAAATGGTAACAGAAATAGATTGTTACTCTTGCCATTAGCTGTTTGCTATCTGTATTTTTTTTTTACTGGATTAGTTTGCCTATTTGTGTGTACCTAGGTGCCAGCCCTGGGTAGGATTCCTAGCAGCAGCAGTAGAAGAGGTAACAGTAGTAGTAGTCACTTGTCTAGTGCTTTTTTATGTGCCAACTGCTGTTTTAAGCACAATATATAGGTTAATTCATTTATAACCTGTGAGATAGCTCTTGTTAACACTATTTTATAGATGAGCAGCCTTAGGCATAGGGAAGTGAAATAAACTTGGAAGTGAAATAAATAAACTCCCTTGACCTTTAATTATATTGTGGTAATCAAGAGGAAATCATCATTGGAGCTGGGTGGGGTTGGTCTTGTAGATGTTGCTTTTAGCAAACTTAAAAAAACACTTCGTTTTAACTTACATACAGCAGATTGCATAAAGGCTAAGTATACAACTCAGATCAAGCGAAGTACAAAACATTTTCATCATTGTTTGAGAAGGCTCTCTTATGGTCCCTCTCAGTCAATAAATACCTCACGCCTTACCTTTCATTGTTTCTTAAAATTGCATTTATTGCCACTTGGTATGTATTAGTTTGTCTTTCCTGCTAGAGTATAAATAAAGTTCATGAGGACAGGGACTTGATTTCGTTCACTGTTCTATTCCATTGCTCAGCTAGTGCCTGACATACAGTAAATGTTGAACAACTGTTAGATTGCTATAAATTAATTGAAAAATACTTGCTTGTCCACTACATACATGTTATGTGGTATACAGGTGCTGCTTTATGTACTAGGTATTGAAGGTAGATGATTAAATTTTAGTTTTCTAGGAAGAGATTTTTGACATTCAGCATGATAGTAAGCCAATTTTAAGACAAGGAAATTGAACCGTGCTGGCATTGGGTTTAATGCGTGCTGGTCTTTGCTCACGTGAATGTTAGGAAATAATGGCAGCCTATCTACTGGATTGCCTTCTTGAGAGTATCTGATTTCTTATGGTTATCTCGGATTCTTAACTTACACTCTTGGTGTTCTTTTCGAATACCTCAAAGAGTTGCAAAAGACTAAATGCTCCTGTTTTTGTGAAGAGGGAATTGTGATAGAAAAAGCATTGGTTTATTTAATCAGGTAAGGCAGTTTAGTTGTAGTTTTAAAGGTCTTTTGTAAGTAAGGGAGTTATGTGGTTTAGAAATCATTTTAAGTTCAAACTACATTCATGTAGAGCAGAAAGAAATTTTGAACTGAAAGTGACCCTAATATTCTGGTTCATGCTCTTATCTGTCAAGTTTAACCCTCTTGTTTTACATTTCAGGAAAACTGGGGTGCAAAGAAGATGTGTCATGTGCTAGCTTAGTACAAAGCAGCAACCAAACCAGTCTGTTTACCTCAAAAGTTAAAAGGCTCTTTTGCATCATGTTGACAGTGGAATCATTTGGGAGTTTTTGTAAACATACATGACTTAGGGTCCTACTCCCAAAAGTTTTTATTTTTATTAGATTTGGCATGGGGGCTAGGCATGTGTAATGAGATAACAAAAACAAAGCAAAATAAAAACTCAAACCATGCTATCCCCTCAAATTTTTAATAACGAATTAATTTTCCAAGTGATACACACTCTAGTGGCTTAGGGTCATTGTGCTATAATGCTTCTTTCCCCTCCCCTCCCCTCCCCTCCTTTCCCCTCCCCTCCCCTCCTTTCCCCTCCCCTCCCCTCTCCTCTTTTCTTTCCCCTTTCCCTTCCCTTTCCTCCCTCCCTCCCTCCCTTCCTTCTAGATTTTATTTCTTAAAGCAATTTCCAGTTTACAGAAAAACTGGACAGAAAGTACAGAGAATTCTCATATACTCCCTCCCTCCCTCCCCACACAGTTTCCCTTATTGTGAACATCTTGCATTGTTTGGTAGCATTTGTTAAAATTGATGAACCAATATTGATACATTGTTACTAACCGGACTCTATAGTTTATTATTCCTAATTGCCATTAGGCTCTCTTTTTGTTGGGTAGTTCTGTGGCTTTTGACAAATGCTAGATGTTATATATCCACCATTGCACAATATCATACAGAATAGTTTCACTGTCCTGAAAATCCTCTGTGCTCCCCCTATTCATTCTTATCCCCCCATCCCTGCAACCACTAGTCTTTTAAAGTATCTCTACAGTTTTGTCTTTTCCCGAATGTCATATAGTTGGCGTCATACAGTATATAGCCTTTTCAGACTTCCTTCTTTGACTTAGCAGTATGCAGAGGTTCCTCCATGTGTTTTGTGCCTTGATAGCTCAAGCTCATTTCTTTTTATTGCTGAATAATTTTCCAATGTATGATTATACCAAGGTTTGTTTATCCTTAGACTTATTGAAGGACATCTTGGGTGCTTCCACATTTTGACAAATATGAATAAAGCTACTATAAACATTTGTGTGCAGGTTTTTGAGTAGACATGTTTTCAGCTCACATGCATAAATATCTATGAGTGCAATTGCTGTATTGTATGGTAAGAATATGTTTTGTTTTGTAGGAAACTGCCCAACTGTCTTTCAAAAATGACCATACAATTTTGCATTCCTATCAGCAGTTTGTGAGAGTTCCTCTTGTTCTGCATTCTCACCAGCCTTTGGTGGTGCCAGTGTTTTGGATTTTAGTTATCCTAATAGGTTTGCAATGGTAACTCATTGTATTTTTTGTGTATGTAGTTGTGTTTTTTTTTAAGATTTATTTATTTATTTGTTTGTGAGAGAGAGTGAGCGCACATGTGAGTGGGGGCAGCGAGCGAGGGGCGGGGGGAGAGAATCTCACGCAGACTCCCCATTGAACGTGGAGCTGGTCTCAGAGCTTGATCCTGTGACCCTGAGATCATGACTTGCGCCTAGGCCAGGAGTCAGATGCTTAACCAACTGAGCCACCCAGGTGCTCCAGTAACTCATTGTTTTGATTTTCAATTCCCTAGTGACATACAATGTTGAATATTTTTTTCATATGCTTATTTGCCATCTGTATATCTTCTTTGATGAGGTGTCTCTTCATGTCTTTTGCCTAATTTTAATCATGTTGTTTTCTTATTCTTGAATTTTAAGAGTTCTTTGTATATTTGGGACGTAAGTCCTTTATTAGTAAGGTACATGTTTTGCTGATATCCTCTTACAGTCTGTGGCTTATCTTTCCACTCTCTTAATAGTATCCTTGGCAAAACATAATTTTTTATTTTTGATGAAGTCCAGTTTCTTTCATGGATTGTGATTTTGGTGCTGTTTCTAAAAAGTCATCACCAAACCCAAGGTTTTCTCCTGTTATCTTTTAGAAGCTCTATAGGTTTTCCGTTTTACTTTAAGGTCTATGATCCATTTCAAGTTAATTTTTGTGGAGAGTATAAGCTTAGTTTCTTTTCTTTCCTTTTTCTTTTTTTTTGGTATGTAGATGTCCAATTGACCTAACACAATTTTTAGAGAAGACTGTCATGGCTTTTGATGTCCTCTTTCAATGGAGTATGCTCAAGTGTGAATTATGATCATTAAAAGAAGAAACCTGAGATTACTATCATTATTTTGACTTAGGGAGCTTAAAAACAGTTGAGGAGGTGGTAACGTATAAAGTAAGAGCTTGGGCTCTGGAATAAGTTCTTTCATTCAGATTCTGAATATGCCCATTTACTAGCTGTGACCCTTGACAAGTTATTTAACTGTTACTTAACTGTGCCTCAGTTTCCTCATCTATAAAAAGTATTTTTTTACTAAAATTCTGTGTGCTATAAATCATTTAGGATAGTAGCTTGCCTATATTACAGTTATGGAACATTATTAATAATAACCCTCAGGGGCGCCTGGGTGGCTCAGTCGTTAAGCATCTGCCTTCGGCTCAGGTCATGATCCCAGGGTCCTGGGATCGAGCCCCACGTCGGGCTCCCTGCTTCTTGGGAGCCTGCTTCTCTCTCTCTCTCTCCCTCTGTCTCTCACGAATAAATAAATAAAACCTTTAAAAAAAAAAAAAATAACCCTCAAATGTTTTATATGCTTTTAATTCACTGTTCTCTATTATTCCTTACAGTGTATTGTAGGGAAATAATATAAACAAGAATAAACAATACACTTGGACCTTTTCAATCATTATTGGTAACTTTCTGGCAGAAGCAGATTTACATAAGGGAGCTTAATGAATGACCTAGAATAACTATCATTTGAAGAGCATAAAATGTAAAAAAGAAAAAAAAAAGTGCTTACTTCATTCTATATGCTCAGTGTTTTTTAAAATCAGTAAATACCACCAAGTAGTTTAAGACCAAATGTTATATGTATAAGAAGAGGGTGAGAGAAGAGTTGCGGCACTTACTATGAAATGTATTTCATTCCTTTACATATGATGTATTATGCACTCTCTGCTTTGTTATATATTTAAAATCATTTCTTACTTTAGGTTGTGTTTGAGTTCTCTCTCCAGTAAGTGTTTGAGTCTTTTTTTTTTTTAAAGATTTTATTTATTTATTTGACAGAGAGACACAGGGAGAGAGGGAACACAAGCAGGGCGATGGGGAGGGGGGAGGCAGGCTTCCCGCAGAGTAGGGAGCCCGATGCAGATCTTACTATTTGATTTTTGTTTTTTCTTAAGAGTAGATGGAGGAACCCTTTGCAGTGTAACCATTTGCAGTGTAAGAAATGCTTGTCTATTTTTAAAGTTAGGACTGGGTAAGATAGAGGGATGAACAAGGATCCTTCAGGGTAACACCTTGAATAGAAGCTAAGCAGTTCCTTATTTGTTTTAAATAATTGCTAGTGAATAATGGGTATTTCCATACTTCTGTATTCAGTATTTCTGTGTATTTAGTAAATAAGATATTGGGATGATAATTGTTTATTTCACTGATAGAAAGTGCTCTCCTGCTGAGTTATCATAAAGTTTGAGTTTTGTCAAAACAAATTTGATTTTTAGGTTACATTTATTTCTATGGTAGAGAATTTGTAAATGTGTCTTAGCAGTGATTCTGAAACCTTTATTGAGGCATACTATTATTTTGATCTCTGTGTAAACAATTCCTTTCTTAAAACTGCCATGTGGCATAGTTTTTTTTTTTGAGAGAGAGAGCGCGTGCGCACTAGTGAGCATGTGAGCAGAGGGGGAGGAGTAGAGGGAGAGGAAGAGGGAGATTCTTAAGCAGACTCCATACTCAACCCGGAGCCCAATGTGGGGCTCAATCTCATGACCCTGAGATCATGACCTGAGCCAAAATCAAGAGTTAGACTCTTAACTGACTGAGCCACTCAGGCACCCCCGCATAGATTTGTTTCTTAAATTAAAAAAAAAAAAAAGATTTTATTTATTTACTTTAGAGAGAGAGAAAGAGAGAAAGAGCAAGCAGGGAGAGGGAGAGGGAGAATTCCAAGCAGACTCCGTGCTGAGCACGGAGTCCCGACAGGGGATTCGATTTCGTGACCCTAAGATCATGACCTGAGCCAAAACCAAGAGTCAGGTGCTTAACGAACTGAGGCAGATTTGTTTTTAAATTAAGTCTTTATTCTCAGAGTCATTTGGCAACTAAATGACTCATGGTCCACCTTCTCTTAGATACTTAAATTGGTGATACCCTGAGGATGTTCAAAACAAAATAAAACAACAACAAAAAACTAGTGATCAAGTTAGTTTGACAACATAAATATTCTTAATGAGGATATCTTCTAAATTATCAGAATAAACCAGTATTTATATTTTCCTCTAGATAAAAAAACACCCCAGACCTTTTTTTGGCAAGTTGTACTTGATACTGGTTTTAGTCATTCAGTATACCACAGAGCATTAACAAGCTACATATTGTGTAAAGTACAGAGACTTTTAAAAGTACATTCCATTGATAAAAATATTTAACAAGTGAGGAATAGGAAGGAGCTTCCTCTTCGTGATAAAGAGCAGCTATGAAAAAACCATGAGCAAACATTATACTAATGATGAAAGACTGAATGCTTTCCCCTAAGATCAGAAGCAAGATAAGGGTATACACTTCTGCCACTTCTCTTCAACATTGTACTTGAGGTTCTTGCCAGGGCACTTTGGCAAGAAAAAGAAAAGGCATCCAGATTGGTAAGAAAGAAGTGAAACTATCTCTGTTTGCAGATGTGTGTAGAAAGTCCAAGAAATCCACTATTAATTCACTATTATAGCTAATAAATGAGTTCAACAAGATAGAGAATCAATGTAAAAAAAAAGTTGTGTTTTTATACAGTAGAAATTAGCAAATTATGAGAAATCAGTTGCATTTACAGTAGCATCAAAAGAAGTAAAATACTTAACAAATTTAACAATAAATTTAATTGTGTAATAAATTGAATGAAAGAAGCACAAAACTTATACTCTGGAAATTACAAAACATTGTTGAAAGAAATTAAAGAAGACCTAAATAAATGGAAAGACATTCCATGTTCATGGATTGAAAGACTTAATATTGTTTAGGTGGCATTCTCGTCTAATTCACAGTGTGATCCCTATCAAAATTTCAACTGCCTTTTTGCAGAAATTGATAAGCTGATCCTAAAATCCATATGGAAATATAAGGGATCTTGTATTAGTTTTCTGGGGCTGACATAAAGTACCCAAAACCAGGTGGCTTAAAACAGCAAAAGTTTATTGTTTCATAGCTCCAGAAGCTAGAAGTCCAAAATCAAGGTGTTGGATGGGTGATGTGCTCTCTGACGGCTGTAGGGAAGAATCCTCCCTTGCCTTTCCTAGTTTCTGGTATTTGCTAACAGTCGTTGGCATTCCTTGGCTTGTATATGCATCACTTCATTCACCTGGATGTCTTCTCCCTGTGTGTCTTCACATTGACTTCCCTTTGTATGTGTTTGTCTCTGTGTGCAAAAGTCCCCTTATGATAAGGACACCAGTCAGATTGGATTAGGGGCCACCTGAATAACCTCATTTTAACTTGATTACCTCCATAGCCCCTGTTTCTAAAGTCACATTCTGAGGTACTCAGGGTTAGAACTTCCATGTAACTTTTTTGTTTTGGGTTGGGGGGATCCAAATTCAACCCTTAACAGATCCTGAATAGCCAAAAAAACCTTGGAAAAAAAAAAGTTGGAGAACTTCTACTTCCCAATTTCAAGACTTAGTACAAAGCTACAATAATCAAGACAGTGTGCAACTGACATAAGGATAGACAGAGCAGTGAAACAGATTTGAAAATTTAAAAATAAACCCTTAACATTTATGGTCAGTTGGTTTTGAAAAGGGTACCAAGGCAAGTTGGAAAAGAATAATCTTTTCCACAGTCTGGGACAAATGGCTATCCACATGCAAAAGCATTGAAGTTGAACTGCATCACACCATATACAAAAATTATCTCAAAATAGATTAAAGACCTGGGTGTAAGAGCTAACACTGTAAAACTCTTAGGAGAAAGGAGTAAATCTTTGTGACAGTGGCTTCTTAGATGTCACATCAAGAGCAGAAGCAACAAAAGAATAAATAAATTGAACATTATCAAAAAGAAAAACATTTATGCTTCAAAACAGCATCAGGAAAGAGAAAAGACAATCCACAGAAAGGGAGAAAGTATTTGTAAATCATATATCCGATAAAGGACTTGTACCCAGAAAATATAAACAAATCTTAACAACTTAATGATAAGAAAGACAAAGTAATTCAATTAAAAATTGGCACAGACATTTCTACAAAGAAAATATACAAATGGTCCATAAACACATGAAAAGATTTTAACATCATTAGCCATCAGGAAAATCTAAATACTACAGTGAAATACAACTTTATATCCATTGGGATGGCTAGAATCAGAAGTCAATATCAAGTGTTTGTGAGGATGTGGATAAATTGGAACCCTCATAAACTTTGGAAAGCAACCTGGTAGTACCTCACATAGTTAAAGATAGAGTTACCATATGATCCAGTAATTTAACTCCTAGATATATCCCAATGTCCTTGGCTTCATTATTTTTAATAGCCAGAGTAGAAACACCCAAATGTCCATCAGATGATGAACAGAGAAACAAAATGTGGCATACCCATACAATGGAATATTATTGAGTAATCAAAAGAAATCATACATAAATCAAAACCTACTATAACTTGGTTGAAACTGGAAAACTTTATTCTAAGTGAAATAAGCCATATGATTCCATTTATATGTTGTGTCCAGAATAAGCAAATCTGTAGAGCTAGAAAGTAGATTAATGTTCCCTGGGGCCAGTTGGATGGAAGGATTGGGGGATGATGGGTAAGAGGTGCAGAGTTTCTGTTTTGTCTAAGGAAAATGTTCTGAAATTGATTATGATGATGGATGCACAATCCTGTGAATATGTTATAAGTCATTGAATTGTACACTCTAAGTGGGTGAATTATAACTTAATATAGCTGTTTTAAAAAGTATATTCCAGTTCATATTGTAATATAAGTCTAGGAACACTTCATTTTAGGGAAACACACAAACATGAATATTTAAATAACAAAAGAGATGTTATAAAATGATAATACATAAGTTGGTATGTATGGATTTATGGTATAGATCAGTGCTGTTCAGTAAAAATATATTGCAATTTTCTAATTATTAAATTAAAATTTTCTAATTGCCACACTAAAATAAGTAGAATTAATTTGGGTAATATATTTTATTTAACCCCATATATAAAAAACTTAACATTTCAATGTGTTTTTTTTTCCATTTCAACATGTTATACATATAAAAGTTATTGAAATACTTTACATTCTATTTTTTATACTAAGTCTCACCATCTGTTAGGTATTATACTATATCTCAATTCAGACTAACCACTTTCAAGTGTTTAATAGCTTCAATTTTAGTTAGTGACTATTGTATTAAATAGCACAAGTAGAGAGAATCAGTGTCATTCCACAGGAAGAATAATCATTGTAGTTTAGAATGGTTAGGAAAGCACAGAGGAGATGATACTTGAGTTTATTTTGGTCATTTATTCATTCAGTCATCCATTCTCCCAAGAGATTTTGAGCTCTTTATATGAAAACTGGCGAAAAATGCAGACATGTCTTAACTCTTTGTGGACAGTACATTAAACAGTTAATTATACGATAATTTAATTAGAGTAGGTTGCTTAAGAAATAGTGGAAAGAGTATAGGTTTAGGGTTAAACACTCTCTGGGAAACAAAAGATGATGGTAACCGCATTGTGGGATTGGTGGGAGTAAGTGAAATACGATATGCCCAACACTGTACTTGTTGTCAAGTGTTTAATAAATACGACTTTTTTCCTTCTCCCACTTCATACTGTGTCCCTTGTTGAATGCATTAGTCTGGGCTTGGGGAAAAGAGGCTTAGAATGTGGCAGAGTCCAAAAACAAGTTGATTACTCAGGGACTCAGATGAGCTCTTGTCTTTTTTATCTTCAACCTTCTTTCATTAGAGTCCTGCTTTTTGGACCCAGAACTCAGGTTTGTGCTATTAGTACTAAGGCCTGTGTAACCATTGTTAAATAGGTTTTTGTGGGCTGTTTTACGAATATAAATTACTGCTTTTTCTGGAAATTTTTATCTGTGTTTCATTCCAAGAAATTGTATTATTTAAAATGTGGAACTCTGCTAAATTAGTGGTCTCTGTTTATTCATATTAAAGTGTTTTAGAAATATCTTGAGAAGTGTTGAAATTATAACTTTTTCAAAAATCCAGAACTTATGTTACATTTCTTAGTATTCTGGTACTTGTAATTTTACATTTTAAGATGTCTTGAAACTTTACCATATCCTTTTATAATAAGGATTATTAAACCTAAATATTAAACATAGTTACATTAGTTTGAGATGAGTTGTGGGGACATTATTATTATGTATTAAAAATTGAGATTGGGTAGATCTTTTGTGTGTTAGCTGTATGGTTGTGGGTAATCCCATTCATTTACTGATTTTTGATTCATTCTATAGTTTTTATGCTTACTATGGAAGGGAAAGAACTAGTTACTGTGAGAGGATAATAACAGAGGAAAATGACTTTATATTTGGATAGAGAAGTCATCTCTGAGGAAGTGACTTAAGCTGAGGCCTAAAGGATAAAAAGGAATGGGCTAGTGGGCTAGAAAAAGAACATTTTAGGCAAAATGAAACATCATATAAGAAGTCCCGAAGAGGCAAAGAACTTTGTGTATTCAATAAATTGAAAGAAGTCTAGTGTGACTGAATGATAGTGAGCAAGAGAAGAATGGCATGAGATGAGAATCAAACTAGTTCTTGCAAAGTCTTGTAAAACATTTTAAAGCCTTTCAGATGTTTTAATCAGAGGAATGAGATAGACAAGTACAACTTTTTTTGTTGTTGTTGTTTTGTTTTTTTGAGAGCGAGGGTGTATATGTGAGCGCAGGAGGGGCAGGAGGGGCAGGGAGACAGGGAGAGAGAATTTTAAGCAGGCTCCATCCAGCGCAGAGCCTGATCCAGGGCTCAATCTTGCGACCCTGAAATCGCAAAACCAAGAGTCTGGTCCTTGACTGATTGAGCTACCAGGCACCCTGACAAGTGTAATTCTGAAGTGGGACGTGGATTATAGAGATCTCTGAAGGCTGAAAGAATAGTCTGGTCTACAGGAGTAAGTTGGAGAACCAACAGGTCTCAAGTGATAATAATTTAAATACCAAATATTTAAAGTTCTGGGAATGCCTAAGATAATTTGGGGGAGAGTATAGAGACAGAAGAGAAAGGGGATCAGATCAAACATAGAAAAACTCCAACATAAAGAAGTTGGTAGAATAGGAAGCGACATAGGGCCTCAAGTAATTAGGAGTGTTTGTTTTTTGTTGTTGATGACCAAAGGTCCTGAAATGGCAATAGGGAACAAGGAGGACATTATTTTGAGATGTGTGGAGGAATTGAATGACCTTAGTCTTTGTGGGGTTTATGAAAGTAGTGTCCTTGAGGTAGTTACATTTTCCTTAAAGCCTGAAGGTGGAATTTGCTGGTTACAGACTGGTATTTGAGAGGACATTCTAGAAGGGGTAGGGTTGAAGAATTGACTCATAAGAAGACTATATAGAGTAGATGGAGGACTATATAATAACAAATGGGAAAGGCTTGCATTTTTGGTGAAGACTTAGGTAAACAACGATATGACGTAATAGATTTAGTCCTTGGAAGTCTTTCGTAGGCTGGAGAGATCTATGGCCTTAGTGGTGGGACAGTTTTAAATAGTTTGTTGGGGGAAGAACAGTTTTTGGTGAGATAAGTCACCTTTAGCAGGTTCCACTTGTGATGTGGTAAGGCTCTGGGCTGGCCTCTTCCATTCTTTCATCTGTTAAATAGTAATACCTCCTTGACTGTTTTAGGATTTAAATGAACAGTCAGAGGGTGGTTCATAAAAGTTGAATCTGAATACAGATACAACACTTTAGGAAATCTTTTAGACATATATCATAATTCATGATTTATTAAGCTTATTTTGTCATTCTTTTCTATATTAAGTACAAGAATCAGTGCTTACTTAAATAAACATTGACCATGAATGAGGTACTCAATCCATTTCTTCATAATGCTTTTATGCTCAATTTTAGAACTAAGGATAAATCGTTCAGGTAGTAAACATTTGCTCCTTTTCACTTTAAATAGTACCTTAAACATGCTTGAATTTTTTTAGAACCCGGTGAAGAAATGTTAGATTATATTAATACTTTTATGAAAATAGTTATCTTTTTAGAACTTTAAGCAGATTCATCTTTAAAAAATTTATATACTTGGGCGCCTGGGTGGCTCAGTTGGTTGAGCGACTGCCTTTGGCTCAGGTCATGATCCTGGAGTCCCGGGATTGAGGCCTACATCGGGCTCCCTGCTCAGCAGGGAGTCTGCTTCTCCCTCTGACCCTCTTCCCTCTCGTGCTATCTCTGATTCTCTCTGTCTCAAATAAATAAATAAAATCTTTAAAAAAATTATATACTTAATTGTAGAGAATTTGAAAATTACAAAGAGATATAAAAAAGAAAATAAAAATTTACCTGTATTCTCACTATCCAGAGAAAGCTCCTGTTTACTTTTTGGTGTACTTAATCTATGTAACATTTGTTTTCAAAATCGGGATCACATAATACATAGCAGTTTGTAACTTGCTTTTTCATGTAATCTTATATTGTGAATATTTTCTTACAACCTAGTATTCTTTGAAAACGTTATTTTATTTTTTTAAAGATTTTATTTATTTATTTATTTGAGACAGAGCACAAGTGGGGAGGAGTGTCAGGGAGAGGGAGAAGTAGACTCCCTGCTGAACAGGGAGCCAGACGCAGGGCTCGATCCCAGGACCCTGAGATAATCTGAGCCGAAGGCAGACGCTTAACTGGCTGAACCACCCAGGTGCCCTGAAAATATAATTTTAATGGCTGTTAAATATTTTGTTCAGTGTGAACATGTATTTACCTAATGATTCTGTTATTTTTGGGCATCTAGATTGGTTCCAATTCAGTGATATTATATATAGTGCTTCATTGAATATTTTAATATTCAATCATTTTTTTCTTAGTTTTTGATTACTTTTTTTCCCCATCATAGTCTTAGAAAGGGAAATACTGGGTGAAAGGCTTTGTAGTTTGTTGCTGCTGCTGCTTTTTAGGAAAATTATACTTAAAGCAGGATCTCATATAAAACAGGTCTTCATATTTAAGAATATATATATATGTACGTATTTGTGGACACAACATTATTTATTGTTCTATTCCAACAGTGGTTGATTTGTGTATGGACTTGGAGACCCTCTTGAAGCGAGTCCTTACAGGAGCTCTTTGGCTCATGTTGAAAACCATTACTCAGTTCTCTCCTTATCTGCACCTTACCTTTTATGACTCTTGCTCCAGCAGATACCTTCTCGTTGTTCCTAATACTTCTTTTTTCAGTGACTTTTTTCCTAATATCCTTGCTTGATATTTGGGAACTATGTAAAGGCATTTTTAGTAGTTTTCAGATATTAATCCTCCAACTCGGAGCGTAAAATTGTAAACTGAGAAAGCCTTTCTAATAACTCAGTTGGCATGAGCTAATTGTGTTTGAGAATGCCTAGTTTTACTTTATTGTATTTACTTTTTAAAAAGTAAAATGATTTGCTGATTTGCTAGATTAAAATATGGTAGGTATATTTGGGGCTGGGAAGAATGACTAAAATAATAAGTTCCTTCTTTCCCACCCTGTAACTGAATAGAAATTGGAAAATGAAAACTAGGCTATAAAACCCAGTGTTTGAAATTTATCTTCTTCATCTGCTGCCATTGAACTGTACATTTTCAGAGCTGAAAGGGGATATAAAAGTTTATATTTATTCAGTTTTTTCAGTTTACAGAGGGTAACTGAGGCATAGAAAGGAGGTTCCTTGACTTTCCCCAGGTCATAAGCCAAACAGTAGTAGAAAAAAGCTTGGCCTGTTTTTTCCATAAATGTCCCCTCCTTGCTTGTAGGTGATTAAGTTTTTTTGTTTTGGATGCCTGATATAGAATCTTTTTTTATCCATTTAACCAAGATACTTTGGTCATTCTGAGTCAATTTTTTTTGGTATACACCGTGTCTTTTTGTCCTGTAGATACAGTTTGCTCATTTTCAAGGAAATTTGTATCTTTGAATACTATTTCTGTTCAGGTGTTGAAATCCATTCTTGGAACAGTAATTATCATTATATTGAATCGTCTTTGTTCTCTACATTTATTATCATCTCCAGAATTTTAGTTTCTTCATTGATTCCCTCTGCATTACTGTGACTTCCTTTCTTCCCTGCATGTGTTTTTCACCAAGTCTCTTTTGTCCATTACTGTGTCTAGTTTATTAGATCTCTGGTTGTTTTGGTAACCTAAGAAACAAATTGAGAACTGTGGTAGGCTGAAAATGGCCCCCCAAAAGATACTCATGTCAGGTTCTAGCAACCTGTGAATGTTACCTGATTTGGAAAAAGGGTTTTTGCAGATTGCGATTAAATTAACGATTTTGAAATGAGATCATCCGGGATTATCCAGGTGGGATCTAAATCCAACTGAAGGGTGTCCTTATAAGAGATACACAGGAGAGAACAGACACACAGAGGAGGAGGCTCTGTGACTACGGAGGCAGAAATTGGAATGATGCATCCATGAGGCCACAAGTCAAGTAACGTGGACAGCTACCTGAAGCTAGAAGAGGCAAGGAATGGATTCTGTCGTACAGCCCTGCCAACATCTTGATTTCAGACTTCTGGTCTCCAGGACTGTGAGAGAATAATTTCTGTTGTTTTAAGCCACCCAATTTGTTTTAATTTGTTACTGCAGCCACAGGAAACTAATACAAGGAGCGAAACGATTTTCTTTTTTTTATCTTTCTATTGTTTTATGGCCTTTGTATTCTTGTTTTATTTATTTTGTGTTCTTATTAAGTTCTCTTGTAGCACCGAACTCTCGGAAGGAATGTTTTCCTGCTCTTTAGATGGTTTTCTTCCAGATACAGTTTTTGTTTTGGCTTTTGCATGTTTTTCCTGTAGTTGTGTTTATGTCAGTGTTTTCGACTTACTTATAGATTGGGCAGCTCTTTGCAGATCTTTTGTTGTGATATAATGTCCATCAGTGAGTTCTTCCTCTTTTTCACTTTATATTGGGTATCTTTATGGTCTAAGAATGTGGCTGTTGTTTTTAATTCACTTTTCTATAGCCTGAGGGGTGTGATAGGAAGGTAAATAGAGAAATTCCCTAGCCAGTGCGTCCTTTTTGCACATCTTTTCCACCACCAAGCCAGGGGTCCATCCCACTTTTGTGGGTTTTGTTTCTTCTCTCAACTTAGTACATTAACCTGGAAGATGGGGCCTTTCTGCCTTTGCTGAGGTTCACTTGCTTTTGGGGGTAAAAAACATTAGGTGTAGCCCCCCCTTTTTAGGGAGGATGTATTTTTATTTTATCTTATTTTTAACAGCTTTATTGAAATATAATTTATGTAACATAAAGTTCACTGATTTAAAGTGTACAATTTGGTTACTTATAATATATATACAGGGTTATGCAACCGTCACCATAATCTAATTTTAGAACATTTTCATCATCCCCAAAAGAAATACCTTAACCCATTAGCAGTCACTCCCTACTTCCTGCCCATCTGCCTCCCCAGCCCTAGGTAACCTCTAAGTTACCATCTGTCTCCATAGATTTGCTTAATCTTGACCTCATATAAACAGGGTCATGTAATAATATGGTCTTTTGTGACTGACTACCCTTCTTTTATTCCAATATTTTATTAAACTCCTTCAATGTCTTTCTTTTTCTGTGCCTTTATTATTTATTCTCACCTCATTGTCCCCAAGCCCCCTTCACACTTTTCAAATATCAACTGAAATATCACTTTCTCAAGGCAACCCAGCCCTGATTAGATTTAGAGCCTTCATTATAAGCTCCCTTGCATCCTGTAATTCTCATATATAGTCTAACTGGGCAATTATTTGTATAAATAATATTTGCTATTCTTACTAGGCTGTAAGTCCATGAAGAGGAAGTTTATAATTTATTGTTGAGTTTTCATAGTCTAGTCTAGGGAGAAATAAATACTTGGGTGAATATATTCAGGTTCTCAACTCAGTGGAAGGGGAAAGAAGTTTTCATGAAGAGGAGAGGGAGGGTGTATGTGTATTAACTATTCATGTAGGAACACTTTTCATAGTTGAAAATGTAAGCTGGAAAATTAGAAAATTAGTGGTTAATTTGACTTTGTGTACATGTATTGGACAGATACCATAAGAATTATCTGTTACACTCTCCCAGAAATATGACTCTGGGAAATTTCTTATCATTGGAAAACTTAAGACTCTTAGTATCAAGTTAATTTCTGGAGTCCACTTATATTGTTGGCCAGGTTATCTGGAATATTTATGCAAGAAGTCGAATAACACAACTAAAATAATTCTTTTTTATTTGGAATTCAGTTTTCCAAGGGTGTTTGTAAATTATCGGATCCTACTGTCTACTTGGAACACAATTAATTGCAGAAGGGTTTTGCTTCACTTGCGTTGATGGATATATTAATGAAATTGGTGAGGTTCAGCTGGTATTATGGGCTTCTGAGGTTCACCATTTTTTCTCTGTCATGGTGCTTGAATTGCTAGGTACATTTGTTCTCTTCTCCCTTAATGTTTACTTTTCTCCCTTTTAGGTAATGTAGGTACTTGGACAGAGGAGTGCAACTATGGGTTATGTGTATGGGGTGTCAAGATAGGGTAAATAATATTTTTCTTGATGAAATTTAAAGTGGCACTTTAAGAGTAATGGATTAGATGGCTTTCTATTGACCTTGTTGATCTATGGAACTATTTACTGTATCAAATCTCTGCAGCCTTAAACTGTGTCTACTGTAGAACTCTTCAGTGGATGTAGTTTCAGTTTTTATAATGGAAATTGGTTAGAAAATAGGATGGCTCTACAAATATTTATTTTGTAACTAACTTTTATTAAAATATATTTTATCTGTGAAGCATGAATATTGTACAGAATGGAGGGCTATATTGGATGGAGTCTTGGAGGAGCTCAACTTGAAAAGTTTTCAATGGACTCTTGGTCCTGTTATTTGCATATGTTCACATCAGAATATTTTTAAAGATTTTTATATTTTTATTTCTACAGGAGTGCAAGTTAATTTAATAATCTGGACATCCACTACTATCTTTTTCTGTTTGGCTTTTTCTTAGAAGCAGGTTGATAGTGATAGAGTCGACACTTGGAATTAGAACAGCTGTTTTAATGTGGCCTTTCTTACTAATTTGTGATCTCTAATAAGTCTCTTAACTTCTTGGAGCCTTGGTTTCCACATCTGTGAGATGAAGGTAATTTCATGCACGTCACAGGATTGTTAAGATTAAGTGAGGTTTTAGTGAAAATAATTGGTAAGGTACCCAGCTCTCTAATGTCATAAGAGATACTAAACCCAGATTTTGAATAAATACTGAATCTGGATTTTATTAAGAAATAAATAAATTCTCTTTGAACAGAAATCTCCATAAATGAAGGGGCCTTGTTTGTCTTACTCATTTTTTGTGACTCTCATTCCTTGCAGTCTGGTACACAGATAGTGCTTATTAAGCATGTGATGAATTAGTCAATAATGACAATGTATTTGAGCAAAAAATTCTATCGTATCTTCTTTCCTTTTCTGTTCTCAAGATTTTTGAAACTTTCTGTCATCCTAATATTCACCATTACCATGAGAGAATACTTTTATAAAACAGAAAGAATATGCATGGCATAAATGTATATGAGAGAATTAATAATTTACGAAGCCACATAGGAGTGATTTATTAAAGTACAAGTACGGGAGTATAGGATTGCATCTCTTTTTTCTCTCTTGCTTTCATTTTAAATGGAACTCACTTCTCCACTTACTTTCTTTTAACACTGCAGAAGCATTGTTGGAGGTATGGTTAAAAAAAGGAATTTAGGCAGCAGTCAGTGTTAGCTGACTCATGCTCGTCCTGTCCTGGTTTACATTAGGTCAAGTAGGTAATAGTAGGAGATGATAAAGACTATCTGAAAAGGCAAGGTTAGAAATGTAGTCGTTTCCCATAAAAGTTCTTTTTTAAGAGACAGTGTTTCTACCTTTAAGTCCTCTCGACTTCTGTCACTTGAAGTAATGATGAGTCAGCAGTGTGGGAAGTACTCTGCCCTGGCATGGGGTGTACCCACCATACTCTTCTATGATCCACTGGCAAAAGGATTAGCCATACTTCTTAGGCAGTGACAGTAGGAACCAAGGCTTATTATAGTCCCACTGTTGAGTGTAGGACTGTGTCATTCCAGTGGCCTTTATTTAACAGAGCCCAGTTAACATCTCTTCTAGCAGAGCTTTGTAGGAAGAAATGCTAAGTGGATTCTGCTTTATGAATTTACCCAGTTGATCTGTCAGTACTCTTCTGTGGAGAGATGGGCCTAGGGCATGTCCTTTGCCCTGTTTGAATGGTACTGCTTGGTTCTCTAAAGTCCATCTTTACGGGGAGAGTATTGAGGGATGTTAAGCTAGTTTTTAGAGGGAAGAAGAGGGGGCAAATATCAAAACCAATATGGATTTGATTCCAACTGATTTGAATCAGTGGGGACAATGTTATTTAATATATTTTTTCCATAAGCATACTCCGTATTAACTATAAACATAGCATCATTACTCATATAGTTGTAACTGTAAGCTAAAAAATTAATTAATAACTATCTGAAAATGTGTGTTGCCCCTGGCAAAATGGAATTAATGACTGAATTCATACCTGGCTATTTTATTTTTCATTGTTAATGAGATCTTACAAAGCTCTTAGGAGCTACCCTACCTCTCTAACAGTTTAATAAGTTAAAATGTAATATTTGAGGTGTATTTTCCCCCCAGATTATACAGAAAAATCTTAGCTTGTAAACAGATTATCTTCTAAAAGTTCATCACTTGTTTTGGAAATTAGAACATATTTTTCCTTTGAAAGTTTTGTTAATTATGCAGAATAAAAATGAGGTTCCCAGGCAGGCTGTCCTACAAAAGCCTAAGCCATAACTTAAAACTTAGCTCAGATATCTACATATTTATAGTGAAAGAAATAGAAAATAATAATATTGCAAGGATAGTAAATAAATAAAACTAAAACCCCCCTAAAATTAGCTTTGAAAAAATTATCCTAAGTGTTGGTACTTGATTGATAGAGATTTAATTTAAGGGAAATAAGGAATAGGTAGAGACTTATGTGAGGCTGACAGATCTTTCTGGTTACTTTCAGGAGCTTTATAGGTTGGTGGCACTGGCTTTTCAACTCATAGCTTTATTTTCTCTTAACTGGTATAGAGCCGAAGTGCTACCCTTTTGCTTACTAGCTGTAGTTAAGGTTATTATTATTATTACATTATTTTAGCTCTTGAGTGGAATGAAGAGAGTAGGGAAGAGAAAGAGAAAAAGTTTCCTCTAAGATCTGAGGGGGAAAAAAAGGTGGAGTAACCTAGGATGTTGCCTGAGGTAGATCTAATTGACAGAAGAATAATGCAAGTTTAAGGGAGGAGAGAATATAACAATATGAAGATTTGGGAGAGAGAGAATGGGATAAGAAAGTGTGCTGGGTTAGACTTCCCCGTATTGGTTAGTTGCTGGTCCTGGGTATCTTTGGAGGCTGTTTAGAACAGTGAGCTATTTTGGTGTTTATATATGCATATATTTCAAAATTAGTTTTTTGTGATGTGGAACAGCAACCACCACCCAAATATTATATACATTTGGAGTATTTTTATTTAGCTTTATTTTTAAATTATTTTATTTTTTAAAAGATTTTTTAAAATTTATTTGAGATAGAGCGAGAGAGCGAGCGAGCTCGCAAGCGGGAGAGGGAGAAGCAGACTCCCTGCTGAGCAGGGAGCCTGATGCAGGGCTCTGTCCCAGGACCCCAAGATCATGACCTGAGCCAAAAACAGAGTATTAACTGACTGAGCCACCCAGGTGCCCCATTTGGAGTATTTTTTAATTCAATTCTTCCTCCTCCTCCTCATTTTTCTCCTCCTCCTCTTCCTCCTTCCTCCTCTTCTCCTCCTTCCTCGCCTCCTCCTTCCTCCCCTCTTCCTTCTTCGACAGATATGCTCTATTATCTTTAAACTTCTGAAAAGTAAAATAATGTAGGTTAGCCAAATCAATAGGAGATTCCTAAAACTGTGTGATGTAGAGAGATTTAGTCTTCACATTCCTTTTTTGTTTATTGATTAGAAAAATCCTGCTTTCCTGCTTTTTCAGTTCCCAATATTTCCTATTTAGAATAAACCAGGCCAAATAAATACAATCAGGAAATATTCCTTGTATTCCTGCAAAAGTAGCAGCTGTTGTTAACCAGTGGATTATTACTTTGTATTCTGATACATCTGTCCAGGTAATTAAATGTATGCTGTCAGTTCATTGATTTGATTTTCCTCAGAACTCTGGCTCTTCTTTTACTCATTTTAGATTATTTGTCTCTCATGGAGCCATATATCTCAGGCAAAATGAAGCAGTTTTATAGTATAAGATATTTTTGGAGTACATATTAAAAGGTGTGAGGACATTTACTTAAAGTATGTGGCTATATTGGACTTATTTTTATGAATTGATTTTTGAAGTAGAAATAAATGGCTTGATTTGCTTCCATTTTTATAGATATTGGAAAGTGTACTAAACTTGGAAACTGAATGAACTGGGTTGTAGTTTTCAGTATCATTGTATAACCTAGAGCAATTTTACTTATCTTTTGAGCTTCAGTTCTCTCTTCTCCATTTAGTATTGGTTCTCCCTCCCTCATAGGACTGTTGCCTGGATAAAGTGTGGTAATGGGTGTAAACATGTTTATAAATTGTAAAATGATTCACAAATATGTTATTTGTGATGATGATGGGTGATGATGGTGTACGGTGATCAAGGTTGGTTCCAGGGAAAATTGTCAAATCTGTGAATTTGTTTTTTACAAATGCTTCTCAGTCTGTTGAATGACTCAACCTTTTTGAGAGCTGACTACAGAGTTCTGTATCATCTCAGAGGAGGAATTAGAGGCACTTAACTTTAGTGACTTTCAGACCTTTAGCAGTTTCCAAAGTGTAGTGGAATTCTGTAGGAATTCGCTCACTTATAAATGACATATATTTTTTTAAGATTTTATTTATTTGAGAGAGAGAGTGAGAGAGCACGAGAGGGGGAAGGGTCAGAGGAAGAAGCAGACTTTTTGCAGGGAACCCGATGTGGGACTCGATCCTAGGACTCTGGGATCATGACCTGAGCCGAAGGCAGTTGCCCAACCCACTGAGCCACCCAGGCGCCCTAAATGAACAAATATTTTACAACCTGTGTGCTAAGAGATAAAAAGGGGGTACAGCAACCAACATGTGATAAACATGATTGTTGCCCTGATAGATTGATTATTGTTAAATTGTAATTGGTAAAGCGTATAGGACCAATCTAGAATAAGCAAGTCTTCAGGGAGAAAATAAGTCCCGTCCTGCCTATTTCCTCCCCACCACTGTTTGAAATTTAACAGCAAATTTTAGATTAATAACTTCCACTTTAAAATGCATATAAAAATGTGTATAAATTTGTATGCTGCGCTATGGGAAAAGCAGTTTGGATTTGGGGGTGGGGATAACTTTGGTATATAGTTCAGAGGAAGGCAAGACTGAGCAAGCTGTTACATTGCACGGATTTGGGTTGTTGGAAGGCAGTTTTGAGGATGAAGGGGGTGGGTGTGGTAGGTTGAAAACAGACCTAATTCATTAAAAAAATTGAAGAGTGTTGATTTTAATATTACACTCACTTAAAGACAGAATAAAATATATCAGTTTTGTCTGGCTTTCTTCTGGATTTGTTGCTGCTCAAGACTGAAGTTGCTAGAAGTGTGACCACTGGATCAGTGAGCCATTGTGCTTTTTAAAGTAATTATTTATGTCTTTTGTCTAAGCATTTGCTCTTTACTCTTTCCATCCATGTATAGTATACTATTTTTTTTGGTAATATGGTAAACTTCCTCATTAAGAAAAATTTAAATATACTGCTTACTCCCCCCACCCCCATATTGGGCAGTTTGTAAATCAAACAGGTAAATATGTTTAAAACTTAAAAGATTCTCTTTTTTTAAAAGATTTTATTTGTTTAAGAGAGAGAGGGGGCATGGGCATGCTAGAGCACAGGGGGGAGGCAGGGAGAAGGAGAGGCAGGAGACTCCCTGCTGAGCAGGGAGCCTGACACTGGGCTCAACCCTAGGTCCCTGGGATCAAGACCTGAGATGAAGGCAGATCCTTAACTGGGTAAGCCACCCAGGCACCCCAAAACTTAAAGATTCTAATGTAAATCCTAAAAGCTGAAGCTCTTTACATATATGCTTCAAAAGCCTTTTAGACTTTCATGGGAAATAAACCTGTTGCTAAAATGCATCTTGATATTATTTCAAGTGAGGGCTTAAGACCAAGTGAAATATTTATTCATTTTGGGTTTGGTTTGATTTTATTCCAATTCACTAGAGTTAGAAAAAAGGAAAAATATGCTTGATTCTAGTACATGGTTCATAAGTAAAATAATATTTAAGTTCAGGCTGTTGAAAATTAGCAGGGTTCATTCTGGCTTTTGGTTTGTTTGGTTTAAAATAAAACTTGTTTTTTAAGAGACAATAAAAAATTGAGTCAATTAAAATTAGTTGAAAAGGAATATGGATATTAGAACTTTTGATTTTTGAATTAGAACTTATCTAATAGATACTTGTGTCAGAACCTTCTGTAAAGTATTTGAAATTTTCAGTTTTGCTGAAAATAAGTTGATTTTAGGACCTCAACTCCTGTGTATTGTTTTTATGGCATGGTCTTTAAAAAGTAATCTAGTAGGGTATAGGTTTTAAAAAGTTCTGAATCCTATTGGTGCAACTTGTTGAAGGGAGTTACCTTGGGTAGATTACCAAACCTTTTTGAACACCTTAGTTTCTTCCATTTGTTAAATGATCATCATGAGTATGTCACAAGGTTGTTGTAGGGATTAAATGGTATTATGGTTCTCTCTCACAGTATGGTGCTTGGAACTGCATTAAGAATTAGGGTGTGGATGGGGTGCCTGAGTGGCGCAGTCAGTTATGCATCTGACTCTTGGTTCAGCTCAGGTTGTGATCTCAGGGTCATGAGATCAGGGCATGTCCGGCTCTGCGTTCAGTGTGGAGTATGCTTGAGATTCTCTCTCCCTATCCCTGCTCCTCCCACTTATGCACGCTCTCTCCCTCTCTGTCTCTCTCAAATAAATAAATATTTTTTTAAAAAGAATTACTGGGGATGGCTATTAAAAAATGCAATTTTCTGAGCCCCACTGCACACCTGCTGAGTCTCTCTAGCAGTGAAATTCTTGATTTTTAGTAAACTCTCCCAGGTGATTCTTCTGTCTGCTGTGAGTGATTCTTACAAACTGTAAAACCGTCCTCAAAGAATATACTTACATAAAGGGGTGCCTGGGTGGTTCAGTCAGTTGAGCATCTGACTCTTGATTTTGGCTTGGGTCATGATCTCCGGGTGGTGGAATCAATCCCTGGGTTGGGCTCTGCACTCAGTGGGGAGTCTGCTTGAGATTCTCTCTCTCCTTCTCCCTGTGCCCCTGCCCCTGTTAATGCATGTGTGCCCAACCCCCTGAAATAAATAAATAAATCTTTTAAAAAAGAATATACTTACATATAAGTTGATATAAATTGAACTTCAGACCTCAGAGGTGTCCTCTATCCCTGAAGGTGAACTTCATATCTCAGAGTTCTTAT
The DNA here is from genome assembly GCF_003265705.2 of Callorhinus ursinus. Lineage (NCBI taxonomy): Eukaryota > Metazoa > Chordata > Mammalia > Carnivora > Otariidae > Callorhinus > Callorhinus ursinus. Next base: position 56,243,938 of record NW_027397063.1, on the reverse strand, counting down.
CCATTGCTACATATTAATGCTTCAAAGAAAACAATTATTTGGAAAATGATTATGAAACAGACTAATTCTCCTACCTGTAAATAAATACACATGTGCCAAATTGGATCATTTGTTTTGGCTGCATGTTGTCACCATATTTCTAGTAAGCCCTCCATTCTGTTTTACTACTGGTAAAGCCATTCTATACCCCTTAACCCCTGGGGGTTTGTATCTGATCAGTGGCAAGCATAAGAAGATGTAAACACACTGCTTAATGTTTAGCATGAAATCGTTCCCAAATCCTAACAATTGTGCTTGAGTAATTCTACATAAATTCAACAGTAAACCTTTGCTGAGCACCTGCATTGTGCTGAACCCTGTGCTAATAAGCACTAGGGAAATGTAAATGATTCAGATAATGTTTAGCTTTCCTAAGAGCTCCTTAGTCAAGTGAGGGGCTCAGACTCTTAATAATTATAGAACGTTGTGATAAGCACTGTAGTAGAGCATGTACCAAGTGTTGAAAAGAGCATAGCAGGGCAAAGGAATGTTTTTTTTCTATTTCCGTGGCCAGTGATTCAAAGTTCAGAGAAACTATAATTTATTGAGCACTCTCTGTGGGGCATGCACTTAAAAAAAATGCTCAACTTATGTTATTTAATCATTACAACAGCCCTATGAAGTAGCAGCTATCTCCACTTTATAGATACCAAGTGGTAGAACATGTGATTCAAACCTTGGTAAGACTTCAGAGCCTATATAATACCATTATGCCTCTAGCACAAAAACTTGATTGAATTTTTTTTTCTTAAAGGGAATTTTATGGTCTTTCAGAATTTATGTTTATTAATCCCATTGGTATGGTGTATCCCTGTGATTAAAAATGCAGTGTTATTGTACTGTTAAGGACTCTGGAATCTTTTTTTAATCTGATCTTTATCCTTTGCCACCCTGTTTTCCTTTCTATTTCTAGAAGTGGGAAACATGTCCAAAAGTCAGCCCATGTGTGACATCTGTCCATTTTGTTTTTTCTGCCTCTCCTTTTGTTTACTCTTCCTATCCCCAAAGGAAATTTAGTAATTCTTTTATTTTTCCTAGTCCTTTACGTAGTCATGTGGAGAGGAATGGTGTTTAAGGGAAAAGGCTCTGCCAGAAAGATTTTTATCATATCAAGGTTTCATAGAAATTGCCTTAAAATTTTTATCATGCTATTGATAATTGGGGTTGATTTGGCTGATTGAGCTGCTTGATTGGCGTTTCTTTCTTTCTTCCAAGTCTTGCTCTAGGGTTGTGAGCAGATGCACTCTGGCTAGAGCTTCCGGGTCTTAGAGTAGAGTCCCTATTTCATGACAAGAATAAGTTTATTTTTTAATTTGTCTACCTCTCATTCTCTGGACCTCAATTCCTTACTTTTTATATATTATGATTTTGCTTATTTTTATGTTGTTTTCATGTTTTTAAACTGTCTTGTTTATTTTGGGGAGAACGTCTTGCCTTAATAGATGTTCCTTAGCCAGTTACTTAGGATAAAGAATTTTTGAACTTTGATATCAAAACTTGAAAATTTGACAGTAGTCAGTGTTTCCCCTTCAGACAGTCTTTTTTTTTTTTTTTAAGATTTTATTTATTTGACAAAGAGAGACACAGTGAGAGAAGGAACACAAGCAGAGGGAGTGGGAGAGGGAGAAGTAGGCACCCCGCTGAGCAGGGAGCCCAATGTGGGGCTCGATCCCAGGACCCCGGGATCATGTCCTGAGCCAAAGGCAGGCGCTTAATGACAGCCACCCTGGCGCCCCTCCACTTCAGACAGTCTTAATCATGCCTCAAAATGAGGTTCTTTTGATTTTTTTGAGTAATTTATATATATTTTTAATAGTGTTTGCTGTGGTGTTAAATATACGTAAAAGTAGCTGTTATTTCTCTTTGAGATAAACAGTAGGCAGTGAGTTTACTAATACGGTTAGATAAAAAACAACAATAAAAAGCTTCTTAACAATACTTCATATCTTCCTTATAGTCACAGTGGCATGCTGGTTCCTCTGTGCTTTTGTTACAGACTTTTAACTTCTGTTATTTCTAAATGGAGAGGTTATTCTTGAGTTAAAGGAGGATTTTTAGACAGTCATTGACCTTGTTCAGTTTGTGTCATCTTGTTAACATCTCTACGAGCCTCATAGTTAAAAACTGTTGTAGTTCTTACTTTTCCTCAGCTCTAAATCTTAAGAAACCCAAATCAAATGGCTAAAGTATGAGATTTATCATTCATATAAAATTAGAGTATCAGTGTCAGATACCTCCTAAATATTTAAACATGCTTGAAGTGGCCTTTTGGTTTTGGGATGCTCATGCCACATTTGGATGGGGTCATTGTTACACTATAACATTTGTTCCTCTCAAGGTGAATTGGTTTGAGGAGTAACTTCAGAAGACTTAGAAGATGTAACCACAAGGTGTTGCTTACAAGGTACAAACCTTTGTTTGAGAGATTGGGTACTAGCGCACACATATTGTTTTAGGATATGCCTAAGGCTTTTAAACAATTATATTCTATATTTAACACCTTCAATAGAAAGTGGTTATTCTGTTGTATATCATCTTTCTATTGCTGTATAAGGAGTCTTTTGTTTATATATTTAAGATTTAATTCTGTTTTCTGATTATAATAGGAAATTTATGTTCCCTGAGTAAATTTTAATTGTAATAGAGGATCCCAGGAGTCCTCTGGTAGGAGATGGGGCCTCCTGGAGCTAAGCTGTTCCCATTGTTCTGTTGTTGTACCTGCAAGACAGTAGTGTATTTTAGGAGTCAGTTTTGTTGTAATTGGTATGAGACTCACTGTATCATGTGTTCTGGGAAATTTAGTATTGGGTAGAGTGGTGATTTTTTTGTTTTGTTTTTAATGAGGCAGATTTATTGATTTCCAGCTTTTCATGAGGATTTTGGCCTGTTGGGAGCAGTGCTTATAATGCTCAATTGCTAAGATCCAAAATTATACAGTTTCTAGTAGCAGATATTAAATTGTTTGAACATCACAGAATCGATTATTTTACATTTTTGTTTTCCATATGTTTTTGCTTTAGGATAAGTTTCAAAATCTAAGGTTACCAAAGTTTTTTGGAAATAGCTCTTTAGCTATTAATGTGAATGATTGAGGCCTGAAAACTGTAACAGATTATCATTTATTCTCTTATTTCTTACTGCTTTGGAGCTGATCTTTTTACATTATATTTTCAGAAACATATGCTTCTTGGGGGGGGCAGTAGTATATGAAGTTAAGTCTTTCAGCTGTATTAGGAAGGTTGTAAAATATAGCAGAGGCAGTACGAGGCAAGTGAGGAGTTCTGGCTACTTAAAGCTTTATGATATTGGATAAGTTAAACTCTTAGTTTTACTTTCCTCATTTGCATAGTAATGTAATAATGTCTTCCTGCATTTATTATGAGAGTAGATGAAACAATGAATTGGATGGTTCTTTATACAGTGAAATTTTATACAGCTGTTTTATTGCTAAGTCGACAAATTACAATGCCAAATGGTGACATGCTTTTCCTTGGCACAGTAGCTGCTGTCTGTCCCATGTGCTAATGCTCATGCCAAGTCATTCCCAGTGTTATCTTGCCATTCTTTACAGCTCTGCTATTTCAGATCTATGATGAAGCAGTCTGAAGAGCTTGATAATTTCTGAATAAAAATTCCAGAATGCTTGAGGTAGAAAGCCTGAGAACTATTGTTCCTAGTATACTTAGGGATTTCATATTAGTAGAGAATATAGCCTTTAAGAGTTCTCAGCAGTTTCTGAACTGCTCAAAAGAGAATAGAATAAATCTTTAATTTCTGTTAAGATAGTAAGTCTACCTTTTTTACTAGATGTACAAGAGGGTGAAAGAATTGGTCCTTAGCCAAATATCTTCGCAATTTAAAATTAAGAGGCCTTCTCGGGTCATGATCCCAGGGTCCTGGGATCGAGTCCCACATCGGGCTCCCTGCTCCTTGGGAGCTGCTTCTCCCTCTGCTTCTCTCTCTCTCTCTCCCCCTCTGTCTCTCATGAATAAATAAATAAAATCTTTAAAAAAAAATTAAGAGGCCTTAAGGGCATTTTCTAGTGATAGCATCTGTAGGACCTGTTTATCTTTCTACTCCACTTTAATATTTTTGCAGAATTATTTTATTTATGCATTATAATTTACATATGAGGAAAAGCACAATTAGATGTTCCCTGGGTTTAGTAGTTGAGGATGAAGAGATTTTAAATCTCAGGGTTCTGATGGTATCCATCAGATATGGTATGCCTTTCATAGCTGGTTCTTCAAGTTCTGTTTCTGAAATGCTGTGGTTTCTTTAGAAATGCATCCTGGGGAGGCAAGTGGAGAAAGTCATTACACATGCTTATATTGTTTAAGTTCTCTTATAGAAGCAAGTACAAAGCTGTGGCTGCTGTTTTCTTTATTGAAATGTGGTTATGCAGTAGAAAAGTGTAATTTTTGTTGATACCTTAGCTTTTGTTTTCAATTAAAATTGTGAAATGCAACAGCCATTCTTAAAATCTGTTATTTTAATTAAAAAATAATGATGCTCTGTTTTGTGAATTAGACCTTTAGATTTTACAAGCAACTTGTTCAGTGGAATTATTAATAGTTCTTGAAATATATAAGTTTTGGTGATATGGTGGATGATCTAGGGAAGAGTCAGACTGTTGAAATCAATTCTGTTTTTTATTTTCTTTGGGCAATTGGATGATAAAATGTATTCAATACCTTGGATTTTATTCTTTCTGAATCCAGCCTTTCTAGATCTCCTCATTTAAAGTTCAGAAGACTGTGATTCTGTCTTTAGAGGAATGTTATAATACAAGTAGAGATATGTTTATTTTACAAATGAAGAAGAAAATAACTTATAGTAAGGTTTATAGTCAACCTGAAAGGATGTAATTAACATTAACATGCTCAGAAATGAAAGCAAATGGACTATTTGGGGAGTTGAGCACAACGATTTAGAACTGAGATTCGATTAAACTAGGTTTTGCAAATATATTTGAGATTTATTTTACTAGGAAATGAAATGTGAAGAAATCATTTGAAAGCATTGAGAACTGCTATATATGTGTGTGGGCTTCTGCTGGGATTTGCATGCATTTCAAGTACATATAATACTGTTAGGAATAAAAAGGGTGGTGTTGACAAGATTTGGGTTATCTTTCTATAAGTGGTGTTGGATTTGTGCTGTCAGACCTGTTGGGTGATATACCTTGGAACCAAAAACATACATATTTAAGGTAGTTAACCATGCTATAATGTATAATATAGACTGCCTGTAATTCAGCTAGCTCTTAAGTAGGAGTCTTTCATTGCTTTTGTGTCTGTCATGAAGGCTACCTTATAAAAAGGAGAATTAATCAGTCACAGATACTGCTTATTGGTTTTTGTCTATGTTAGTACCTCTGTGAACTAAAATAGCTATACACGTCGGGTAAATATGCCAGTAACATTTGGACATTCATTTACCTGGTAATTTCATATTGGGGAAAAACTCAAACCATTGGAAAATGAGATTATTATATTTTTCATTCTTTTATATGTGAGTTACAAATGAATACTTCATAATCTAGGCTTGGTATCTAGAGTTAAAAATACATTATTTTTTCATTTATTAGATTAGTGTGAATTCAGTTAGCATGATGAAAATAATATAATGGAATAGTAGAAGAGGAAAAAAAGGAAAAAGTGCAGTTTAGTCAGTGAGCCTAAGGACATATATGTACAGAGAATTGGTTTTAGATTTCTCGGGGAAGAGAGAAGAAGCACAAATCATAATTGCTACTTCACAGTGCTTGGACTCACTAGAATCTGTATGTATTCTGAAATCACTGAAAGAACAATTTAAAGCTCTTTAGAATCAGGTTTTAGTTAGCATAGTATGGTTTAGAATAGTTTAAGAATTTGGAGAAAAAGATGATTGTGAACTCTGCCTAGTCAAGTAGGATGTGGTTCTTGGGCTTGAATTGAGGAGTCTCTGGATTGTTACTGGAAGGGGAGGAAAGGTACAGAAGGTAAGGCAAGAGCCATTGAGTGGGCAGAGACCACAGAATGTCCGTGAGCTACTTATGAATGAGGCTCAGTTCAGAATGGATTTGGTTTTTCTTTTATGTTTTACATCTCTTACCCCAAATTAACATTCCATATTCCTTTTCTCCATCTGACCTTTCTCTGAGAGGTATTCTATTTTCTTAAAAAGAAATAAGATGGCAGAGAAGCAAAAACTCAAAGCCTTCCCTTTCTAAAGGCAGAGTGGTCTGAATAGAGTCAACATATTTAGATATTTTCAGTTGCACCTATTTTATTTTCAAGTATAATAAGGAAGCCTTGAGAAAAGAACTAGGGCCTTTAGAGTTGGGTAAGGATTCACACCCTGGTGGGTCCACCGTTCGACTTTTGACTTTGGGCAAATTTAACATGCTTTCCATTAATTTTGTATGGGAACAGTACTATATTACCTAATGGGATTGTTGTTTTCATTAAATGAAGTCATATATATAAACTAAACATGATGCTTGGTCTACACAATGAGTAAATGGTGGTTAAAAAAATTACTTATAATTGAAACAAATAGTTGGAGTAATTCTATATGATAAACTAAGATGAGCATTTAAAAATAATTTGTAGTAAAGAATGCAGTTTACTTTTTATACTTCAGCAATTTTCTCTGTTTAATTCTTTACAGTTCTCATTTTTCTATCTCTTCTTTCTTTTAGGAGACAAGGATGGCAGCAAGGTGACTACAGTGGTGGCAACTCCTGGGCAGGGTCCAGATAGGCCACAAGAAGTCAGCTATACAGACACTAAAGTGATTGGAAATGGGTCATTTGGTGTGGTATATCAAGCCAAACTTTGTGATTCAGGAGAACTGGTTGCCATTAAGAAGGTATTGCAGGACAAGAGATTTAAGGTAAGACTTGGTATTTCATGTATTTTGTTGCTATCAATAGATGTAAATGAGTATTGTTTCATTCATTTCTCTTTGCTTCAGATTTGCTTCAAATTTCATTTACTGTGCAAATTTATTATAGAGACTTTATTTTCTGCTTTGTATTTTGTAGAGATAAAATTCACTAAAGATTGCAATATTTTTGAACCACTGCTGAGTGATATGTGATTTTAAAATGTTGTGAAAGTAGTTTAAAATTTCTTAATTTTTACTTTTAAAAAGTGACCTGGATCTCATTGGTATAGGAGACCAGAGAAACACTACCTGTGGTATTTGATCGTTTGAACAATTGACTATCCTTCCTTTCTTAAAATTTCCTTTGAATCTGTGATGGAACACTATCATTTATTTTTTCCTAAATACCTCTGACTTTCCTTTGCAATTTTCTTATGTCTTCCATCCATCTACCCCTAGAAACCAGCCATCCCCACAGTTTAGTTTATTTTCATTTCTTACACTAGCTCTTTAGGGGATCCTATACATGAATGTTCAGAGGTCATCTCTATTTTATGGTATATAGTGGAAAGTCAGGAGACCTGGGCTCTAATGTAGGCTCTGCCATTAACAAGCCAAACAGCTCTGTTCCATTCTCTACATTTCCTACCTGTGCAACATTTTACTGAGAGTCTCCCCTGTGCTAGCAAACATGCCAAACTTGAAGGGCTATAAAAATAAATGAGATAATCACTCCTCTGAAACAGCACACAGTCTATTAGCTCTGTTCTCTAGAATGTCTCAAACATTCTAAAGAGGTTTTTTTTTTTAGAAAAGAAAATTCTTATACCTTTTTTCTTCAGTTCTCACTCTCTCTCCTAAGTACTCGTCCCCTGTTGCCAAATGCCCATTGGATCTTGATTTGTTATCTCAGGTTGGCAAGGCTTCTTATCTAATCCTGACCCAATGCAAATCCTTTCCTTTTTGCTTTTTCCTTCTAATGATTCCTTCCCATTCCTTTTTGCTTTTTCCTTCTAATGATTCCTTCCCATTCCTTTTTGCTTTTTCCTTCTAATGATTTTGTTATTCACCTTGTCATTCAGACTTTTCTATTCTCTCATACCTAATATCTAGTTGTTATCAAACTTCATTGATTTTCCCCCCCCCACTGCCTTGATGATTGTAATAACTTCTTTCCCTTTTTCATCACTACTATTCTAGTCAGTCCCTTACCATTATTTGGCTTACCCACTAGTAAGACTCTGCTTCTGATCTTCTGCATACCAGCAGTAGAATAACCCCACAGTTCACTTTGGTCATATTGTTTCCCCTGCACACAATTCTATGGTTCCTCATAGTCTAGAAAATAAAGCCTGCCCAGTTCAGTAGTGCGTTCAGGAACTTCCATGGTGTTGCCTTATCTCTAGATACTCAGCTTTCCAAGCTTTCTCTGCTACTATCCTTGAAATATATTGGTCTTTATGGCTTCATTGCTTTTATTTAGCTTCCGTTAGTACTCCCATTCTCTTGCTAATCTAAATCTTGTGCACATATAAAAACCCTTGTCAGATTGCTCCTTTATGAAATTTCTCGCATGATTCCAGCCAGCCTGTGGATCTTGTTATTCTAAATTCCTTGAACACTTACTGTTCATAAACTAGGAAATTCCGAATTTTTTCATGACAAGGACTCCATTTTTATTACGTGTATCCTGGGTGCCCACGCATTCAGTGTTTTTGTTTTTTTTTTTTGGATTAGTAGTTGATGATAGCAGATGCTTTCCAAATTCTTGTTATATCCTCAGTGATTTACTAAGATTTTTACATAAGTAGTTTTATTCGAGCCTTATCATTAGTTCTGTGAGATTGGTACTGTTATTATTTGGATAAGAAAACCTACGCACAGAGATTATAAATTAACTTGCCCAGGGTCACACAGTTAGCAGGTGGAAAGTTGGGCAAGTGAATCCACACTTTCTGACTCCAGAGTGCTTTACTAAACATTTTTATCATCACTGCATCAGAACAATAGATTTTGTTTAGAACGTATTTGGTTAATTCTTCTTTTTCTTGCTTTTTTTTAATTAAAATTTTTTCCTTTGGTGTGATTAGGTTATTCCTTTGAAATGCAGTGTGGTTCATTTGTTTCTGTATGTATCCCTTCTTAGAATGTTACTCCTGTTCTTCTTGGCTTTTTTTAAAAAAAATTATTTTCAGTCTGTGAAACACACCAGCATGGTTCCAAAGATCAAAAATATACAAATGTCATTTCCTGTCTGTTTCCTCTGTCATGTTTTTTATTTTTATTTATTTTTATTATTTTTTTAAAGATTTTATTTATTTGACAGAGGGAGATGCAGTGAGAGAGGGAACACAAGCAGGGGGAGAGGGGAGAGGCAGGCTTCCCGCGGAGCAGAGAGCCCAATGTGGGGCTCGATCCCAGGACCCTGGGATCATGACCCCAGGCATGACCGAAGGCAGACGCTTAATGACTGAGCCACCCAGGCGCCCCTGTAGTTTTAACTTATAATATTATTATTACGAATGTAGTTTAACATCTTTTCACCTGTTCTAGGTCCATTTTGTTTGTTTTTGTGAGTATATGTGAATTGTTCTTTTTTTCTTTTTTCTCTTGTTGCCCATTTTTAAAGTGGGTTTTTGGCCTTTTCCTCTCAACTGTGAACAGTTTTTTATTATGAATTTAGCCTTTATGATATATGTAGTATTTTTACTTTGTGTATTCTATTTTTCTACCATATGATACGGTTCTTTTCTTTTATCATATCTGGATTTTAAGTTATAAGTAGAAAGCCTTTCCTTATGGAAAGCCTTTCCCTCAGATTAAAGAGAAATTCATCCACATTTTTTTTCCTGGTAATTACAAGATTTCACTTTTTACATTTAAATATCCTGATCCATTTGAAGTTTATTCCTGTTTATGGAGTTTATTCTTAATGTATGGTATGAGTTAATTGATCTAATTTTATCCTTTCTAACTCATTAACCAGTTAGTTGCTCAGTATAGTTATTAAAAGGTCTGTCTTTGCTCCAGTGACTTGCGATGGTATTGTTAATATATGCTAAATTTCCACATGTACTTGGTCTATTTCTGGACTTTTCATTCTGTTCCACTAGGTCATTTGCATATTCCTTTGTCATTACCACACTATTTTAACTATAGAGCTTTACAGTATGTTTTAATGTCTCCTAGAGTTAATCTACCCTTGTAGCTTTCCTTTTTTGTGTTTTCTAGCTATTCTTGAGTGTTTGTTTTTCCATATGAACTTTGGCATCAATTTGACTAATTCCATAAAAAAGCTTTTTGATATTTTTAATTGAAATTTCATTAACTTACAAATTAACTTAGGGAGAACTACCTATTTGTGATGTTGAATTATCCAGGAATAAGAGATATCTTTCTATTTGTTCAAGTTTACTTTTGTGTCTTTCAGGAGTTTTATTATATAGGCTTTTGACATTTCTAGTTACGTTTATTCCTAAATATTTATTGCTTTAGTTGCTATTGTATGGTTTTTTTTTGTTTTTATTTTTTTCTTCTACATGCTAAAAAGTGGTAAGTTCAGTTCTTTCCATTTTATCATCTTTCCTTTGTGAAACTTAAGTATTCTTTGTTCTCCTTGCTAAATGTTAACTGTTTCCAAAGGAAAAAAAAGAAATAAAATTTGATATATTGGCCAATTCATTTTTCTTGATTATCATAAAATAGTAGGAATTTTTATGACAACTTAAAATTCTGTAGTTTCACTTCGTGATTTACATAGCTGCTGCCTAGGATTACACTAAATAATTGTGTATTTCCAGAAAAGGTTGAAATAGGGTCTTCTCCTCGCCCAGTCAAATAAATCATCCTGCTGAACCTGCTTATATCAGTGAAAGGCAGTTTGTTTTGGTGAAAAAATGAGAGAGAAAATGGTCAGAGACAAAAAGAAAACCAAGAGTAATTATCCCTGCACACTAGTCACATAAAGTATATCTAAGACACTGAGCTTTCCTATTAGGAATTTTTGGTATAATCTTCATTTCAGTAGTGTTCCACCTATAATTTGAATGTCTTTTTTTCTTCTGTGACCCATCATACTGTGGCACATTACTTAAACAAATTAAATTACTTCGCTTGGCTGGTTTGGAAGTGCTTGTGATAGAAAATGCTCTTGTGGTCTTGTAGAGGTAAAGTCCAGCTAGGTACCTTATGTAGACCTTTTGTTAGAGCAGGGAGAAGATTAATCAGTCCCAAAAGCTACTGACAGTTGTTGAGGCCGGCTTTTCCAATTTGAAAATCGGTAAGTTGTATTTTTAATTAATTAGTGATCTTAGCCTCATTAACTATTAATTTCAGTTCTCCTTTGAGCTAAGTCATAGGTTTCACGTCTCCTGCTTGGTTTCACTTGTTCTGTGGTTAGGATATGGGGGGGAGTTGTGAAGCATAACTGTCCTTCTATGGTGAATAGAGAGTGAGTAGGGCCCTACTTTTAATATATACCATTTTCAAAAATGAGGAGAGATAATGTCTGGTTTTGATCCTTGGGGTTATTATTATTCTCTGCATGGATATTGTGGAGACAGCATAGAAGAAAGAAAACCTTGGTTGTTCACTATTTAGTTTTGTAAGCTAGAGCATATTCATTAACTTTAGAAGCCTCAGTTTTATCATCTGTTAAAATGAGGATGCTACTACTACAGCAATGCCCCAGCCTTCAACACAGAGAAGAATTCAATAAATATTGTGTTCCCTTTTTTTCTCCCATGTTGTATGAATCAAATGAAACAGTGTATTATGAGAACATTTTCTGAATTTTAAAACTCCTCGTAACTAAATTCTGTTTTTATTTTTAGGCATCTGAATTACTACAAATGGGTATTCACTTTGGAAATTTTACCTGTTTGTTTTACTTGCTCTTAAATTTGATAATCTTTTTTTTTAATAAACATTTTTTCTTTTTTAGAGAGGGATGGGGGAGGGGCAGAGGGAGAGAGAGGATCTTAAGCAGGCTCCATGCCCAGCGCAGAGCCTGACTTGGGGCTTGATCTCACAACCCTGAGACCTGAGCTGAAATCAAGAGTCTGACCTTAACAGACTGAGCCACCCAAGTGCCCCTAAATTTGATGATCTTTTTGAGGCACCGAATTGTATTTATGTAGCTATTTTAAGTCATTTGTGGAAAATATATTTCCTGATAAAACTGACAAACAACTTGAAAAGAAATAGTAATCTTTATTTATGCCATATGGAGGTATGTTCTTTGAGTCATAGAAACTTGTTATCGAGAGAAGGTAAAAACTAGGTCTTAACCCCTGTGGAGGAGAGAGGGAAGGACGGTAGGTAGGAAAGATCATACACTGCTATGCAACTCTAAGAAAGTTAAAGCAAAACCAATGGGGAAGTCTCAGCCTGAGGTTGAACCAGAGGAGTACAATGTTTCTTGGGAAGAGGTCTCCATTAAATATGTCTGCCATGCTCAGTCATTTTCTGGAACAGTTCATGGGAAGCTTGGCATGGCTTTTACAGGAGAATGGCTTTGAGAGCTCAGTAGTTGGGGCTGTGGGTCAATTATGCTCCTTGCAGTGGGAGATCTGAGAGGCACATTTTCATAATTACCAAACCAAGCCTTGTAGGGATAGAGACCCTTTTATGCTACTTTCCCAAGTGTGTAGGTAGTGACTAGTAAAATGTTTTTTTAATTGATTTGAATTTTTAGAGACTGTACAAAGGTTGCTGTGGAAGAGTTCTGTTGATTTTGCTTTTAAAATTATATATAGTTTTATTGCGTCTATTATTCCAGAGACACAAAAAATGGAGGTGTGATATTTGTGGTCTTGACTGTCCTTTTTCTGGCTTTCAGTGGCTTGAATGCCTTGAGTGAATGAGAAATAAAACTTAATATAAGGCAGCTAGAGTAATTAGGCCAAAAAAAAAAAAGCATCCAAATTGGAAAGGAAAAGTACAACTGTCACTATTTGCAAATGACATGATATTATATATAGAAAACCCTAAAAAAATCCCATCAGAAAAACTTTTAGAACAAATGAATTCAGTAAACTTGCAGGATACACAAAAATTTCTTGCATGTCTATTCACTAATAATGAGCTGTCAGAAAGAGAAATAAAGAAAGCAGCCTCATTTACAGTTGCATTAAAAAGGATAAAATCCTAGGAATAAATTTAACTACAAGGTGAAAGACTCAATATTGAAACTTATAAGACACGCAAATAAATGGAATGATATTCTGTGCTCATGAATTGGAAGAAATCAATTTTGTTAAAATGGCCATATCACCCAAAGTAATCTACAAATTTAGTGCAATCCCTATCAAAATTTCAGTGGTGTTTTTTAAAAAAGATTGATTGATTTGAGAGCGAGTATGAGTAGGGGGAGGGGCAGACAGAAGGAGGGGGGGAAGGGAGAGAATCCCAAGCAGACTCTGTGCTGAGCACGGAGCCCAATGCGGGGCTCAATCCCATGACCCCGAGATCACAACCTGAGCCGAAACCAAGAGTCAGATGCTTAACCAACTGAGTCCTCCAGGTGCCCCTGCTATTTTTCAAAGAAATAGAACAAATAATCCTAAAATTGTATGGGACCATGAAAAACCCTGAATAGCCAAAGCAGTCTTGAGAAAGAATAACAAAGCTGAAGACATCATACTCCCTGGTTTCAAATTCTGTTACAGAGCTGTAGTAATCAAAACAATGTGGTATTGGCATAAAAAAAAAGAAGATACATAGATCAATGGAACAGAATAGAGAAAGCCCAGAAATAAACCTATGCGTATGTGGTTAATTAATCTATGACAAAGGAGCTGAGAATATACAATGGGAGAAAAAAAGGATAGTCTCTTCAATAAATGGTGTTGAGGAAACTGTACAGCCACATGCAGAAGAATGGAACTGGACCACTATCTTAAACCAAAAACAAAAATTAACTCAAAATGAATTAAAGACCTCAACATAAGGTCTAAAACCGTAAAACTTCTAGAAGAAAACATAGTAGTAAACTCTTTGACATAGGTCTTGGCAATAGGTTTTTGAGTCTGACACCAAAAGTAAAAGCAAACTAAAGCAAAAATAGGACTACATCATACTAAAAAGCTTCTTCAGAGCAAAGGAAATGACCAACAAAATGAAAAGGCAACCTACTGAATGGGAGAAATGCACTGAATGATATTCCATTGTATCCACGTATCGCAGTTTGTTCATTCATTCACCTATTGAAGGACATCTTGGTTGCTTCCAAGTTTGGGCATTTATGAATAAAGCTGCTGTAAACATTCATTTGCAGGTTTTGGTGTCGTTGTAAGTTTTCAGTTCTTTTGCATAAATACCAAGTAGCACAGTTGCTAGATTGTATGATAAGAGTTTGTTTAGTTTTGCAATAAATTGCCAAACTATCCTCCAAAGTGACTACAGAATGATTTTATATTCCTACCAGCAGGGAAAAGAGATTTCCTATTGCTCCACATGCTCATCAGCCTTTGGTGTTGTCAGTGTTTTAAATTTTAGCCATCCTAATAGAGCAGTAGTATCTTGTTTTAATTTGCAATTTTCTGATGATTTATTATGTTGAACATCTTTTCATATGCTTATTTGCTATCTGTATATCTTCTTTGATGAGGTGTCTGTTCAAGGCAATGCTCATTTTTAATGGTTGGTTGTTACTGTTGAGTTTTAAGAGTTCTTTATATATTTTGGATAACAGTGCTTTCTCACATATGTGTTTTGCAGAGATTTCTCCCAGTCTGTGACTTGTCTTTTCATTAGCAGAAGTTTTAAATTTTAATCAAAAGTCTAATTTGTCAATTTTTTCTTTCATGAATTATGCTTTTGGTGTTGTATCTAAAAAGTCACTGCCAAACCCAAGATTGTCTCCTCTGTTGTCTTGTACGTGTTTTATAGTTTTGCCTTTTCTATGATCTATTTTAAGTTGATTTTTGTGAAAGGTATAAAATCTGTGATTATGTTCATTTCTTTGCATGTGGCTGTCCAGTTATTCCAGCACTTTGTTGAAAAGACCATCCTTTCTTGATTGAAATGCCTTTGACCCTTTGTCAGAGTTCAGTTGACTATATTTGGTGGCTGTTTCTGGGCTCTGTGTTTTGTTCTAGTGATGTATTTGTATATCACACTTTTTTTTTTTTTTTTTTTTTTTTACCGTAGCTTTATGGTAAGCCTTGAAGTCAGTCAGTGACAGTTTTTTGATCGTTCTTCAATATTGTGTTCACTGTTGGATGTCCACAAAATAACTTGCTCAGATTTTGATTGGGGTTGCATTGAATCTATTGATTAGGAAGAACTGACATCTTGACAATATTAAGCCCTCCTATCCATGCATATGAAATATGTTTATTTAGATCTTTGGTTTCTTTCCTCAGAGTTTTATGGGTTTCCTCATGTAGATCTTGTACATATTTTGTTGGATTTATATGCAAGTATTTCTTTTTGGAGGGGTGCTAAATTGTATTGTGTTTTTAATTCTAAATTCCAGTTGCTCAATTGCTGGTGTATAAGAAAGCATTTGACTTTTGTACCTTAAACTTGTACCTGCAGTCATGTTATAATCACTTATTAGTTCCAGGAGATTTTGTGGTTGATTCGTTGAGATTCTTTTACATAGACAACCAGGTCATTTGTAAACAAAGATAGTTTTATTTCTTCTTTTCCAATTTATATACCTTTTATTTCCTTTTTCTGTCTCATTATATTCTCTACAATGTTGAATGGGGGGGTGAGAAGTCTTTTTTGTCTTGTTCCTGTTCTTAGTAGGAAAACACCTAGTTTCTTCGTATTAAGTATGTTAGCTGTAGATTTTTGTAGCTGTTTTTAAATTTGATAGAGTCTCATTTGTCTATTTTTGCTTTAGTGTCTTGTCCTTTTTGGTGTCCCCAAAGAAGGAAATCCTATCACTTGCCACAACAAGGATGAGCCTTAACGACATTATGCTAAGTGAAATAAGCCAGTCACCAAAGTTTAAGTACATTGCCAGCTCCAGTGTAGTGAAGCTCTTCCCCTGTATTTGCTTGTAAGATTTTTATAGTTTTAGGTTTCATGTTTAGGTCTTTAATTCATTTTGAGTTAATTTTTGTGTGTGGTGGAGGTCAGAGTTCATCTTCATTCTTTTGCTTCTTGGTCCAGTTTTTCCAACACCCATATGCTTAAGAGATTGTCTTTTCCCCATTTTGTAGTCTTGGCACCATTGTTGAATGGCCATACATGAGGGTTTATTTCTGGTTCCTTCTGTTCCAGTGGTCTATATATTTGTTTTTATGCTAGTTCCATACTGTCTTGATTACTGTTGGCTTATAGTTTTCAAATCAAGAATTATTAGACTTCCAACTTTGTTCTTCTTTTTCAAGATTGTTTTGGCTATTTGGGGTCCCTTGAGATTCTATATAAATTTTAGGATTTTGTTTTTCTATTACTGCAAAAAATGCCATTGGAATTTTGATAGGGATTACATTGAATCTCTGTATGGCTCTGGGTAGTATGGACATTTTAATGTTACTAAGTCTTCTAAGCTACAAGCATGGGATGCCTTTCCATTTATTTCTGTGTTCTTTGATTTCTTTTGGCAGTGTTTTATAGTTTTCAGTGTACAAGTCTACCTCCTTGGTTAGGTTTTTCTTAAGCACTGTATTTTTGGCACTATAGTAAATGAGATTGCTTTCTTTTTTGATTGGTCATTGTTAGTGTGTAGAAATACAACCAATTTTTAAGTGTTCATTTTGTATCTGAAACTTTGCTGAAATTGTTTCTTCGTTGTAACAGACTTTTTTTTTTTTAATTCCTTAGGGTTTTCTACATATAAGATCATCTCTGTGAACAGAGATAATTTTGCATCTTTTCCAATTTGGATGCCTTTTGTTATTTATTTTACTTGTCTAACTGCTCTGGCTGTTATTTCAAGTACTGTTTTGAATAGTGGCGGCAAAAATGATCATCCTTGCCTTGTTCCTCATTTTAAAGGAAAGCTTTCAGTTTCAATTTTTCACCAATGAATATGATGTTAAGGTGGGCTTTTCATTTTATACAGCTTATTATATTGAGGCAGTTTCCTTCTATTACTAGTTTGTTGAGCATTCCTATCATGAAAGAGTGTTGAATTTTGTTAACAATGCTTTTTCTACATCAGTTGAGGTGACCATTTGGTTTTTGTCCTTCATGTTGATAATGTGGTGTGTTTACATTCATTGATTTTTGTATGTAGAACCATCCTTGCATTTCAGGTGTAAATCTTTCCATTGCAGGTATAAAACTTGGTTGTGGTATATAATCCTTTCAGCATGCTGTTGTTTGGTTTGTTGGCATTTTGTTGATGATTTTTGTATCAGTATTCATCAGGAATATTGGTTTGTAGTTTCTCAATGTGTCCATCCTTTTATTCGTAAGGTATATGTGTCTTTTATTTAAATGGGTTTCTTGTAGATTATATATAGTTGGGTCTTTTTAAAATTCATTTTTAAATTTTTATTTTTAAAAATTGAGATAAAATTGACCTATAACATTGTGTAAGTTCTCTGTCTTTCATGTTGGTTTATTTAAGCCATTGATGTTTAAAGAGATTATTGATGTAGTTGGATCATATTTTTGCCATATTTGTTTACTGTTTCTATTTGTTGTCCTTGTTTCTTCTTTTTTCTTTCTCTCTTTTCCTGCAGTTGAGCATTTTATATGATTCTATTTTTTCTCCTCTCACAGTATCTATTATACCTTTTAAAACCTTTTTCAGTGGTTGGAGTTGAGTCTACAGTGTACATTTACAACTTTTTGAAGTGCACTTTCAAGTAACACTATACTCTGTCATGGATAGTGGACTTGCCTTATGACAGAGTATTCCTAATTTCTGCTTTCCATTCCATATAACACTGTTGTCATTATTTTCACTAATCCATGAGCTATAATTACTGAATACATTATCGCTGTTACTATTTTGAACTGTTGCTGCTAGATCAGTTAATTCTCTAATGCTCTTCCTTTCTTTACATAGATACAGATTTCTTACCTATGTCATTTTCCTTCTGATGAATTTTTTATTTTAACATTTCTTGGATGGCAGGTCTACTGTTGACAAATTCTGTCAGTTTTTGTTTTCTGAGAAAGTCTCAATTTCTCCTTCACATTTGAAGAATAATTTTACTAGGTGCAGAATTCTAGATTGGTTGGTTTTTTTTTTTTCTTTCAACATTTTAAATATTTTACTTCACTCTCTTCTTGTTTGCATGACCTTTGAAGAGAAGAAGTTCAATGTAATTCTTACCTTTGCCTGCCTATGGGTAAGGTCTTTTTTTCTCCTCTGGCTTCTTTCAAGATTTCTTTTTTGTCTTTGTCTTTTGCATTTTGAATATGATATGCCTTGGTATAGATTTTTTGGTATTAATCCTCTTTTACGTTTTTTTGAGCTTCCTGCATGTGTGGTTTGGTGTCTGACATTAATTTTGGGAAATTCTCAGTTGCTTCCAGTTCCTTTTTCTCTTCTCCTTGTGGCATTACCATTTTACATATGTTACAACTTTTGTAGTTGCCTCAATAGTTCTTGGATATTGTCTTCTTTTTCATTTTTTTTTCTCTTTGCATTTCAGTGTTGGAAATTTTGTTGACATTTCTTTAGGCTTACTGATTCTCTCCTTGGCCATATCCAGTGTATTGATCAGCCCATCAAAGGCGTTGCTAATTTCTGTTACAGTGGCTTTGATTTCTAGCATTTACTTTTGAATCTTTTTAAAGTTTCCATCTCTCAGCTTACTTTACGCATTTGTTTTTGTGTGTTATCCACTTTTTCCATTAGAGCCCTTAGTGTGTTAATCAGTTGTTTTAAATTCCTAGTCTGATAATTTCAACATCCCCACTATATTTCAGTGATTCTGATACCTGCTATGTGTATTCACACTTTGATTTTTGTCTTTTAGTATTTTTTGTAATTTTGTGTTAAAAGCTGGGTATGATATATTCAGTGAACGTTACTTAGGTAATAGACCTTTATTTTGAGTTTTTGTTTATCTGGCAGGAGTTAGACTGTGTTTATTGTTTGCTGTAGCTGTAGATGTCAGAAATTGAAATTTCCTCTGGTGTCCCTTTTATTTTTTCTCCTGTTGTTTTTGGATTTCCTGAGAGACTTCTTAAATAAATTCTGAGACATGCATTTCTTCCCATTGTATTTCCCCATTATTATAGAGGAATCCTATTGATCTAGTGGTGAGGTGTGACAGGAGGAAAAGTGTTCTATAGTCTTAAAACTCATGTTTGAGTCTCTTAGTGAACCTGTGCTAAGTGCTTGACCTTTATAAATGCTTTTCAGGTTTTTGTCCCTCTTCCTTCCTCACAGGTGAGATAAGAAGGCTAGAGGGGGCTGGAGTTTTATATCTCCCTTTGTGCACGTGGAAAGCTAGATGAGGTTAGAACTGGGTATTTCCCTTTCCCCACTTTTAAGTTTAGAGAAGGCTAGAGTTGGGTATTTCTTTTCCCCCAGTTTAGTTAGCTTTGGTAGTATAGTTTTCCTTGAGGGCAACTGTTAAGAACAGAATACTCTGGGCCTGTTTATAAATGGCTACTTTTCTTCTCATCTGCTTCCCTCAGGTTTTTCCTATATCTTCACTGTGAAGATCTGATAGAGCTTTAGAGATAAAACTGAGAAAAGCATGGGACGTGCCTCTCTGGATCTTTTAATTCCCAGACTTGTTCGTATTACTCCTATGTTAATTACAGTTTTAAGTTTTCCTCTACTGGTACTGGCTCTGTAGGCAGTTTCTGCTCCTGGGCTTCTGTTCCAGTAAGCTGTGATTCTGTGTATCTACTTGTCTTTCTCCAGTTTTTATGTCAGTGGTTTGCCATGTGACCTCAATTTTTTGGTGGATTTAAGAAGAGTTGTTGATTTTCAGTTTGTTCAGCTCTTTTCTTATTGTGAAGATGAGAGGGATGACTCCCAAGCTCCTTACGTACTAGACTGGAGCCCAAAAGTCCTTACTTTGCTCATTTTATTTGTCTTTTTATTGTTGAGTAGAGGTCTTTATTCTGGATACAGATCCCTTATCAGATAAATGACTTACAAATGTTTTCTCTAGTGGGTAGGGCAGTCGGTAGAAACCTCGTTAGCCATAGCAAGGATTTTGGCTTTAAATCTCTTCAAAGCGGGGAGCCACTGGAGGTTTTAAACAGAGAAATCCTGTTATCTATCTTATATTTTAAAACATAAGATCACTCTGCCTGCTTTGTTAGATATAGATGGAAGGTCAACAGAGGGAAGCTGAACGACCATATAGCTGAGCAGAGGTATGCTGAAAGACTTACACTAGAAAGGTGGTGAGAAATGATCATTTCTTGGAGATACACACACACACACACACACACACACACACACACACGTTTTTATACTGAGTTAATTGTAAATACACCTGCAATTCTAAGAAATAATACAGAGATCCCATGTATCCTTTGCCTGGTTTCCCTTAATGGTAACATCTTGCAAAATTATAGTGCAGTATCAAAACCAGGATATTGACATTAATACAATCCACCAGTCTTGTTGAGATTTCCCCAGTTATACTTGTACTCATTTGTGCATGCGTGTGTGTGTATGTACTTTTATACAGTTTTATTACATATGTAGTTTTGTGTATCCACTAGAACACTTCTTCATCACAAAGATCCTCATATTGCCATTTTATAACCATACCCGTTTCTCTCCCTGCCGTTCCTCTACTCTTAACCCCTAGTTTAAACCCTTGCAACAACCAGTAATCTGTTCCCCTTATCTGTAATTTTTTTATTTCAAGAATACCAGTGGAATCAAATACAGTATGTAACCTTTCGGGATTGGCTTTATTTGCTCAGCATAATTCTCTGGAGATTCATTAAAATTGTTGCATATATCAATAAATAGTTTTTTTTCTTTTTCTGAGTAGTATTTCATAGTGTGGCATACTATGGTTTGTTTATCCATTCACCTGTGAAAGACATCTGGTAGCTATTCTGAATAATACGGCTATGAAATTCATTTATAGGTTTTTGTGTGAGCATAAATTTCCATTTCAGTGGGGTAAAGGCCTACGAGTGCAATTGCTGGAATCTTGGAGATACACACACACACACACATTTTTCAGATTTTATTTTTAAGTAATCTCTATACCCAAAATGGGGCTCAAACTCGTAAGAGTTGCATGTTCTACTGGCCAAGCCAGCCACATGCCCTTTGGATATATTTTGAAGGTGGAACCAACAGTATTTCTTGACAGATTGAATGTGAGGTCAGAGAGAAAGAAGATTCAAGATTTCAAAATTTTTGACCTCCGCAGCCAGAAGAGTTGAATTGTCAGTAATTGAGATAGGATTGGGTGGAGCAGGTTTAAGGAAGATCAGGAATTTTGCTCATGGCATGTCGAGTTGAGATGCATATTAGACACAGAAGAATTGACATGTAGTTAGTTGGCTAAAAGATCCTGGAGTACACAGGAGAGTTCTAGTCTGGGGATATAAATTTGGGAGTCATCGCCTTTAAAGTCCTGAGACTGGAAGAGATCGTAGAGGTAGCTGAAAAGAGGTGAGACACCAAGTTCTGTCTATTCCATTGTTTAGAAAATAGAGAGATTAGGAAGAACTAGTAAAAGAAACAGTGAATTTGGCCAGGGAAGAAGGAGAAAATGTGGAGAAAGCATTTCAAAGAGTGACCAACTGATCATCTATTTTTGTGGAAACCATAATTGTAGCATGTAAGCATAATCCCTGTAGTAGCCTGAGATTTTAGTTGTGTTGTATTCTGGTGGCATTTGGATGATATGTCTCCTTTCTAGTTTCTTTTTAGTTGAGGAAAAAAGGGTTTTTGAGTTTTTGTTCATGTATTCAGAAAAGCTAATGGTTCCATGGAGGAGTTGCCAGTTAATATCCAACTTATGTGTACGCTTTCATGAAAAACCTTTTAAATTTAATGAAGAAGTGTTCTTTATCTTTTCGAAACTCTCACATCATTTTTTTTTAAAGACTTTTTTTTAATTTAATTATTTGACAGTATACAAGCAAGGGGAGCAGCAGAGGGAGAGGGAGAAGCAGGCTCCCCATTGAGCAGGGAGCCTGATGCAGGCCTTGTTCCCATAACTCTGGGATCATGACCTGAGCTGAAGGCAGCCGCTTAACTGACTGAGCCACCCAGGCACCCCTCACATCTTTTTTTTTTGATACCTCTAAAGGCAGTTGTAAGTGCTTTCAATACTGAGGTCCTGTTTTGTTGTCACTGTATTCTTCAAGCATATAGTAATAAATATAGTTGATGGAATTGAGTTACATTTTGTTGTGATAGTTAAGAACATGGGCTTAGGAATCTGACACACCTAGCTTAAATCTTGTTCCCTGCTCTTTGCCTGCAAATTCCTTAACCTCACTATGCCTTCACCCCCTTTCTAAGTGGGGATTGATAGTGTTGTCTACTTAATAGGTTTGTGGAGAGAATTAAATGAAGTCAGGAAGATAAAGTTCTTAGCAGGGTACCTGGCTCTTGATTTTCAGTAATCCTGTAGTTGTTGGCACTATCATTGTTATGGAATAATATTTCAAAGATACAGGGTTAAAGCAGTGTTGTATTTAAGTTAGAGTTGACTTACATGCTCAGGCCTCTGAAAACTAAGCGTTTAAGAACCCTCACTTTTATATTTACTTCGGTCCATATTAGCTGGCTGGGAATAGAAGTCCTTTAGGCTCTCCAGGCATCCTTTCTGTTATTTCCCTTTGCTTTCC
Source organism: Callorhinus ursinus (assembly GCF_003265705.2). Lineage (NCBI taxonomy): Eukaryota > Metazoa > Chordata > Mammalia > Carnivora > Otariidae > Callorhinus > Callorhinus ursinus. Next base: position 56,221,312 of record NW_027397063.1, on the reverse strand, counting down.
CCTTTCTGTGCTGGACAAGTTGTTTGTGGGACTGATGGGGAAAATTCGCATGTATGAATCCTGTTTATTATTCCTATAAAATCGGGATTTTTTTGTAGAAGATTTTAAGCCTGCCTGAGCAGTATATATAACTATAATTTACAATTTACGTTTTTATTTATATACTAATTATAGTAATGTAAAAGAAAAATGTTACTGTAAATTTCCAGAACATTACTTGATATTAGAAAGTCCACTCTGTATATGAGATAAATATATATAACATATATATATTTTATATATATCAGGGTATATATACTAAGTGCAAATGAGATTGAATATATAAGGAACTTTCTTTCCTTGGCTTTTAGAGCAGGAAATGGCAAACTGTGTGCCTGTTGCCTATTTTTGTAAATAAAGTTTTATTGGAACATAGGCACGCCAATTCCTTTACATATTGTTACTGACTGCTTTTCCACCATAACTGTAGAGTTAAGTAATTGCAACAGAGACTATAGCCTGCAAGCCAAAGTATTTATAATCTGGCCCTTTATAGAAAATGTTTTCTGACTCTTATTCTAGGTTATTATTTTGGTGGCTCATCTTTTACAGCCTTGCTCATTCTCAATTTCTTGTATGATTCCTTTTCATCTGTCTGCCTACATGTTGATATTCTCCAGGATCTTCTTGGGAATGTCTTACCTGTCTTGGGGCATTTGTGATACCACTGTCCAGGTTATACTGCCTGACCAGTTTATTAGTGTCCTTTACAGACTTGTCTGCTGCTGGAGACTCTGGCTACTTCTTTTTCTTATTTTACAGGCAATTTTATCTACTCCCGTGGCTTCAAGAACCATCTAGACCTCTTGCTAGAGGATAAGATGAACATATCAGATTGCTTTCTGGACTTTTCCATTTCTCTGTCCTTCAGTCATTTCAATAAACGGTGTCCCAAACTGAACTCATTCCTTTCTTCCAAAACAGCTTCCTAGGCCAGTGAACTCTACTGTCGTGTTAATAGTCACATGAGTCAGAAGCTTGGTGTAGTTATCACTCTCCTCCTTCTGGTTACCAAACCTATAGCAGCAGGTGCTCAAAAAACTGTTGATCTGCCTCTCAGTTGATCTGTCATTCTCTTCCTTCTGTTTTTACTTTTTTCTACCTAAGTGCAGGTCCTAGTTTAATTTGTCTTCTCTTCCTTAAAATTTTTTTTTTCATAACCAGTGATCTTTGCAAACAAACCTCTTGCTTAGAGCAGATCAGTGGTACTTCATGGCTTGTAGTATTCACACTTTTTAGACTTTCCACCAGGACCCTTTCCAGAATTTTTCAAGGTACTAATAAGCAAATTTTTCTTAGGTCCAATCCCCATTTACCTGTAGCACTTTCTGAGTGAGCTAGAGTTTTCACATTGTATTATAATTGTTGGGTTGGCTTACCCATTAGAATATGAAATCTTTAAGGACTATAAATTTTATACACTCAGAGTCCTGGTTCTGACACATAGTTGGCTTCAAAATAATTGTTGTACACGTGGAGTTATTTTCAGATGATATTCTAGCTAATTGTAGGGTCTTTGGAGGCATCTGAATTTACTGTGTAATCAAAGATTTGGAGATGGATTAAACAGTTTTTCAGTCCTAATATGATTACAAAGGATGGGTGATGGAACTCTGGATGATCCTTTTTTAAAGAAGATTTTATTTATTTATTTTGTTAGAGCACGTGCACACGAATAGAGAGTGGGGGAGGGAGAGAATCTCAAGCAGACTCTGCTGGGTGTGAGCCCGACTTGAGGCTCGATCCTAAGACCCTGAGATCATGACCTGAGCCAAAACCAAGAGTTGGATGTTTAACTGACTGAGCCACTCAGATGCCCCTGGATAATCCTTTTTTGAGGAAGATGTGTTTTGGAAAAATAGTCTTTGAAGCAAAACTTTTGAAGTCAATCCTATTTTACTATATTTTATGAAAGTGGGGCTTTCTGTGGTAGGAAAGATCCAATAGAATGAAATTTGGTGAAGAAGAAAAGATGATAGCCATAGGCTGCCTACCATACATCCACAGTATTATTAAGCTTGCTGGTTGTTACTTCATCTAAAAGTTTGCTTTTCCATTAATGAACTTTATATAAGGGTACATAGAGTACCCTTTTGGGAATCACTTGACTCAGTGCTTTTTAGCTTTTGGGAGGTTTTCTTTTTCCCTTCCTTTTTTTGAAGTGTGAGGTGTCAAATGATGTAAAATTAAACATAGCCTCTCTGTTTAGAGGAGGATATATGTTAATGACTGTTGCTTAAACCAAAAGGAAAATTTTTCCTTTAAATGTGGCTTTCAGGTTTTCTTATATGGGTGTGGTATTTATTCCATCTTGAGCAGTTATTCTGTTTTTCTAGATGGGAATGGTAAATAAGAATTTAGTTTACCTATAATTTTTTATCTTTTCTATATTGGAAAAAAATTGCCTTTATATAGTTGGATTTTAAATGGATTTTAAGGGGCGCCTGGGTGGCTCAGTTGGTTAAACGACTGCCTTCGGCTCAGGTCATGATCCCGGAGTCCTGGGATCGAGTCCCGCATC